>NC_139700.1:41923326-42105826 GCF_964188405.1 Protomyctophum parallelum
ATGTTTGTGAGCTTGTAGGCTCAGCTATTTTCAAAATAATTATGCCAAATCGAGAAGCGAAGTTTTTTCATATGATTTCATACAGTACATCGGATCTCTTAGACTACCATTTCCAAAGGAGCGCACTTTCCCTCGTGACGAGGGCCTCGTCATAGATCTCTACAATTAGCTCTGGCCCATAGCGTTAGAAGGAGCTACAATGAGACATGCAGTAAGACAGACGCTGGCTGCATTGACGGAAGGCATAAACTTTGAACAATTGTCAATCTATTGTTTACAATTCAGGCATAATTTACACTCTTAATCCAGAGTGATTTACAGTAAGCAACAACAACACAAGTTAATGCTTCAAATGCATAGAAGTAGTCATCAAGGATCACAAGTAAACTAAGAACCTAACATCCGTTTAATAGAAGAATATATCTGTACAATATTATAAGTATAAGTGCTACAGGCTAAGGTGGAGCCTAAAGAGGTGAGTTTTCAGACTACGGCGGAAGATTGGGAGTGAGTCTGCAGTTCTAATTGTAATGGGGAGTTCACTCTCCCGCTACCAGCCAGTGAATTTTTTTTTCCAAAGTAAAAGCGACTGAACTGCGGGTATTTAACGGCATGGGTTGCCACTGCAGGTTTCTGGGAATACTTTCCTCCTGGACACACACTATGGCCCTCATTTATCAATTGAGTGTAAAATCTGCCACAGATTCGAGTGTAGGTTTCGTAGTACACCCACGTCGCCATGGCATTTATAAAGTATGCGCTCATGCAAAACACTATTTAAATGACTTAAAGCATTGTTTTTAATTGCGCAATTTTAATAAGCTTGCACACTTGGTAATATCCTACCAATTTCATATGACATGCCTTTACAAAATATATTTTGTGTCTCAGCTGGTCAAACAATGCTGCTCCGCTGTTCTACGACAGAAAAACAGGTGAGGACAAAGCGTACGACAGCTCCCAACCAGACGTGAGTTTTGAACTTTGTCAAGTTCAATTTCAAGCTTTGGCGAAAATGGTAAATGCCTCTAAGCCACATGAAGCATATACCTGTGAGGTGTGAGTGGGATTGACATGTTGTGTAAGTAAATTACAGAATCAATCACTTAAAAGACAATGGTATCCCCACTGGGAGACAGTGAAATCGCTCTGAAAATGTTTTGGGTTGTCTAATGGGAGTGTTATCAGTTATCAGCCCAAATAGGTATTGCTTATAGACATGCAGACATGGCAACGCTCTCTCTCCCTCTCCCTCCATGTAAACTACACCTTGGTCTCCCTCCTGCCTGCCTGCCCGCCACTGCTATATTGCTCGAGTTGGGGGCCGCCCGCCACTGTGCAGGCGGTGTGTGACTTCCAGCGAAGTGGAAAGGTGACATTCAGGTGTCTCCCGTGAGCAAGGCCGCGCCGACGTAAATCAATCAGCCTCGGTAACAGCGGGTCCAGAATAACTGGCGGTCAACAAACCCACCCCCGCCCGCTGTAATCCTGTTACTAGGGTGACCCTGGCTACGTGCAGTGTTCTCTCGCCAGATTTTGTGAGAGAAATAGGCAATCCGGGGCATGAAAGCAAGCCCAAAAGAAGCGACTGGGCCAGAGCACTTAAACCTACAGTATGCATCGGATATTTGAAAAATGGAAACATAATCCGATTACATGCCGCCACCTGGAGCAGTTGCTAGAAAAGTCCAATAGAAAGGCCCTCTTTACCATACGCTCTTTGAGCGTAGTTGAACCTGAAGTGGTTGTGTTGTGACAGTATACTGTAGCTTCAGTCCAGAGGGTCATCTCTCAATGTAAACATTGGTTTTCTACTCACGAGGTTGGATTAAAGTTTTATTAAGCTCTAAACATAGTCCTATAATTATTTTTCGATGGGAGGGTCCGTGAACAAATACAAATATTATATCATTTTGGTGTTTCGTTGACATGAAGATATTTGAGAACCACTGGTTCAAAAACATTATAGGAAAAATCCAACATGCAAACTATCAATGTTTACAAGCGGTTTAACAGAAAAGCCAACCAGTCGCTTATAATAAGCAGACATGGCAACACTGCTCGTGTGCCCTCCAGCCCCGAGGGGAGGGGAGTGGGGTCTTCTCACCCTAAACCTGGGAGGGACGCTTGCTAATGTACCTGGCGTTGGGAAGGTCACAGAGAATTTTGGCATATATAAGGGGAGTGAGCCTATACAGGCTTTCATTATGAGAAGCTCACGGCTGCCTGATATACCCTCCCGATTTTCTGCCAGCATGTGATCGAGGAGCCGTGACTGATCCGAGAGCATTTAGTTTATGTATTGCCGATTTGTGGCGGCACAAGAGTTAATATATGGGACATGGTGTGGCTGAGATGGGAGGACATTTTGACTGGAAATGATTTCAGCTTACCAGTGTATAGTAGTTCTAACTCATGTTATGGCATATCGCCACTAGCTGGCTTGGGAATTCCAAAAGTCTTCCTGCAGGAAAGGCAACTAGGCTACCTTATTTAAGTTCCATTTGCCTGCATTCCCTTTGCATGAAAGCATGCCGGGGACCCCCTGCTGTGTTGAATATTGTCACTGGCATTCAAAGCAGAACCATTTTGTGTGTGTAGATCAGGAAATGGGAAAAACTAATCTGTGTTCCAAGTGGATCCAATGTAGTTATTCATATCAAGCTCTTGTCAATACTGTTTTAGGTTTAATATATTTTTAACCCTTATTTTTCTCCTAAATAGAGCATCGCAGTCCGGCCACCTGCGAGGGCACCAGGAAATATTTCCCCATTAATTTGCCCCATAGATGTTTCAAAAAGTATTTATTTACAGACCTTTAAAGCCTCGGACAAAGCCAACTCGGCACAACTTAATTAATAGCGTATTGCAGGGTTTTATCGCGCGTAGCACTTACATTGAAGAGCCAAATATCCGTAATCGCATGTTACAGTGACAAACTGCTGTGTGTGGTGTCAACCGCTTGTTGTTCTCTCGGTCGGTAGTCGTAAACCCCGGCTGCGAGTATCACAGCGCCTGCTACAGGCCGTTGAAAACGCTTGTCTGGAGTAGTCGTTATGCCTATATGAACACACATGATATTTGTGTCGTTATGGCAGTGGCCACTGCACTGCAGTGGCAACACACATATATTATATTATTGTGTTGCCACTGCAGTTGTATCCTACTGTCACAGCCTCCTGTGAGGAGCCCCCACCGGGAGTACGTAGAGCTTTTGTCCCACTCCTCCTGCCCAACAGTCGCCGCTGACAAGCCCGTATAGGAGTACCTGCATGCAGTGATAAAAATCTCCCTCCCCGGCACTGAACACCGAATATGTTCGCATAGACGCATTGACAAAGCCACTTGCACTGCGGTGGATTCAAACCCACAAACTCTGTGGGTGCGTAGCGTTAGTCCGACGTCCCAAATATTCCCATATTACTAACCCTAACCGCACATGGAAGCCACGGGTGAGTCTTAACCGGCCGCGTACGTCAGACTAACTTATACCCCCAACCTAGTTCGCAGGTACTGCGTCACCCGAGTGCCCATTGGTTTTTGCCCGAAAGCAGATATACAATTTACTGTATTTTTTTCCCCCCAATACACAGAGTGGCATTTTTGTTCACAACAGAAACATAGGCCTACTGTAATTAATCGCATGATCCCTAGTGTCCATGTTCTGGGGCACCTGGGGGACTCCGATCAGTGGTTCAACTTAATTATTTTGAGAAAAGTACAAACATTAGTTCTTCTAGGTTGAACAAAGTCCACTTCCTCCCATGGGTGTTTCTACATGTTTAAGGCAGTGGTGCTCAGAACAAACAAAGAGGTAGGAGCGCACACCAAGTAGTGGGGAGTGGCTGACCGCAGGAGATAAAACTTAGAAAAATACCTTTGGGCATTGGCAGCACAATAGAACCGACATTCCGGCATCCTATTTGCCGAAATGTCAGTTCAATGAACGTTTCTTGCATCGTGACCATGAGCTGTGCGGCCTCTTTTCCTTATTTAAGGCAGTGGTTCTGACAGATTGAGAGATTATTGCTGCTTATATCCAACTGACTCACCTACCAGCGAGGAGCCCCCACCGGGAGGATGCAGAGCCTCTACCCCTCCCGCCCAACACTCCATACTGGTGCCACCCCTAAGCCCGAGGGATTATACATGCAGTGACAATAATTATTATCACCCTCCTCCCCGTCCGACTTCACTCCCCAGAACACGGGACAATTGAGCCACCCGTGTGCCGCAATATGTAATCCCATTTTCTGTCCTCTACCAATCCAACCCACCTCTCTCCCCCCCCTCTCCTCTCTCTCTGTCATCTTGCTAGCGTTAGCAAGACACTGATGTGTGACAGTGACACAGGTGACTAGCAGCACTAACAATAGCACCATGCAGACAGGCAGGCTGTGATAAAGACTGCCTGCATGATAAATGAGCCTCATCAGCCCGCTCTCGCTGCCATACCCTTTAGCCGTGGGACAGCGATGCAATGTGACATCCCCCCCCCCCTCTACACTATAGCCTATATGCAAATGACTGCTAATCAATTAACGAAATGTTCCCACACAACACATTATGATTGAAATAATTGATTGGCCGTCGGGGGTTGGGCGGGAAGGGTATAGAAACCCACCCATGCCTGCCAAGAAGAGATCAGGGTCATTGGGACGGACGACGGTATAAACTAAACAAGCTTCTCTCCTTGACTCTTTTGTCTGCTGGAACTCTATTATGCTGCCAATGCCCAAAGGTAACCCCCCTCCCCCAAATCAATAATATCAATCTTGGTAAACCATGTAATTCAGTATTGAGCCACAGAGTGTTTTTTCTTTTCAGAAATTCTCAAAAAAACTAACTAAACAATGGTTAGAAGTGTCACCTCACAATGATTCTTTTTAAAACACGTACAGTATGTAGGCCTATACCCTTTAGAAAACTGGTCCTGAATTGGCTATGTACTTTCTTTTCAGTCTACAAAGGTTACAAATGTAAATGTTTTAAAATAGTGAAAAATGGCAAATAAGTTTAGGGATAAGGGGTAACCTTGGGGTTGCGCCCTAAATCTACTACCTAAAATCAGCTCATCTAACGTGTTGAAGCCATCACCTATGAGTCGAGTGATCCTCCTCATTCCCATATAGCGATATATTTGCACCTGCTTCAAGGCAACAACTACTGAAACAAACGGAAGCTAAATTAGAAGTGACACCCGAGGGAAAATAATGAGATTACATTTACATCTCTGCTCTTGCGGAGAACAAGAGAGCCGGGATTGTAATATGCTACTCAAATGACTTTCTGCTGTCTGTCTGTTACTAAATAATAACTACAGTACAGTTTTGTTGGTCTGTTCCTCGCTGACATCTAGAGGTACCTTTCAGGCGAAAGGTACCTCTGGAAGCCACTGGAGCCAGTGGATCCAGATCTGCGCGGGGATGGTGATATTTGTCACTAACACTCCTACACCAAGTAGTCCTATACGCTACGGGCTGGGGAGGCACCTGTCCTCCCGGTGGGGGCTCCTCATTGGCAGACTGGCAGTGAGGAGGAACTGTACTAGTTGCACCAGTGTGACACACCCTCGATCTTGCCTCCCCATCCCAAACGCACGCACGCAAGCACTCTTATTAATCTTCTTGTATAAAACAGTTTTTCCCAACGCTTCAAAGTAACTATAATACTATGTAGACACCATACAGGCATACAGCATCTACATAAATACTATTCCTTACATTTGTGGTTAGGCAAAAAAATTATAATCTAAATAACATAATACACATATGTGAACAAGAAACCAACATTTGTGACTAATTCTGATTGACGGGCAGTCCACCAGAGGGCCAAAAGATGCCAGCCACCCGTCTGAGTGAACTCATTTCGTCCGCTTTTATCCGCAACCTTATTATTTCGGTCATGACCCACACCCACACGCCAGGCCAGCCAGGGCCAGTTAAAGGCTAATGTTAATTAATAGCAGTAATTCTATAATTTCCTTACCCCTATCAAGCTCGGTCACATATAGTATTTGTGCATATATCATGTATTACACGGAGACAAGCAGGGATCCAAGGAAAGAACAACGCTCTAGGGGTGAAGTGGAGTCTGAAGAGGTGAGTTCTCATTCTGCGGCAGTCACTCTAAATGCACAATATAAATAAAAAATGTCAGTAACTGGACATAAATCAATATTGCAGTGCATTTTGTATAAACCTGGAGTTCCTTCTTGCCTGGATGGCTCTGAGGAGGTGAGGATTGTTGTACGTGTGGGGGAAAAGCATTGTATCGTTTGACAGCCCAACAACATTCAGGTCAACAGCAGGCGAGCTAGCCGAGAGAGAGAGAGAGAGAGAGAGACGAGGCGCAACATGGAATCTAATCACACAACCCATCCATGGACCACCTTACATTTCTCAACATGCATCATGAAGCTGTCAGAGGATTCATGCATGCCTCCCATATGAGCATCTCTAAAGGCCTTTTTCTTTGGGTGTGTACTGTGTTGTCTTGTTCGTTGGCAACTGAAGAGGTGCTTCATAGCCTCCGGCAATGTGATGCTCCTCAAAAGTGAAACTGAGCGCGCTGTAGCGATTCACAACGGCAACAAAAATAAACCATATCAACTACTGTAGGTAGAATTGAATGTGTAAGGAGTGTGGAGGTGGAAGTGTAAGCATTGGGAGGAGGAGAGGACAGGGGGGTGGGGGGTTAAATGGATTACATACACTGCTTTGTGTTGTTTTGTGAACTGTGCACATTGTTGCGCTGTCAGGTTGAAACCTTGTATGTCCATAACCTTTTTTATTCTATCATTATATATATATATATATATATAGGGCTGTCAAACAATTACAAACTTCAGATTAATCAGAGTTTAAAAATCAACTCTGATTGGTGAACCAATATTCTTCAGCGCTGGCTCCAAGCGCACCTGCCCCTCTAGAGCAGAAAGCACGCTGGCTGGGCCAGGCTAGATAGGGGCTAGATACAGAGTCGATGGCATTATGGGATGTATGTATGTATGCGGCGGGTCATCCAGGCATGGATTAATTGCGTTGAAATTTGTGTATCTAATTAATTTCACAATTTCATTAACTCAGTTAACTCAGTTATTTTGACAGCTCTTATACAACCTGTGCTCCCATGTATCCATGAAGGTATTATACAGGCACAAGCTCTTGTTAATAGTTTTCATTTGTAAACCCTGCAGACCCTTAAACTTTTTCATAAAAATGTCTTTTCAAAAATGGCAAAAATAGCAGATCTTTATCTGTCATTTCCGCTCTATTTCTTTGTGATGCACAATGACATTAAAACATGGAGATACAATGTTTCTGCCCGACAACAGCGCCATACTGTATGTGGGCGTACGCCGTGCGGTATATCACGTTTACATCCATGGCTGGACATGCTGGCACATTACTGCATGCATGAAGCACGCCTCTGCCTCGGCCTGGCATGAGGAAGGGTCTGCAGCTTTGAATTATTCACACTCCTGAGCTCAAACACACTGGGAGAAGCAGCCACATGCTGAACGCGCGCACGCACGCACGCGCACGCACGCGCACGCACGCGCGCACGCGCACGCACGCGCGCACGCACACACACACACACACACACACACACACACACACACACACACACACACACACACACACACACACACACACACACACACACACACACACACACACACACACACACACACACACACACACACACACACACACACACACACACACACACACACACACTATTTATAATTATGCATCTAATTCAGGGCATAAGTAAAACACTATTACACCCATCTGAAATGATGCGCGGCAGTTTTCATCCCCTTGCTGCCTGCCCTTGTTTGATAAAATATGTTTATCTGTGTGTGTGTGTGTGTGCGTGCGTGCGTGCACGTGCATGTTTGTATTACTATACTTGTGAGGACCAAATATCCCCACAATACTGTACAGTAGATCAGAAATAGAAGTGAGGACAACTTTCCTGGTCCTCACAAGATAAAAAAGGTTGTTTTAATGGTTGAAAAAATATTTTCAGAGATATGTTTACAATGAGAAAAAAGATTCAAATGGGGGTTAGAATTAGGGTTAGACATTTAGAGGTTAGTATAGGGGTTGGAATTAAAGTAAAACATAGTTGAAAACATAGTGTGAGTATCATGCACCGAAAAACAGCTGACATAAGCTGATCTGCTACAGTATTTGCAGCTCTATAAGCTTACAGTTAAAAATGCCCCCAAAATTGTAAGAATGGCGTTCATAAAATCATCGTCCTAAAAATGTCCTCATAAGCATATAGTAATACAAAAGTATGTGTTTGTATGAGTCCGCCCGACGGTGCATCGGCATAGAATGTGTCTTTGCATGTCCCCATTCATATCTGCGCATGTGTGTTGCATGTATATGTCTCTGCAGAGCTGTCATGCTAATGTTACATGTAAGACCAGAAATTTAGGGTATGGCTGAAACCGCATGAATTTTTCATATCCCCTGCCTTCACATGATCTTAATGCAGTGAACTACAGAAAATAAAAAGAAAGAGAAAAGAACCGCCTCCGAGTTTGCCCTCGCACGTGGAGTCCCCATGGAAATTCACATGCAGAGGTAGAACGTAACTAGGTACATGTACTCAATTAGTTCCCCCCCCCCCCCCCATTTTCAATACTTTTATTTCTACTCCACTACATCTTAAGGGACAATATATAGATTGTGTACTTTTTACTGCACAATTTGAAACTCTAGATTTGATTATTATTTGGTCTTTATTTGAAACTCTAGATTTGATTATTTATGGTCTTTATACAATATATAAAGACCACTATATAATTATAATATCACTATATTTCCAATTTCTTGTTATATTGTCTCTGCCAGTCAGAAACCTTCCAAACCGTTCCTTTTTTATTATCATACTATAGGAAAGAGCTTTCGCACACCTGGAAATCAGGCATATGCACAGGTGCGTAGACCAGTGGACATCAATGAAAGGAATACACCCGCACAATGTGTATCTGCTCGGAACATGAGTATTCTATTTTAATAGTGCCATGTTTCTTCAGGCTTCTTCAGTATTATCATACTAAAAACATTTAAAAGTAGGGAAAATAGCAAATCTACAAGCTTGTCAATCTGATATTGTCAGTGAAACACAGAGAAGGTTTCTGCCTGACAGCAACATATTAGTATTATGTTTTTGACAACATGTGAAATGGGACATTTTGCATAATTAAAAAAGGGTATCTTTGAAAAACAAAGAACAGGTCCCGCACACTGTCAGACATTTGCCAAAATATTAGGTCGACGTTTTGGTCGATTAGACCTTCAACAGGACAAATGTCACTAGCCTTCTGAGGTGTGCATCGGCCTTTTGCTAAAAAAAAAAACACATTTTGCATAATAAACTACTTTCACTTTGCTAATACTGGATACAAGCCCAGCAACACGGTCAGGACCTGGACGAATTAGTGACGCCTTGATTGGGGCCAGATCAAGTCAAACCAAGATCTGGTCCAGAATGTCACCTGATTTAAACCAACATAAATTCCACTAAATGGACGTCCGTGGATGAATCGGAGAGAGTCCGATTGAGGCCAGATCAACTTAAGTCATATCATAACTGGTCAGATCTGGCCCAGAATAAGCTATATTATTTCAACTGGTCCTGGAAATGATCCCCATATGAGCTGTGAACTGGCCTAGCCCTGAACCGCACCGGAGGACGTCACCATGGCGTCATTTGGCTTGCTGGGAGGAAGTATTTCTAGATTGTGGTATTTCGACTTTTACTTCAGTAAAACATTTTTGAGTATACAGTCAAAACTATTACTTTTCAGGATTCAAATAAAAAAACGGATTCAAATTAAAAAATTGCCAAAGTAGCAGATCTATAAGCTCAAAGCACTTCGCTTCACACTGCATTCCGGGCTTGTGGATCTGCTATACTTTTGACGGGTTTGTTGTGGCGACGCTGTAATATATATGATCAAGTAGGGCGTCAATTTACGAACACACAAAGTTAGAATATGGAGATAAGAGGTTCCTGGCCGACAGCGACGATATGCTATCTCGCTACTGTTGTGCTCCAATCCAAGCGGCTGTTATCGGCGCAGAGGCAGGCAGCTTTTCTGCGTGACAGGTGAATGGAAGCTGCTGGCACATTAGACACAACCATGTAGATGTTTGGTCCGATTGGCTGTCACAGAACTGAGCGTTAAAGTAGGGCCCACTATACCCAGACACATATCACCATCCTTGTATAGGGGCTGAGCAGGCCTTTTATGTACGTTACCCCATAGAGTGATAAAAGGATAGAGACCGAAACGGAGCGCCAGCCCCGCCCCCCCAAGCTATTAATTTCAATAGAAGTTGCTCAGTGGCGTTTTGAAGCACCCAGAAGACTGCCGGAAGTATACAATTATAACTCAATGGCTCGAGCGAGCGGAAGTTTAGCCTAGCCTAGCACGGACCTCAAATTTGAGGTCCGGGGCTGACGCACATGACGTAATGAACGTCCGTCCACCTCCATGAAAGTGCTGCAGTTCCACATTTCGCCAGTGGGTAGTGGCAGCTTCAACGTATTACTGGGGGCTTGACGTTACCCCCTATTTTTTTTTCCTCCCCCGATTTAGTTCGTTATTCCAAACGATTTGTCCTGTGTGTTGTCCATCACTGCTGTATGCCGATTTCTGACTGGCTTCGCCTACCAGCCCCCACCGGGAGGACGACGTATAGAGCCAAGGTATTTTTTGTTGTTGTCTTGTTCTTAATCAGATTGTGTCTTTTTTGTTTTCTGTAGTATATTCGTTTCAATTGCCAACTATGGTAGATAATAGTCAATCACACTAGCGAATTGTGTTGAAAGAAATCACTGTGATTAAAAAAAAGACGCACAGTCAGCACTGTGGGTCTTGTTTGTTGTTCAAAGTCAAAGTGACTCCTTGCCCTTGGACATCCGTTTTTGACCGTCAAAGTACTGGTTCCACACTTCATAAATCAATATTCTCTGGGACATACTTTCATTCGTACAGCAAACAACCTACTGTACTGTACCTTGTCTGAGGAAAATCCATTTGTGGTTTTCCAGCTGTGCTGAAATCTACTGACTGTGAGTGTGTCCAAGTGACTGTGCTTATGATTGAGAGCCAGTGTGCTTGCATGTGTGCGTACGTGCGTGCGTGTAGGAGGCTATGCTTGTGCGTAT
Source organism: Protomyctophum parallelum (assembly GCF_964188405.1). NCBI lineage: Eukaryota > Metazoa > Chordata > Actinopteri > Myctophiformes > Myctophidae > Protomyctophum > Protomyctophum parallelum. The sequence goes on from NC_139700.1 coordinate 41,934,526, forward strand.
AGTAGGATTTGAGAAATAGACATTGCATGTGAGGCCAATTTTCACACACTGTGTGTGTGTGTGTGTGTGTGTGTGTGTGTGTCTGTGTGTGTGTGTGTGTGTGTGTGTGTGTGTGTGTGTGTGTGTCTGTGTGCGTGCGTGCATGCGTCCGCATGCGTGTGCATGCGTGCGTGCATCTGTGTGTGATCCTGTTGATCTCCATAGGTGGGGACATCAAGCGAGGGGTGCCACAGGGCCAATGGAGTAACACACACTATTTCCCACAACAAAGGGTTGGCGGTATACAGCCTGCTGTCATGGGCTGGTCCAGGATCAGCGGGGATAAGGATTCCTCTGAGAAGGAGATAGCAGCAGGAGGCAGACACACTGATACGAGACAACCTGAGAACCTGTCTGCCTCAACGTGAGCTTTAACCCATTCTGACCTGAGATCAGATTCATATACGAGGTTTCCACTGGACACACACTGGTCTGATGAACCCATTCTGACCTGAGATCAGATTCTAGAAATGTCAGTCGCTCTTCGATTTTTCAAAAATAGCAGACCTACAAGCTTGTATCGCGCCACTCGGTGGCGCGGTATGAGCTTGTAGATCTGCTATTTTTCAATAGCTAAAGCATAACATGATGCTGACACCAAAATGGGTGCCCGTTCAGAATGGGTTAAACAAGCTAAGCGGATAGATGCCTTATAGTGTTGTTGTCAACTGTGTAATAACCACTTATATCTGTATAACAGTGTTGAATTCGTCAACTAAAAACAAAATGTCCGTCGACTACCTTTTTTCACTTTACGAAGACGACAGTAAATAAAAATAACCTATGAGGACTAAAACTAAGAATACATATATTTCGTCAACACAGATACAAATTAGACTAAAATGTTAGGGAGCGACTAGTGAAACAAGTAAATTTATGTTTGGTTGCCTTTTCGGTATCCAGGCCACCTTAACATTTCAAAAGCTTTTGTGGGCGACCTTGCGAGTTAACATATTTACTTTAACTTCTTATTTATTTGTATCAATGATTTATTTTTTCTTAAAAAAACCACATACTGTACATACAGTACATGGAGAAGACTGGATCATCACTTAGATCTGCATACTGTATATGGAGCCGGCCAGCAACTCTACATCTGATCTAAAACATATATGCCATATGTTGATCCATCCCCACCCGTCGTTCCTGTTCTGACATTCCATATGTTGATCTGACCTCATCAAACCCTGTACACTCAAGACACACTCCATATATGGCCAGTACAGAATAAATTCCATATGTTTATCTGACCCCCCCCCATGCCAAAGAGCCAGTGCTCGCCCAGCAGTCTGCTGTCACCCAGGCGGATGGGTAAAGGGCGGCCCTCAGGGTGTCTTACTGCTTTATTTTATTTTTTACAGTATATATATTATTTTTTTATCTTAGTGTTTTATCAATAATTGCTATATCTTCACGGCCAACCAGTGGAGAACCAGTGCACTGGGGGTGGAATGAGGGGAAGGTTGTTGTAGAAAGTGGGCCAAAGGACACAATTACCAGTGTTAAAAAAGTGATATTGCCATTGTGAGTACTGGGATTATGTCCGGGGGATTTGGGGATGATTGAAATGAAAGAGAGAGATGAAGCAAGATCCTCCAGAATATGATACTTACAGTCGGCCCCACTACAAGAAGAAGAAATAGAAACGCTTGAAGGCGTATGAGAGGTATGGAGGAGAAATAGCTGAAATGATTGAAGTGAGGATGAATCTGTATATATATGGCAGCATGGAGAGGCCCTGGCAGCCTCTATCAGCTCTGAGCTCACTGACCTGCACTCTGACATTGATTTGATCTTTTCTCTATACTTAAAATAGCAATCCAACCAAGGTCGATGAAATGGACACGGCTCTGATTTTTCGAAGGTTGACGAGTGTTGAGCGTTTTTTTCTAGATTGCAAATGTGGCGTTTCTTCACAATTTGTTTATTGTTCGGCCATCGTATTGTAGGGTTTGATGAGGACCATGGTTGGGCTCGCCATTAATTTTCTGGCCTGTTGAGAAGTCTAGTTTTCGCCGGCTGCATTAATAACTTTGGGGCGGGCCCGTATACAGTTTGAATGGACAGGTATCAGTCAAAAGGGAGACATCGAAGAGGAAGTTTTGAGGTCAGATGTAGAGATGATGGCCGGCTCCATATATGCATATCTAGGAGATGATCCAGTCTTCTCCATGTATGGCTATCCAGGGTTTGATGATCGAGGTCAGTGTCGTGATCTTCATATATGGTGGTGTGACGTGTCACGAGGCGTGAGGGACTGACGGCCATATATGGTTGCGTGACAGACGGATCGACGGACTGACAGGCTTTGCAGGTTTTCATTGAAATCTGTGACCTATGGTAGCAATAATAATTATTATAAAAGTCGCATTTAAAAAAAAGTCGCTTATATAGGCCCCTCCCCAATTTGAAAATGTCTATAACGCTTGAATAGTTTGGTCTTCTGCCACTGCAAGGGAATTTATGTCTTTATAAACGATTGTAAAACATAGATTGGTTACGTAACCAACAACAGCCAATTAGCTACTACAAATGTTATGCAAAGCTCTGCCAATCACAGCGGAAGTTAGGTAGGTTACTCCGGAAGGAGAACATTTTTAAAAAGTGTGACAATAACTGTAGTCTGTTTTCCCTTTGGGCAACCACACTAATAACCAGTAAGACGCCCTGAGGGAGAGAAGCGTCGTGTGCACGCATCCGCCTAGGTGACGGCAGACAGCTGGGAGAGAGCTGGCGCTTTGGCATGGGGGGTCAGATCAACATAATGGAAAGTATCTGTACTGGCCATATATGGAGCGTGTCTTGAGTGTACAGGGTTTGATCAACATATGGAATGTCAGAATCGGTCAGCTCCATATATGGAGATCTAAGGGTGACAGCGGGGGCAGTGTCTTGTGTACAGGGTTTGATTCGGTCTGGCCATATATGAAGCGTGTCCATATATGGAGTGGCAGCGGGGGCAGTGGCTTGAGTGTACAGGGTTTGATGAGGGCCCTATAGGGCCGGGCCTTAATTTTCGGACCTGTTGAGAACTCTAGTTTTTCCGGCTGCACATTATAAACTAGAAAAAGTGCCCTTCTGGGCACAGGTCTCCACCAGGATAGGAATGTAGGACATTGCAGCTTGCCTTCATCTGGTGGTTGGATAAAAGGGCAACAAAAGTAAATAAAAACACTTTTCGGCAAGTTATAGCGCCACCTTGAGGCTGAGTTGAAATTGTTCATGTGGCATTTCGTCCTCGGCCTAGTGGGAATGTGGGTGCACAATTTCACGGAAATCACGCGATGTGTTCATGATTTGCAGCATTTTGTTTGAAACTGAGCACTCCTGTGAACTTTGGAAGCCAATCTTAACCAATCAGGATGGAGTCTGAGAAATCTGAAAGACCCGTTTTGTTGAATGGCTCTAGAGAGACTGTGTACCAATTTGCGTGATGTTTGGACAAAATCTGTAGGTGTACTGTGCAAAAACTTGTTTTGCACAAAGCGGCCTCCTGGTGGCGCTATAACAGGCAAAATTTGGCATCGACCGGGTAAATGGTGGCCGAGATTAGCTGCTCACGGACGGACGGACACACACACACGGACGGACGGACGGACACACGGACGGACGGAGTGCAAAACATACTCTCCCCCCATGCCTTCGGCCTGGTGGAGACAATAAAAGAAAGAAATTTAAATTGTATTGTGCATGTCATCACCTGCACACCAGATTAGAGGAATTTTCAAAATATGAATTAAAAAAACATATATATATATATATATACATATAAAAAGGGGGAGGCGTCCAAAGGCGTCAGGTGGCACTGAGACAGTTACGAATTTTGCATCTGAGTTGGCTCCAGTGTGGCAACCAATATGTGTTTGGTTTTTTTTGGGTTTTTTTTGTCATATAATTAGTTTTAGTCGACAAAATGCTCTCCCCCTCCACCAGTCCTCGCCCTCTCGCACCCTATCAACTCCTTCATTCTCTTCCCTCCGTTTAGCAGTGCACATATTCCGTCCTTTCATTTCCATGCAGGCTCTTAAGTGTATCACGACCTTAGCGGATTTACTGTCTGCCGGTGAAGCGAGCAGATGGACATGGAATAAATGTATGGATGATTCAATCCCCGCCCCCCACCCCCGTCCCTCTTTAGAGCGGTTCACCCAGGGTGCATGATGGGAGAGCGGCGGAGGGCCCCACCACCGTCAGCCAACAGCGTGCATGCTTGCATGCATGCATGCGGTTGCCGGGTGCCAGGTTGCATTAAAAGGGAAAATATGTCGCTTTCAGCAGACCATATGGTAATGTGAATTGATGTCATGCCATGTCATATTGCATATGGAAATAAATTGGAATAAATAAGTGATGCGACACAGAGGGATCGAGGGAGGGAGAAGCCGGTTTAGGTGGTCTTGTCTCGAAAATAAAAGGGGAGTAAGGGGAAGTCGTTGAAATGTGGTTATTTCATCTTCTGTTTTTGAGGGCTTTTACAAGTGGCTCCCTCACGACAGGTTGACTAAATGTGTTTGAGTCTCGATCTTGTCTATTCTCACTGGCAATGCAACAGCTGGTCCGGGGGACGCTCAAGGGTCCTTGAGGTGGGTTCAATGGGTGCCAAGCCCCACCGAAAAAGAAAGGGAAAAAAGAAAACGCGTTGCATTATGAGCTTGTAGGTTTGTAGTATCTCTGCTGAAGAGATTGGTGAGTAGAAGAGAGAGAGAGAGAGAGAGAGAGAGAGAGAGAGAGAGAGAGAGAGAGAGAGAGAGAGAGGAAGAGGAAGAGGAAGCGGCCAAACACAGAGCCCTGTGGGACTCCGGTCAATGAAGTATAGGGATTGAGTGGTTATTAAGTACTCTAAGGGATAAGGACAACTTATACCCGTGACACTCCTCAAGAATGAGTCTCATTAACAAGCCCAGTGTCCCCAGGACAACATAGGCCTATAGTAGATCAATATACACAGTAAGAGCCTGTGTACTATGTTAATGTACATGCTACCCTCTGTGAGAGTACACTTGATGCTTACTCAATACAACAAAACTCACTTATTTATGTATTCATAGTGCTGTTGTAAGGAATGTCTACTGTATGTGACTATACCTCTGAGTACACTTCCAATGTGTGCAATAATGATGAATGCTATGATGTATGTATGACCTATGTTGCTATAGGCCTACCAGCTTCTACAGTCTTCATTGTCTCCACCAGGCCGAAGGCATGTGGGGAGAGTATGTTTTGCACTCCGTCCGTCCGTTTGTGTGTCCGTCCGTCCGTCCGTGTGTCCGTTAGTAGCTAATCTCGGCCACCGTTAACCCGGTCGATGGCAAATTTTGCACACACACTCCCTGGATGCCAACGATGAATCTCTGCCCCAAACTTTCCAGAACGGCCTGTTATAGCGCCACCAGGAGGCCGCTTTGTGCAAAACAAGTTTTTGCACAGTACACCTACAGATTTTGTCCAAACATCACGCAAATTGGTACACACACTCCCTAGATGCCAACGATGAACCTCTGCCCCAAACTTTCCAGAACGGCCTGTTATAGCGCCACCAGGAGGCCGCTTTGTGCAAAACAAGTTTTTGCACAGTACACCTACAGATTTTGTCCAAACATCACGCAAATTGGTACACAGTCTCTCTAGAGCCATTCAACCAAACCGGTCTTTCAGATTTCTCAGACTCCATCCTGATTGGTTAAGATTGGCTTCCAAAGTTCACAGGAGTGCTCAGTTTCAAACAAAATGCTGCAAATCATGAACACATCGCGTGATTTCCGTGAAATTGTGCACCCACATTCCCACTAGGCCCAGGACAAAATGCCACATGAACAATTTCAACTCAGCCTCAAGGTGGCGCTATAACTGGCCCAAAAGTGTTTTTACCTCTAACTGCACGGATCTGTGGATAACCTGGTGGAGACCTGTGCCCAGAAGGGCACTTTTTTTGTACATGGGATATTACCGTATAGGTCGCAATTACTATGATATGAAAACCTGAATATCCGTGTGTTAGTCACGCCTCCATAGTCACGCCTCTTGACATCATGCCTCCATATATGGTCATGCCTCGTGATTTTTCGGGCCGAACAAATAATTAGAAAGAAGAAGAAAACGACATGTTACAACACTTTGTTTGTTGTTGTTCTTCTTTGTAATTATTTGTTTGGTCCAAAATATTGTGTTTGTTTGTCATGATTTGTCACAACTCGAGTTGGCTTTGTACAAGCTTATATGGTTTATGGCTTTGTACGCTTATAAGGTCTTTAAATAAATACTTTTTAAAATGTCTATGGGACAAATGCATTGGGAATTATTTCCTGGGCCTGGCGTCGTCATGAAAGGGGGCGGGACTGCGATGCTCTATATCACGGGACACTGATCATCCCCTGTATAGCTTTTTCAACCTCATGCCACCAGGACAAAGATACAGAACCTTACCATGGAAAAAGGCAGGAGTTTTGGCCCCTCAGCCATCGCAACATTAAACAAACTGCCCTGCCGAAAGGATGGTTCTGTACACAGTGGGGAACTCATGTTTTTGTATTGTCTTGGTGTAATGTTTTTCTGTACTACAGTATGTGTTGTTTTGTTGTGGGTGTTGAACAGACCTGTGACTCTCCTAGATCTCCGGGAGCCTGCCAGCAACTCTACGTACATCTGACCTCAAACCCTTAGATGCACATACATGGAGTTGACCTGTTCTGACATTCCATATGTTGATCCTTGCCAACCTGTCCTTCCTGTTCTGACATTCCATATGTTGATATGACCTCATCAAACCCTGTACACTTAAGACACGCTCCATATATGGCCAGTACATAATTCATTCCATATGTTAAACTGACCTCCAATGCCAAAGCGCTAGCGCTCGCCCAGCAGTCTGCCGTCACCCAGGGGGATGCGTGCACGCGACCTTGCCCTTTGTCAGGGTGTCTTATTACTGGTATTATGATTTCTAGCTATGTAGAAACACATTGTATGCGTTATCTTTATTACTTTAATAGTAGTTGTAAATGATTGAAATGTTTCTACATGTAGCCTATAATGCACCAACCTTGCATTGTGCAAAACTGGCAATGAAAAAATATATAGGTCTAATTGTGATTCTGAAAGGATATCAGGCTTGTTTCCACAGGGACACTAGCTGGTCATTGCATATGAAAACATTAGCATGTAGCTACAAATCACTGTCAGTCAAAGCATGTGGGAATTGACTCTACTGCGCACAGCAGCCATATTGGAAATTAAATTGGTGTTACCAATGATATTAATTAAGGATCTGTCCCTGATATTGAGCATGCATGTTGCAACTTGGCCCACTGGAAACACTCTGCTACACCAGTGCATCTCAAAGAGGGGTCCAGGGACCCTCGTGGTACCTTGAGGGGGTTCTGGCTCCTTAGGGGTGGACCCTGACTCTAGGGGTGACACCTGTGAAGGAAGTAAGGAAGAGGTCCAATGTATGTCCAAATGGATGCTGTGCCACTGAACACATACTATTTTGCGTTGTAAATTGTTAGGCATTAGGCATCTCTACAGCGACAAGGCGTGTGCGTAATCAATTAAGGACAATTATGATAAATGTTCATAATGATTTATTTGGCACCCATTAATTAACCGATTCCGTACATAGGACGTTGCCACACGTCATAGGGACCCCCACCGACGCGTACATAGGACGTCTGAGGACGTCCTAGCGCATCCTCAATGATACTGGGCGAGATAAGTATATTCTGAAAATTTTCCTTTTTTTTGTCAGTTCGCCTTTCGGCTACCGTATGCTACGCTCTGCACTAAAATTAGCTTACCGTTGACTTAGCCGTTAGCGCGGCGGAAAGAATGACTCGTCTATCCTAATCCAGGGCGCTCTCCGTGGTTATGAACGGATCGATATACTGCCGCTTCATTTCTGTTCCTCATCCGTCTCTCCCGCAAAATATGAACGCTTTTTGGATCATATATCGTATAAATTAAAACGATCGCAATGTAAGCTAGCAATGTAAAGTAAACTTTTTTTTGTAGATTGTTTCCGGGTTGTGGGTTTCAGAGTAAAAGCGACCAGACAACTCTGGCACCCCAGAGCTCCTATTTTGAAGAACTTCCGGCACCTGAAACGTCTGTCTGTGTGCGTGCGCGTGTGTTTCTGTAGATCTGCTACTTTCGGCAAAGAGGCTTGGGGCCCTCTCTTAGGCCCAAACCACACCAATGCAACTAATGGCAACACCTTGAAATTAAACGTACTATTTTGAAAAACATTAAAAAATACTAGGTACACTCATACATTTGTTGAGTGAAGTTGAGTGGCTATCCTCTTGACATTAACACAAAAGATATTATTATGGTTCTTTGTCAGACTCATAAAGCTTCCTTTGTTATCCATAATGGAATGATCAAGCCGGTGTCTTTATATAAAGATAGACCATCTGTTATCCTAGAGAGAGCATATTGAATATGTCGTCTGTAAAAAGACTAAATGTATTTTCTGAAGCACCTTAGGCCTTTAGGGTGAGTAGACTGCTGTGTTGTGTTATGTTGCTATCCCTATGGTCCAGTGCGTTAGCGAACTCAACACACTTTTTGGAATAATGTTTAGTTTTCAATGGTGCAACACATAGACTATGCAATTTTAACGGTAATATATCGTATAGTATATCGTATCGATATCGCAATATTTGGCATAAATACAGAGATATATGACATTTTGTCCATATCGTGCATCCCTATCTCACGTACCCTGTTCCCTTCTGGATGACAGCATCTCTTCTCTCTACATCAGGGCTCAACGTTGTTCAGGCCAAGGATCCTGCACAGCTGAGAGAGAGAGAGATGAAACAAAATAGTGTTGCAGATTCAAACCTTTTCACAGATTTCATAGACAGCTTCATATAGACTTGTTTGACAGCACTATCACATGGCATTGTGTTGGATTCATGTTAATGCGTTAGGTATTTCCAGACAGTTAGACCACAATTATTAACCATATTATAATGAGAAATAGTGAGGACGAATTATATGAAGCTAGTAAAGTGGGTGACAATGGGTGATTGAAAATGGGTGACATCGTCAAGTCATTCGTACTGTGTAATGTGTCTCTGTCGGGTGGAAACCAAAACTGTTACTTTTCAGGATTCAAATTTAAAAATTGCAAATGTAGTATAGATCTAGGCCTACAACTTTAATGCTTTTGTGTGACAGTAGGCCGTTAATTTACGGGAAAAGAACACAAAAACTTATAATAGTATATGCGCGTGATATGATCATCAAACCCGGAAGTTATGCAGGAATGCCTACTGAGTGGCAAAAACCTATTTTCTGGCCTTGACAGCCCATACATCCAAACAGCAACGTCATTATATTATTGTTATCGTGATTTTCTTTTACCAGTGTTGCTACTTCTATTCCGTTTCCTCTCTCTACCCCATACTTTGTACCGGTATCTTTGTTTCATCGTCACTGCTGCCGTGCTGCTATGACAACCGAATTTCCCCGGGGATCAAGAAAGGTCCATCCACTGTGTACGTCAATCTATCATCCTCATCATGTTTCACAGACAGACTCGGCTCCAGTTGAGACTTTTCGTCCAAGGTGACAAACAACAGTTCTAAGAATACCCGCTGTTGTAATTAGGTGTGTGTCGCCCCATTCATATCCCCGCACACACACAATGACCCTCTCCAGTAATTGTGTCCTTTGTCCCTCGGACAGATGTGTCCCAATTACAGACGTCTCACTTGGTTAGCTCGCGTACGGTAGACACCGTTTGTAACCTTCTCCTGTTCTCCGCTTGGCTCTGCACTTTGGTCAGAGAGAGTTTTACACTAATTGCTATCAGTTTAGAATCGTCTTGGGTTCCAACAGCTTTGGGTGGGTGGGTTGGTGGGCTGCGTGCGTGCAGACATAGACAGCTTCCCTTGTATTTAGGTTTTGTTTTTTGTCTGCTGGGAACGTTATAAACTATAGACACTAGGCAGGGTTCCATTTTGTCAATGAAGCTTGCAGATCTGCTATTTTCACTAAGTGTGCGAAACTGCACGATGAAGTAGGGAATTAATTTACAGAAACACCTAAAATGGTTAAATAATGCATGGAGAGGTGCTCGTCTAATTTTGCTATTTATTATTATTATTGTATTTTTGTATTATATTTCATGTTTGACTGTTACGATATTACGATATTATTAAAACATACAGTAAATATCAACCATGAGACAGTCTACTTATTCTTACGTTTATTCTGGTTGTTGGGCAGAAGCCAGAAACCTTTTTACATAGTTTTTATATAGTATTTTTGTTCATCTTAAATCATTGCCTATACATCGCCACACAAGTGTGTATGTAATGCAATAGTGAAAATACCAGATGTACAAGCACACAACACCTCACAAAGCGAGTAGATCCGTTGTAGATCCGCTACTTTCACAATGTTTTGCCAAAGGTGCCCTGCACGTCCCTGCATACTGCGATGGGAGTGTGAGACAGTGTGTGATATTGAATGCTGTTTAACCCCACAGAGGGACAGCCAGCCCAGGGGACATGCATTCTATTGCTGCACCCGCCTCCATTCATCATGGACACCTTAGCAACATGGGAGAGAGAGCTCCCCTGAGACTGAGAGACAGAGAGAGAGAGAGAGAGAGAGAGAGAGAGAGAGAGACACAGAGAGAGAGAGAGAGAGAGAGAGAGACACACACACACACACAGAGGCCCCTTTTCCACCGGTCGGTTCAGTTCTTTTTGGTTTTTAGTCCATGAGCCAGAGTTCCAAAATTGGAACGTTAATTATGAATTGAGTGTGCAAAACTATACCTAGACTTGTATCACCATGAAACTTCCAAAGTTGAGTACTTACACGAAGACAATGGTTTATTTTTAAACATGCAAATGAGGCATTACGTAGGAAAATAATGTAGCGAAATAATCGAAAATATGAAAAAGCTACTACTGTGGAAGGGTTATCATGTATTAATTTACTTCTATTGATCCTATAAACAATTTAATATAAGTCTAGTTTTTCCCACCAATTTTGGAGCTCTGGCTCATGGACTAAGAACCAAACAGGGGGTCAGAGAGAAAGAGAGAGAGAGAGAAACATGTACATGTAGGGCCATCTTGCGTCAGGGGCAATTTGTCCTTAATTTGGATATTTAGTATTGTGTAACATTCCCCCGTTAAATCGGCTATCTTATGCCACCGCCTAAATCCTTAAAACACCTCCGCTACCTATTACATTATGCATAGGTGTGGTTTGGGCGTTACGCAACTTAAACCAATCAGTGTGCTAGGTGCCATTGCCTTTAAGAGATCCATTATTCCCTGGATTATGGCCTTATGGAAGAGCAACTCCTGCTGCCTTATAGAATACATTTATATTAGATACAGAGGGTTGTTTTGTGTGTCCAGTATCTGACTATATGTACCATCCACTCCACGACCAACACAGCCAAGTTGTGCTGCTGGGGTGATGAGGTGATGCATTGAACGAGGGAATCGCGCACAAAGTGCCTCGGCACAAATCTAATAATTTATTGGACTAGACAATTAAACACAGTGAACACAAGGAATTGACACTCTGCTGATTATAGGGAAATTACAATCACAGAGATTTGTGGAGAATTAAGACAGAACGAGGCCTCTGATCTGCGTTGAGGCAGCTCCGTTAGTATCTAACGGATTGGCATTACGGGTGGTTTGAAGAGGCACTTTCCGTTGTCCTAAACCTGTGTGTATAATATAGCAAATAGGGAAAGCGCATCAACACGCCTACAGACTCTTTCTTTCTTTTTTTCTTTCTTTCTTTCGTTGGCCTATACTGGCAATGTGCACAGGAAATGTGATGCTGATCGGTCCAGTGGTTTGTGAGATTAGCTCCAAACAGTCACACAGACACACACAAACCACACATACCCTTAAGTAGACAGCTCCGCTCTTTTCATGCTGTTTTTTTCCCCTTGCCATCGAGGTGTCTTGTGAAAAAAAGAATAATCTTTTAATCAAGATCGGGGGGCTATAGGGGTAGAAAAGGAAAATCAACTACATTTCTATACATTTACAAATATACCACATGGACCTTTCACACAGCTTCACAAGACAATTCACTCTCATCTGATGGCAAAAAAAAAGCAAAAAAAAAGATGTCTTCAATGAAAATGTGCAGCGATGGGGACTCATTGCACCGTCGCGGCGACACCGAGCCAATGACACTAAGCAGACCTGGCTCCGCCATGCATCAGCCTTCCTGAAATATCAATTTTGCACATGGCTTCACACGGCTGCCTCCAGATCGAGGGACTCTTCTTTCTCCTTACCGGCCACATCCGCTTGTCATTAATACATCAGCACTTAGCAAGGAGCGAGAGAGCCAGAGGTAGCCTATACCCTTTCTTTTCCATTAGCCAATAAAGCATATTATTTAACTTATATACAACGGCTGCTAAATAAGTGCCGTGGCGGAAAAAAGCATTTAATGGCACGAGAGCCGAGATGGTTCTATTTTCATTTGTAAATTCCAGATACATTTAATAATAATGGACGGTGGAATCAAGTTTTGTCAACATCAAAGCACCATCCCTAACGATATAGCTCCTCGGGCGAAAGCAATTGTCAGTGATGTGCAATACAAAGGAACCGAACACGACTCTTATTTTGCAGTGCCAAAAGGCCCATTTAGTTTAATTGTGTCACTTAGTTGTTTCTCAGGAGGGCCAATTAGATTGCCATAGACTGAAAGTGGCTGTACTTTAAACACAGTATAACCCAGTCTAGCAACAACACCATTCCATTGACAGAAACCATTTTCAAACTGGACAGGTCTATAAAAAAAAGAATTATACATACAGTAGGTGGTAACTAGTCAGTTTCAACTCTCAAAAAAATATTGTGCCAATTCTTATTCCTAGTTAATGGTAGGAGTGAAGGTAGCACAGAGGATGATTGTCATTGTAAACAGCTTAATTGCCTTACATGTTAAGATTCCACATCGAAAGGAGATTAATGTGGCTAACATTTGGAAACTCTTATTAGAGAAATGAGAAGCTTCAGCACAATATGCAACCTTTGTAGCATAAAAATCATTGACAAAATGATATACATAATACTTTTGCTTATTATTTTACTCTATGCCTTAATTAGTAAAAAAAAAAACTTTTTACCCCAAGAAGGGTCTTGTTGTTGCTGAATGTTTTTTTTTGTCATGCCAAAACTGCAGCATATTGTTATTTGCTAAAATGTAAAGTGCGTTAAAATAATTATGTAGTAGTAGTAGTAATTGCGACCGAAGGTCACAGTTAACTATGGAATCGTGCATTTCCCATCAGTATGTTGGTTGGTTGGCCTAGGCATGACCATGCCTCGTGACATCATGTGACATAATCAGGGATGATGTCATCAATATTAAGACCATACTGTATATGGAGATCCCTGATGTCATCAATATTGGCCAGCAACTCTACTGTACATCTGACCTCAAAACTCAAACCCTTATAGATCTCCATATGGAGCTGACCTGTTCTGACATTCCATATGTTGATCCTTCCCCATCCATCCTTCCTCTTCGATGTCTCCCTTTTGACTGATACCTGTCCATTTAAACTCTAGACGGGCCTGCCCCAAAGTTATTAGTGTTCTCAACAGGTCCGAAAATTAAGACCTGGCCCTACCTGGTCCCTCATCAAACACTGTACACTCAAGACACTGCCCCCGCTGCAACCCTTAGATTATACGGAGCTGACCTGTTCTGACATTCCATATGTTGATCTGTCCTCATCAAACCCTGTACACTCAAGACACGCTCCATATATGGCCAGTACAGAATTCATTGCATATGTTGATCTGACCCCCACCTTCCAAAGGGCCAGTGCTCGCCCAGCAGTCTGCTGTCACCCAGGCGGATGTGTGCACGCGACCTCGAGGTCGTTTCTCGACCTCAGGGCATCGTAGTAGTAGTAGTGGTGTAACTATAGTTCCTATAATTGCTTTTCATTTGTCCCAAAACATATTAAGTATTTAATCAATAACTAATGTTAATCTTAAGTGTGAAGCACATCAGAAGGTATAATACTGTATCATTATCACTCTAAACATATTTCACTAACCTGCAGAGAAGATTGCATACAATCTAGCAATCGTCATTGCAGCTTAATGGACCCATTGGACACAGGTCCTTTTCTGCCGCATTTCCTGAAAGGTGTAAGGAGGACAAGGTTTTCACCTGAATGTGATGAATAAGAAGTTTGGCCACCGCAGAGGCATTCACAGGAACACAGCAGGCCAGCTGAGGTTAGAGGAAGACAGGCTTGATTGATTGATTACGAGTTACGCTCGGCTGGCAGTGGTTACAGATGAGTCGACTCAGTTTTGAGACAACAAAAAACATGAGTGTTTGCAATGTTGTCAAAATGTAACCGCTTTACCCCTGCGGCAGTGGTCGCCAAACCTTAACATTTCAAGGACCTCTATAACTCTGAGAAAGGTATAATTTTGTTTTGCGTTTTTGGAACCCCCCCCCCCCCCCCCCCCAAGGAAAGCTAAGGGTCCCAGGATCTACTGCCCTACAGTATATCGTGGCTGTCGGGCAGAATCCTCCTATCTCCATATTGTAGTCTGAGTTTCTTCATAAGTTAACACCCCTATACTTTATCATACTACAGCGTCACACAAAAGCATCAAAAGTAGAAGATTTGCAAGCTCGAAACGCGGCACAAAGTGACAGATTTTGTTTTCTTTTTTACTTAATTTTCACAAGAACATGAATTATCCACACACACATTCATACATAAAAACAAACGCATAATATCCGACAATTTATGTCAGATTAGCTATCCTGAGAGAGATGGCAAATGTTTTCATATTGGTAACTCCACTACAATTATTGGACACAAGTTCGGTTATTAATATATTTAAAAAAAATTATACTTGCAGGGCTTTTTTACTTGTAACAGAGTACTTTACATTGCTACCACAAAATGGAAGTATACTTCTTCCAGCGCTGCATCGATCTTATCACCTTCTCCACGGTTTCCTCTCTCTTCTCCGTTTCTCTGACCTGGCAACACTCAAGAGTGCATGTTAAGCAAACTTTCTCTAACAATTGATACAGGCTGGAGCATAAAGCACAGACAAATGGGCAGGGATGTGCACCATCCATCACCTACTAGGAAGACTCATTGTTTGCAGATTTTAACCTATAGGAGTTCTCTCCGCTTCCCTTTCCTGTGAGACCCACAAATCATGAGCTGACAAGGAGACTTGTGCAAAGCAGAGATGAGCTCAAAAGTTTATGGAGCTGGAGAAAAGAGGCAGAAAAGACGACAAGTTCCCCCCACCCGCCCCCTTTGTGTTTAATTACCCCTAAAACAAGGCAGTTTGTAAGCAGAGCAACGCCCCAGACTGCATTGTTTTTGATCCATGAATACTGAAGTAATTGTGCTTCCTTCCCCTGCTGAGGGGGAGCTTATCCACTTGATTGAGTGGATCATAGAAACAGCAGCACAATTTAATGAATGAAATGTAATTTTGAGTTGACCAATCTGTATGGTAGGGTTAATGCAATCATCATCATACTATAATTCTGACAATGTCTGTCTGTCTGTCTGAATTTATTAGTGAATAAAAAATGTGAAAATGCACCCAGGGTGCAGTACCCCCCACGGCCACAAGGGTAAGGGCTAGTGAATATAACTTGGGGTGGTTGTATTTTGTAAATTTGTTTCCCAGCTCTTCTATTGAGACATTTATGGTAGATCGTGTCAAAGGTCATGTCTCACCTAGACAAAGGATCAAGCAGGCTCTCAATTATAAAAATGTCAGCACTTGTACCGGAAACCTGGTTCAAATCAGGCCAACCTGATGGAGGGGAAAGGAACTGGTCGGAATAACGTGTTCCTTCCACGCGCTATGTCCGGCCAGGGAAATTACCCCCCGTCAGGTGAAAAGAAGCAGCTTGCACTCCCCATGCATAGGAGGCATGAGGTCAGTCCGCTGCCCCCCCAGGTTGGCAGAGGAAGTGTAGCGCCCAGGATTACATTAGATAATTGGCACTAGGTGAAAAAACTGGGTTGCAAAATCGTGGGATAAAAAAGAAGAGGAAAGTTACATAGTGCAGCTTTAGCCAGAGGTGGACAGAGTACTCAACCCCAGTACTTGAGTAAGTACAAATATGACCTGTTCAGATTTACTCCACTACAAGTAAAAGTAGCTCAGTCAAAATGTTACTTGAGTCAGAGTAAAAAAATATGTGCTTTTAAATGTACTTAAGTATTCAAGAGTAAAAGTAAATTCAGGCCTGGACTGGCCACTTGACGTACAGGGCATATGCCTGATGGACCGCCCAATGATTGGGCTGCTCCATTCATTTTCTGCACAAGGAGGGATGATTGTCAGTATAAAAGTGGTGGTATTAGGCCTTGTTTGTTTGTGTGAGCCTCAACAGAGCATGGCGGAAGAGTACCTATCTGTGTGCCGGTTGTGGTGTGTCTGTGCCAAATGTTAGGGCCGGATTTTTTACCCAGTCCAGCCCTGAGTGCCACCTGCACTGGGGGGGGGGGGGGGGGGGTTGCTCTTGAATAAGACAAGCATTAAAAGTCCATATATTGGCTGCCACATGACATCATGTCTGAAAGCCAGACAAAACAGTCAACCTGTACTCAGTAATCTACAGCCTTTCTAGAAGTTAAGTACATTTACTCAGTTACTGTCCACCTCTGGCTTTAAGTTTTCGTCAGCAAAGACAGGTAGTTGATGACAAACATTTTCCGTCATAGTTTTAGTTGACAAAATTCACACCTCTTCCATGGCTTTTTGCATAAAGCAACTGGGGGTCCTTGACATTAGGATGTCTGAGAACTTTATTTACGATGACACCAAGAGATACACAGCCAAACGCATGCTGCTGTTGTCTTGTGAATGTTTGTTGTGTCAACATGTGGAACTTCTACAGTCTTATTGGAATGAAATCCCGGTGGTTGTTCAACTGCTCCAGCGTAATGGGAGTTCTAAGCGTTCACATTAAAACCATAGAACTGCTATAGGTGCTGTCACAACTCCGGAGTTCACAATCCCTTGAGGGAGCCGAAACAACACGGAACAACAATGTTTTGGGGAAGAGCCGTGCAACATTAGCTCTCGGAAGACACAAAAAAATAAAATAAAAATACAACGAAAAGAAGAGAAAATAAATAGAAATGGAGTGGGTTCAAGCTCTCCATTGAGGCAGATAATGAAAACAGAACAAAGTTACTCGGAGACTTACGTAACGGCGACTTGATGTGCTGTTTCTCTGCGGTGCTTTCCAGCAATGTGGAGATGTTTAGTTTTTTTTTTGTCTGAAAAATGGGGAATGGTGCAGCAGCGCAGCATGGCCAATTGAAGAGTATACAATGGGAGTCTTAACAGCATGAGAGCACATCAGGGAGATGTTTGAATACGAGCCAAACACTTTGGTTTCTGCCGTGGGCAGAGAGATTGATGAAAAGTAGAGAATGTCACACTTGGGATTAGGTTTATATTTATTTTAAATTCTACATTCGTATATATATGCATTTCATCCCCAATTAGACCGAATATAGCCCCCTCAGTGTTTTTTTCGTTGTCTTTGCGTCCTCTCTTGATACTGTTATATGTTGTGCTGCACTAAACAGAATTTCGTTGTATGTCTCATACAGTGACAATAAAGATATTATCTTATCTTACATGAAACTAAAAATAAAACCATATCTATGTTGTCAATAAAAGGGAGCATGTTGTAATGCTTATCTCAGCCCTTGTCAGTTTACGGTTAGGGTTAACCAAATGTATTATTAAAACTTTTTTGAATGATAAATATCTCAGTTCGACTGTTCCAACTGTTTCACCCCATAGCCCACACACCATGGAAAACAAAATACACCCACTCAATTACTTTTATTGCAGTGGATTTCTACATAATGTAGCTTCGAGTTCCAACTTAACTTGCAATTACAGTACATATTTGTGTCCCTGTAATTGCTCCTGGGAGTGCGAATAACTAGAACTACTGTTTTTTGCTTTTTTCCCCCTACTGCCCTATGTGAGGGGGCCATGTTTTTAATTGACTGTTTTCATTTATTTTAGATTTTTCCTGGAGGAGGTTCTTTGCCAAAATAATTATTAAAATGAATGAAAACAGTAAATTAAATACATGGCCCCTTCACGTATTAGAAGGACAATATCAGTCTAGTCACCAGAAAAAGATCAGGTGTTTTCGATGAATCTATCATGGTTAAAATGGAGTTTGAAGTTTTAATGGGTTTGAATAGGAAGGGGGGCGGGGCAGCTACAAAGAATATCAAATATCTAAATACTGAATCGAGCAACTTAAAAACTGTCTGGGGTGTTAACATAAGCCTGAGTAGATGATAACATGACTAAAAGTTTTTTCGAAAGTGAAATATCCCTCACTGGCAGGTGACTGAGTCAGTAGGACATCAACAGCAGTGAAGACGCATAACATTGGGGAGAAAAAGGAGTAAAAAAACCCAACCCAATCAGCATAAAAATGCCTCATAGACACGTCAATTTCATCATAGTTTTAACTGATTAGGCAGTTTTAACATCATTGTTCTATACACTGTTGTGGGACGTCTTATGCAGAGCATGGGTTTCTAGGAGGTGTCATCATACACTGACACGAAAATGCGTATTCAGGGCGGAGTCACCACCCCCAGGGTAAGTTGTGATTTGCTCTCGTTCACTGCAATGCAATTTGCGGCATTTCCAAAACAATATTGCGCAGAGTAGCGATTATCAAACGTATTTGCAATGCCATACGTTGAAAGATCTCTTGCCCGTGGACAAGGCACGTTACCTCCGCAAGTTAGATATTATCGGCATAGATGTTTGTCCGTATGTCATTAAGGATTGGAAAAAGTTGCATTGGCAGCCATAGAAAATTCTGCCCAGGGTAAAAAACCGGATGTGATGTTTTTGGGCGTTCCTGTCTTGTTTCGTGTCAGTGTATGCTACTGTATATTCCTGTGCAGTAACACCTTATTTTAAAGGCGTAGTGAAATGAAAAAGATGTTTTTCACACTTTTAGACCATATCCATGGTCATCATATGGGCATACCTAACAATGGATGCCAAACAAATGGGAAAATTCTCATTTCTGTGTTTTTATATCAAAAGTCCATAAAACGATTGTTTTATTTATTTATTAAAACGAAAACGTGCTGCGTGATGACGTGTAGAGATACACATCGATAAAAGCCAATAAAAATGAAGCTCACCCGTTTAATAACCCATATCGGCGCATCCGTGCAGAACAGCTGCTACAGATTACAGAAATCCTCCGTTTTTATTCCCATTCAAGATAACATCCAGACAGTGTATTACTCGGTTTCAACTTAATCATCACGCTAAAATATGTATCTGAAAACATTATAGGGTAGAAATAAGCCACATAACAGTAAATTGGTACAGCTGGCCAACCATCTGATTTGTAAACAAACACACGCCACGCTGCTGCGTATAGCATAGCTACCGTCCCATCGCCTGAAGGGATGCGCAGCTCTGATTGGTTCAGAAACTTCAGACCGGTGTTTCATGTTGAAACTTCAAAATAAATTGATCACCATTTCCGTTTCCCTACACCTTTAAAATTCAGTTTGTCAGAATGTAATTTGCTGGCTATGCGCTTATCTGTGTATGTTCACTGTGTATGTGTACAGTGGCTCGCGAGTGTGTGTGTTGAATGTGAATGACGTGTAGAGAATTTTCATATGTCCATGTCGGGGGAAACCTCATGCGTCCAAAACTGTTACTTTTCAGGATTTAAATTCAAAAATGGGTGTCAATAGCATAGTCAATAGCATATTGACAACTCAAAACGGGTTGTGTTTCGAGCTTGTGGATTTGTACATTTTGATTATTATTGCAAAACATACATTAACCCATCCATACAGGTAGTTTGGCTATTTGAATGCGTCGCGATGCATTGTGAGCTTGTAGTTTGGCTATTGTCAAAAGTAATTTTTTAGTGGTGCAACCACTCCAAGGAACAGCAATGTCCGTGTTGTTCACCTATGTGTCCGCCTATGTATGCGACGTTAATGAGCACGAGTATGACTATTAATACCAGTAGGGGCGCTGTTGTGCCAGAAACAGAGAGAGATAGTGCTGTACTGTTGCCTGCTAATGAGAGAGAGAGAGAGAGAGAGAGAGAGAAGAGGGGGGGGGGGGGGGAGAGGGGAGTTGCACCACTCAGTTCACACGGGTGTGATTTTTGAGTGGTGCAACCACTCCTACAACCAGCAATGTCCGTGTCCGCCTATGTGTGTCTGTGACGTTAATGAGCACGAGAATGAGTACCAGTAGGGGCGCTGTTGTGCCAGAAACAGAGAGAGAGTGCTGCAGTTGCCTGCTAATGAGAAAGAGAGATAGAGGGGGGGAGTTGCACCACTCAGTTCACACTGGTGTGATTTCTAAATACATCCGAGTATACTATATACTTCCACCAGTGACTGACTCCACTCTGCTGTAGAAGGAGCATACTCCACTCATTGTGCTCTCACGCAAGGACGAGAAAATGAGAGAGAGGAATACGTATTTTTAGACTTAATGAGAAGAGCACAATATGAAACAAAGACGAGCAATTTACTCATCTGCCTACAGTAAAAGTGCCGTAACCGCTGAATGAAATACATGATAAAACGTTGTTGGAGTCAATGGTAATTTCAATGCATTGTTATTTTAATTGTATGGATGTACAGTGTAAAAGCATTGATTCTTGTATTCCTGGAGACAGGAGGGTCATATGCACTGTCGACTGCCAGAAACCTTGTATCTTCATATTTCAACTTTTTTTCTTCCAACATGCAAGAGTCCCACATAAGTCGTGAAAATAGAAGATCTACAAGCTCACACTTTTTTTTAAATAAATTTCAAAGTATATTGAAATGTAAACAGCAACATTGACTTTTGATACGGTGCAATGCATGCAAATAATCGATTGTAATGCGTTAAGAAGAAAAAATAAAAAGAGGGGTTTAATTACTTTTCCATTCAACATTGCTAACACCAGGGGCCAGATTCACAACGGCGTTCCCACGTTTGTGTGGAATTCATCATTTAAACTTGGCCGTGACGTTGGCGGACGTCGGTCGTTAAATCCGCTCATTTCCAAGTCAGCTCAGAGGGTGCCGTACCAGTGATTAACTTAGCCGCAATTTGCAACTCTAGATTTTTTTATAATGGGATGAATCTAGAGTTGCAATACCCTCCATTGACTCCCCACTCATCTTTTTTGGTTTGCGATCTGCTTGTCTTAAACGACGTTAAACTCCAACATTGCAGCTGTAGTACAAGCTTGAATTATCCTCTTTCAATCTGCCGTTTTTATTAACGGGTCGCGCTGCTGCCTCCTGCATTATGTGCAAATTCGAAACAGGTGGAACGCAGAAGGTTCAGTGACGTACGACGAGTGCTTCCAAACTCCAGCACTTAGAAAAATAATCACTTGCAGAGGAGGTCTTGACAGAAAGTAGCTCATAACATCTCTACGGTGGATTTTTATGAAAAACAAGCTCGGCAGATTGAAAGAGGATAATTCAAGCTTGTACTACAGCTGCAATGTTGGTGAGTTTAACGTCGTTTAAGACAAGCAGATCGCAAACCAAAAAAGATGAGTGGGGAGTCAATGGAGGGTATTGCAAAATCTAGAGTTGCAAATTGCGGCTATGATTAACTTACTTACTTACCTAGTCCTCTTGCACTTCAGGGCGCGTAGAGCAGAACCAAAGCCACCAGGTCTCTCCATCTGGGTCTGTTGTGGGCAAGGTGTTGAGCTTGTGCCAAAGTCACGTATGCTCTAAGGTCCAGGATGGTGCGTGTTGGATGTTAACCTGGCAGGCGAATGGCGTGGCCATACCAGCGCACTCGCCGCATTGCTGCGAGACGGGATGCTGGGGGCTGTTGGGTTAGCTCTCTTAAAGTTTGGTTTGTAACATGCTGGCTCGACGTGATGCCTTCAATCCTCCTGAGGGCTCTGGAGTCAAAGCCGTAAAGCCTGGCCGCAAGAGTGTTATTCAGCGGCCATGTTTCCGAGCCGTACAGGAGCACAGTGATGACGGAGGTATTGTAGACTCTTAGCTTTGTCTCCCTTGATACTGTATGTGCTGGTGTCGCTACAATGGCCTCCACAGGGACTGCATCACAGAGGCTGCTAGGGCACGACGTTTATATTAAATAAAGGTCCTGTACCTGCAACAGTAAGTCTTAACACTGGAAACAAACTGTATTGTAGAAAAACTATACTATTCATTTTCAACTTAAATGTCAGTTCTTTATCTCAATTTAAAGGTAGGTCAAACCAAAATCATACAATCGAGCAATCAATCCCTTCAAAATGTAAATTAAATGTTCAATTCCCTTTAAATTCTCCCCTGCAATGTCCCTTTAAAGGTGCCCTAAAGTCAAAGTATCCTAAAATAATCCGAGTATCCAAAGTAATCCAAGTATCCAAAGTAATTCAAGTATCTGCGTATCCCAAACGTTGCAGCTCCTCTTTGTTCAATAAAGTAGTCCAAAAAAGTTAGGAAACAAAAAGGCAATGCATTGTTACCGGAAAAAAGAAAAGGTATATGCTGCTCACCCAACCTTTAAGTCGGGAGTGGTCTGCTGGGTCCTTTGTTCACCAGCTCTGATTGTTCAGAGCTCAAAGCCTCAGAAAGTTTCCGACCAAACTTTCTCTCCTTCCCTAAACAATGTTCTTCAGTCAAACTGTGTGGTTGTTTGTGTTCAGTTCTGATTTGGAAGGAAGGTGTTTGACAAAGAATAATAACCACACCAAACCCTCTTCTAACATGCCCAAAATGGAACCCAGGCTCGGCATCTCACTTCCTGTTCTTTTATAGCTTCCTGGCAGTTCACTTCCTGGAATAGGAACTATTCCTGGAACTATTGCTCACACACATTTCCCCACAGCTCCCCTTGTGATCAAACCTTGTCATTTGTCAACAGAAAATTGATGACCATGGTTCAACTACACAAAACACATTATATTATATTCTCCGTACACTACATATCAGTGTTAAATATTCAGCCATAGTTTAACCAATATACTCCCTTGTTATTCCCCAGTATGTTTAATTTTCTTTCAATACTCATACCAGGCCAGGGAATACATTATTTGACACATTTTATGTGGCAGTGTCACAACTGTAGCTGTAGGCTCAGCAGCAAACTTCCATTAAGTGCCAACTAACAAATTATTTTAATATTATTGATGACGATCAAATTAATTATTAACCATTCATACTATAGCCAACTTTAATACCTCTGACGAGGAAGGATATAGTATGGTTGAAATAGCTATACGTGTCCAGAACAAATTAATTCCCCAGGCATGATGCAGATATATACAACAGTTAGGCCTAATCCAAAGGACAGTCTTCCCCCCCATTAATCAATGCAGCTCGGATAAAAAAAAAACATTGGATATATTTTTTACCCCTGCAAAGGCGAGTGTGCAATTGTACAATAGAAAGGGCTTTTATAATATAATTGCCAAGTAGCCTTGGTCCTGAGCTTGAACTTAGGCTACTCAAATCAATAAATTAACTAGAATTGCGTTATGTAATAGCCTATAGTCAGTTGACATTGCGAGAGACTCGCCTGTCAAAATAAGCTGATCTACCAGTTCATGCAGTGCGGTGCTGCTGTGCACCGTGTTCACCGTTGCTCGGAGATGAGGAGAACCAACAATTCTTTATAAATACAACAGCACTAGAACACACCAACCCACACACACGCACACGCACGCGCAGTGCACGTGCACGCGCGGGCACACGCACACACATTGCCTGTTGTCGCACTATCCCAGTGTTTATGTAATAAGAATACTGGTGAGTCTGAGATTTATTATGATCTGATATCTAGGGACATCCGGGTGTACATAATAACATGAAAGGTCACAAGAATTTCTTGGAAGACACATAACTTTGTATCTGATCTTGTACAGAACGTGAAACAAAAAGGCTCATAGCACCTTGTAGTCCAGGGTTCCCCAATAAATGTTCCTCAAGGGCCATATTTTGACTAGCGTACCAGGCTGGGGGCCGAGTCTGCACGCGCGAGGTCGAGGCCATTTATATCTTGGACCCTTAAAAAAAATTAAAGAAAAAAAAAACATTTTTTCTTTTTTTTTTGGAAATTCTTTCATGGGCCACAAGGGGGCGCTCTGTGGGCCGCAAATGGCCCGCGGGCCGCCTATTGGGGAACCCTGTTGTAGTCTGTTGATGTGTGCGGTTTGTTTACATAAGATCGTCGGTGTCGAGTGGAAACCTTGTATGTCCAAAACAGGAAATGCAATAAAAATGAACCTGTGTTGCAATGGATTTAAAGGGAAATTACGCTCTAGCGGATATTATTAACAAAAATAATAATAAAAAAGAAAAAAATATATACGACGGATGCAAACAAAAAATACTGGACTCCGCTCAACTAAACTCACAAAGAGCGTGTCTATAGACAAATCCACAGAGGGGTGCCATGGGCGCGGCCATTACTGAGGTGTACCATTAAGCGCAACAGCACTGATTAGCTACACCTGGCCTACAGGGTACTAGCTGCTCCATTGACTATACCTCAGTAATGGCCGCGCCCAGGGCACCCCTCTGTGGATTTGTCTATAGTAGTGTTTATCAACCTTTTCAGGCCATGAAACCATAAAACAATCACATTTGAACTGGGGACCCTCCCCCCCCGGGAACCCCCCCACCCTGATAAGCACTTGGAATAGGAGTTATAATAATACTACCTTTATTTATATAGCACTTTTTAAGACATCAACCGTCCACAGAGTGCTGCACATAGGACAGAATACACAAAAAACATGAATTTCAAAATGAAAATAAACAAGAGTTCAATTGATCCAATGATCTAATAAAATGATCTAATAAAAATGAAACAACAAATAACCATGAATACAAATGGAACAAGAAAAAAACATGAGACAAAGAAAAGGTTATTTACATAACACATTTACGGAACAAGGATGTTTTTAATAGTGATTTAAACAATGTAAGGGAATCAGTGAGGCAAATTGTCTTAGGTAGAGCAATCCAGAGCGTAGGAGCTTGCTGTTTTCATTTCTTTATTTTTGGAACAAAAGTACCATATAGTATACTTTAGGTTATTCTTGGACCAATATGGAACTAAAGTACTATACTTTAGGGTTATTCTTGGATCAATTGAACTATAGAAATATATTTAAGTTATTGAATCAATGGAACTAAAATAATATATTTAAGTTGTTATTGGATCAATGGAACTAAAGTAATATATTTAAGTTGTTCTTGGATCAATGGAACTAAAGTAGTATACTATAGGTTCTGATTTAACAGTATCATAATGACATCATCAGCTACATCGTCATTTGACAATTGTTTGGAAACAAGGTTTAAATGTATTTTATTTTGATTTGTGTTGAGGCGAGAACAATGACTTCCAATAGCGTGCTAACTTTCCAGAAATAGAAATGTTGCTGTTTGTATTATAGCTTGAATTCCCCATCGATGATGGGGGTTTCTTAATTTCTACAGCCCTCCTCTGAGACACAGGCCGATTAGACAACGCGAAAATACCCGGCCAATAAACAGATTGACAAATTGAATAGATAGGACCACATTTGAAACTATAGTCCCCATGGCTGTTGGTGTTATCCTTCTAGAATTATTGTATTACTATACCTCTGTACTCTTAATAAAAGTTTCAATCAATAAATCAATTTGAAAATGTGTGTTCACACATTCTGTATAGGCTACTGCCTATATGGCATAGCAATAGGAAGGGATTTCCCATCTACAAACCAAACGTCTTTAAATATTTACACAGAAATGCCCAAAATATGTTCAATTGCATCTTAATTATTGATTTCTTAGGAGAATATGATAGATGTTTTCAATGTCTAAGACGTCCTGAGTAAAGCAATATTTCCAAAGTCTTGATGCAAATGTATTTGTTGTTAGGTCTATGTTAAAAGCTACAGTTTGACCAAGGGCAGGAGTTATCAATCATCATATCTCAAGAGAAGAATATTGCAGGGAAATCGGGCCAAAATGGCTGCCAACAAACTCTCCCCTTTACCCACAGCTGTTGAAACACTTCACCACTCTCCAGTTTTGTTTAATAAGAAACAAGTTCATTTGTTATCCTATAAGCCATCAAAGTCCTCCAACTACACCAGTAGTCCATTTTTAGATTAATATTTCCGTGTCATGACCAAAGTTTAGTTCATCATTTTTATGACAAAGCAGCCATTACTAGACTTACAGGGGTGGTTTCAGCCAGTCATTTGAACTTGGCAATTCTTTATTTATTTATTATTTGTTATGAATTATTATCAGCATGCAGTACATTTATTATGTGTGTTTGGTTGCCCGGAAGCAATTTCTAATAGCTCCCTTTCAGGGGAGTGGTTGGTGCCTTTGATGAATGTTGGCTAATCTGTGATGTCAGCCAAAGCGTTCGCTATCATTTATCACGTCTTTAAAGGATATCCTGGTGGGAATATTAACAAGCCGGTTGCCATGGCTCAAGTCTTTAAGAAAGTCTTTACGAATATTAGAAGTGCACTTTCATCTGACATCGGATGATGGAGAGAAAGGCGTCTAACTGAGAAGGGATCAGTCCACTGTATGCAGATGGGAGTGATAATGCCCTCACTACCAGCTAGCGGTGGATAGAAACAAAGCACCTTTACATGAGCACTGCTCTTAAACACTTAAACCCTCTTTACTGCAACTGCACTTGGAACACATTTTGTCCCCATCTACACCAAATCTCTTGGCCAAAAATAACCCATGTAGGCCTACAAGATTTCTTTCATTTAATTTTCTTTTTTGTACTCTACTTGAGTATTTGAGTATTTTTGTATGTCTTTCACTCCACTACATTTCCTAGAAAAATGTAAGTTTTACATTCCTGGGTAGGAAACAAGTATAATGAATAAGCTATTTCAGCCCTATGTACACACACACACACACACACACACACACACACACACACACACACACACACACACACACACACACACACACACACACACACACACACACACACACATTTGAATTATTTTATTTGGATCTGCACAAGAGGCGTAATACAATAGACCCAAACACTGATCAGAATTAGGTTATACATGATATGGTCCAACCAGATATAGCTGCTGCACATGCTTAACACACACACACACACACACACACACACACACACACACACACACACACACACACACACACACACACACACACACACACACACACACACACACACACACACACACACACACACACACACACACACACGTCATGAATGGTCTCCTGACTCATTTAACAATCTCTGTAAGAAAGGGTTTTGATACTACAGTACATACGATTTGCCTGTAATTGCATTAAACACACACGCAGTGCAGCAACCTAACAGTCATTTGTGGAGGTAAAATTGCATCAGCCAACAGATAGGCTTTGTCATGTTTGTGTAGCTTGATGCCTTTAATGTCTTTAAATGTGCAGCCATGTGACAGCCTAAGCACATGTATGTTCTGTATGCGCTCAACATGCTGTACACACTGTACCTTATCTGGTGGTGGGGGGGTTATTTGTGCACACAGCACACTCCATGACTATTTTAATTAACCCAAGAGTTGAGGTTGATTCTACAAATACCTTCTAAAACAGTAGTTCTCAAGCATTTCCGTGCCAAGGCAAATGTATTCGGCCGCGGAACACTAACTTGTGTTGTTAACTTGTTACAATGTTGTGTAAATTTGAAATCACATACAGACAGTGAGGTAATGTCCCACACATTGCATTGTGGGAATGACTTCAAGATAAAAAATAGCATGCTTCTTCTACTTGCTCCGATTTGCACACGACATCCCCCCCCTACGCCCAGTAAATCCCCTCATCATCACTTTGATACATATCACATTTGTGGGGGTCCATTTGTTTCCATTTTCTTCACTCTCATGAGTTACATGAACACTTATAGGAGTTTGCCCTAGCTGCTGTGTGCCATGCCAGTTTGAACTAGCGTGCTTTGCCCTGAAGCTAGACTGGATGAACTGGTCCAGGCTGGAGAGACCGGTGACAACACACACAAATCATACACTTAGCATGTCCCCGCTTGCCCGTGTTAAGCCTTGTCAAGGCCAGATTCACAATGACCCATTTCTGGCCACTACCATTCATTTCATTTGAGGTGTGTGTGTGTGTGTGTGTGTGCGTGTGCATGTACGTGTGCGTGCGTGCGTGTGGTCACACACAGACTGGTTGTTATACGAGGGTTCCAACAGCTTTGGATGCCTATAAGGATGAAAAAAGTCTGGCAAAGTATTGTGCTGTCTGAGTCTCTGCTATAATTGGCAGCCATATGGCGGATTACCTTTGATTGTACCTTGAAAACGCATGCCATGGTTTTGTAAATGTAACTCTACTGCACCTATGTGTCCTTGTATGAATCTCCTTTCTGTGGACAGAAATAAATGGTTAAAATGTGTATGGATATATACCTGCATCTGTTTGCTTGTTTTTGTGTGTGAATGTGTGAATGAATGAATGAATGGATGGGTGAATGGATGGATGATTGTGTGTGTGTGTGTGTGTGTGTGTGTATGTGTGTGTGTGTGTGTGTGTGTGTGTGTGTGTGTGGTTGCAAGATGGCGGAAGGAGTGGACGCTCATGGTTCTCCAGCCAAAATGCACTAATTCCACATTAAAACACACCCGTCGTAACTATACCGTTGCCATGTAGGGAAGAAAGGTTACTATTATTATGAATGTTAGTGTCAAGTATGTCATAGTATGTCATCAATGTGCTAAATATTTTTATTTTCCCTCTGTGTGTTAAGCATGTGCAGCAGTTATATATATATATATATAGTTGAACCATATAATGTAACCTAATTCTGATCAGTGTATTGTATTGCGCCTCTTGTGCAGATCCAAATAAAATAATTCAAGTGTGTGTGCGTGTGTGTGTGTGTGTGTGTGTGTGTGTGTGTGTGTGTGTGCGTGTGTGCGTGCGCACACACACGTGAGTGTGCGTGCATGTGTGTGCTTGGTCTTGTGTCCAACCTCCTGCTGCCGACCTCCCACCTCCACCCCTGCATCCACACCATAAGGACCAGAGTGTGTGTGCGTGGGTGGGTGGGTGTGTGTGTGTGTGTGTGTGTGTGTGTGTGTGTGTGTGTGTGTGTGCGTGTGATCAAGTAGGGCATTCAGTTAGGAAATGCCCTACATCTATGGGCACAGTGGCAACATAGGCAATGTCACAGCAAGTCCCAGTGACAAAGGTGACATACAACGAAAACCAAGCCTGAGGCCATTACTCCTACACCTGACTCGCTCTGGTTAACCCTCCCCCTTCTCTCTATGTTCATTGAAACGCAATCCAATGTCCGTTAATTAACTTCCGAGGACTCGTTGTACATCTTCAGAGCTGCACTGGTAGTGAACTTCACGACATCACCGTCTAACTCAGCCAAGAGGGGAGCTGCAGATGATAACCCAAATTGACCTGTTCTCTCAGGAGTCACAAATTAAAACGTTTGACGACAAATGTGCTATACACTTTTTTTTTTTTATAATTTTTTATCCCACAATTTTGTAACCCATTTTTTTTTTCATCTAATGTGATCCTGCATGGGCTCTACACACCCTCCACCAACCTAGTCCCCATATATGGGGGACAAGGGGAGAGCAACGGACTTGAACTCATGCTTCCTTCATGCCTGAGTGACCAGGTTGCTCCTTTACACCTGACAGGGGGGAGTTTCCCTGGTTGGACGTAGCGTGTGGAAGGAACACGTTATTCCAACCAGTTCCTTTCCCCTCCATAATGTGCTATACACTATTGGAACAGATCTCCTTCATTTGTATCAGTGGTAACACCTGTGCGACATACGCAGCAAGCTGCCAACTTACGCACCGATTGGCTGAGCGTAGCCACCAAAGACAATACACAATCCCTGAATGGCCGAGAGTGTCACCGGAAATTCACAATCCCTGATTGGCCGAAGCAATCACGGACATACACAGCCGAAAACAGTACTTGCACTCTGCTCGCGCAAGTAACAAGTAATAAGGTATATATCTATGTTCAAAATACTGTGCGGCTGTAAGGTCACGAGGAGGGAGATGATTGGATGTTGAGCCATGATATTCCATCTGTATTTATAATATTTTTTCCCTCCAACGACTGGCTTTGTGTTATTCCGCCTGTGACGTCATGTGTGCAACCTTTTTTATGACAAATGTTCTTCCGTACATCAATGTCAATGGCAAATGACTTAAGTGGGTGACTTCATCATCATCATACATGAACATTGGTCACGTTTGTGTAGCTTGATGCGACACGAACATAATGTGTAGACTCAACATACGCTCTCCCCGCCCACCTGAGAGCCCCACAGTCGGTCGACACTTTTAAGAGAGGAGTAAAAACTTTACTTTTTACCAAAGCATTTTTAGAGCCTTGCCCTTATGTTTTAATGTTCCCGTTCTATTAGATGTTTTTAACGGTGTGTTGTTTCTTCTGCTTTTATTCATTTGCTGTAGCACTTTGAGATTCTGACGAATATAAAGTGCGTTATAAATAAAATCCATTATTATTATTATTATTATAACATTATGATATAAGACCATCACTTCACACTAGTATGATTTTGTTCTTTCTCCCTGGGAAATATTTAGCTGATAATTACATAACAATCACATAATAACAGTCAAGTTTATGTAAAATCTGATGTTTGGAAGTCATGACATGTTTTCTACATTATATTATTCACTGTGTATACCAGACAAGACGGTATACTTATTACTTCACTGCAGATTCAAATTCTAGACGTTAAGCATGTGATGACGACCCGCCATCTGCGGGACGAGAAGGAAAATGTCCAATTTATAAATTGTTTATTCATCAAAAGTGTTTCTTCATCTCTGTCCTCATTGCAGGTTTCACTCTTCAGCACTCCCGCCTTCTCTTCCTTCACAAACCCAACAGACATCACAAATCCCACCTGCATATATCCCCCCATCTCTCTCTCTCTCCTCCCTCCCTTCACATCTCTCTCTCTCACTGTCTCTCCTTCCCTTCACATCTCTCTCTCCCCCCCCCCCCCTCTCTCTCTCATATATAGCAGTAGCAGCAGCTGTAGGCCTTCACATTCCTCCGTCCTTCACATCTCACTGGTCAGCTGGCAGTAATCAACACGCGTTCCCCACACAGGGCCGTGATCCTAATTAACTGGCAGAGCGCTGTACAAACACAGCGGGGCCCACTGCCACACGCACAGGGGCCTCTGCCATGGGGCCCCCAGGCTGTGCCAGTGATGGAAGTACAATATACTCACATTTATTTAAAAAAAAAATATTCAAAATGTGAGTGATTATAAATATATATTAAAGTATATATTATAAATGCGCCACGTCTCTGAGTGCGTACGTGTCTGCGTGCGTGTGTGTATAGGTTGTAATGCACGTAACTCGAGAACCGTTTGCCCCACCGACTTCAACTTCGACACACGCATTCCACACCCCCGCAGGGAGTGCAGTGCCCGCCCGGTATCGAGTCGGTTGGACCCACGGTTCTCCAGAACCACCATAAAAGGCTCTGGTCAGGCTCTGCCAGTGCATGGGCCTAATGAGCCAAAGTCCCCTCACCTGTGCAATTTCCAGCCTCTGCCTCTGCCAATTGATTGCCATGACAACCCCACACCTGCAAATCGATTACTTAACCAATCCACTTTTCACAGTCAGTTTGCACTCTTAGGTGCTATAATCTATTTACACGAGGATGGTGTTCAGATAAAACGGCAAAGTCCCGTTGCGTTTTTTTTTACCCTTTACACGAGAACGCACACGTTATGCTATAATGTGCTATTATGCTATAATGTCGCTAGGTGGCGATAACGGGCTGCCAAATAGACCAGTCACCCACGTACAAGAAGAAGAACCCCTTCACGCAAGCCTGTGCAACACGGCTCCGTCTTTTTGGCAAATCTAGAACTTCCTGTAAGACATTCGGTTGCTTTCAGAATAAAAGTGTCGTTAATTAAATAATTAGTACATTACATTATTAGTATTATTATTACATTACAGTTATTGTAAAGACACACATTATGTTTCTGTGTAAATATAAGTAATTAAATGACACAGAAACAATGTGTGTCTTATAGCATCATTTAAATGCTTAATTCGTAGTTTTAATGTGCAAATAACTTTTTTTAAATACTCTAGAGGGTACTCTTATTTTGAAGAGATCGTCTTACATTTGCTGGCTTAGATTTGCCAAAAAAAACAGTGCCGCGCAACACTGCTCAGGCAGCCCAGAGCATGCAGGCAAAGCGCGCCACGGGACGGTATTTTTGTTGACAAAGTCAGCCAAAGGTGCATTAAGGGGCGGGGCTGAGCCCTCACTATGTTCAAATAGCAAAGTTGTTATTATGTTTGACAAAGTAACTAAAGTTACAACAAAGTGTGTTAATACAGCATCATAATCATTTTCACCCCCTGTTATACATATTCAGAAATGGCAGATGTAGGCCTACATTACAATAAGCTTGCAGCGCTGCACGAAGTGTCTCATTCAGTTTTTCACCATTGTTAACAAACATAAATGGGTCGGGGGCGTTCCTTCTCCACTGTTGTTGTGATCGCCACTTTGATCAACACTACATAAGCGATTACACCACTTTAAAGCGGATTTTCATGAAAAGCAACGATCATGTCGGCAAAACTAGGCAGGGAGCTCTGGGTCACGATTATTGAATCCCTGCAGTCAAGCTGTTCAAATATTGCTGCAAGGTTAATATTACAGTAATGGGACCATACAAAGCATATTGAAAACAAAGTTAACCGTCTTCCTGCCATTGCCGAAGCCCTTCGGCAATTGAAGCATTAATTTGATATTAACGCTTGCTGCCATTGCCGAAGCCCTTCGGCAATTGCCCTTTATTAGTGCATATGATTGATCAAGCCATAATGCTACTCACGTTAGCCGGTTAGCTAGCACTGTTGTTAGCACTGCACTGGATCGTTCATATTAATTCACCGTCGCCATAAGAATCCATTCTATCCGTTTCTTTCAATCGCCTGTATCTCCTATTCCTTGTCCCAGGTGGCATTTTTGGTCAAAACAGCGTTTCTTTGACGGCACGAGCCGACGTTGTGGAGTGCAAAAATGTACCGGCATTTTTCGATCATGTAAACAAAGGTTGTCTTGGCAACGTAAAGCTGGCAGGGATAAGCTCACTTCCGGTTGAGGCAAAATGTGGCTTTTCAAAATAAGAGCTCAAATTAAAAAAATGCTGGCATGAATTAGGTCCTAATTTCTCAATAAATGGCAGCAGTAAAAGGGTTAACTAAGTGAGCTACAGATGTGTACTTGAATCTGTAATTCAAGTACAAGGTACAGTAAACCAAAAACCTATCATCAGTCTAAAGAGGATCAACAATCCGTACACTATACACTCTAGGATCCCAGGTTAACAGATGAGCCTGGCATCTGTCTATATACATAACATCTAAATGACATTTTTACCTTTGCATAAGCCTTGCACGGTCATAAAGGCTAGTGCAAGTGCTATGGCAAGTGCTACGGACATAACCCACAGGGGTCCATTCTTATGCTGTGGATGAGCAGTGGCTCATGTATATTATATGGTAGCGGTAGGGGAGCGGTACGGTGAGTCTGTGAGTGACACCCATCATGGCGGGAACAAAATCCCCCACAGAGACATCCAATCAGTGGCCCCCTGCCGAGTACTACTAAAACCCGCATCACGTCCCGCCGCCGCCGGGATCCAATCAGGGCCGAATCACATGAGGCCGAGGAGTGTGGGGGCGGGGGGGGGGGGGGGTCTCTCTCTGACAGAGAAGATACACTGTACATGAAACATGAGCCTTTGACCTTGTACCATAACAGGAACAAGTTAGCCCTCATTTGATTTGATATGTATAGACTTATGGGTCAGATATGTTGTTTGACACGCATTCCATCGTGTGTTGGGTGTGAGGTAAAGTTAATGAATTGTGTTTCAAACTCAGAAATCTCTGACAGTATCTTCGTATTTTAACTTATTTCGTAATAATGCGCTACTTCATCATAATGTCACAAAAAGTAGCAAAAATAGCCAAACTACTAGCTCAAAACTGTGACGCGTTTTGAGCTAGTAGATTCGCTATTTTTGCTATTTTTAATTGGAATCCTGATTTTCTTTGGCTATTTTTTTAATGGGAATCCTGCAAAGTATTTCTTCCTTTTTTTCCAAATGCATATAGTTATACTTGTTAACTTTATGAACTTCAATGCAAATACATTGGACAAAAACAATATAGTAGTCATTAAGCTACTAATATAGACTGAAGTAATTCAAGTGGGTCATGTTTGCGTGTTTGGAATTGTAACAGCTGAAATCAATAATATATCAGTATTCCAAAATTAAACTGGTGTGTGTGTGCATGTGACTGCCGAGCCGCCAGTTGCCCGTGTATATCATTTTGCTTATGCATCTTATTTCAAAATATCTGTACATGTTTGGATGGATATGCTATGTGTAAATAATGTAGACACGCTGCACTTCATTTGTTTTCCTTCCCTTGCCAATAAACGGCATAAACACCCAGAAACAATTACAACTCGGCATTGAAACTATAAGGTAAAGGTGACTGTGATGTGACTCAACCTCGCGACAGAGCCAGATGATCCAGGTTTTTACAGGTATAACACCGGGGTCCCCACAGAGGAGGGTGGCCATGGATGTGTGGGGGACAGAGATTTGAGCGAGCGCTGGCAGATGGAGTTGACATAATCGTGGCTCGTAGACCGGCGGGGCCATCTGGTCTGGTGACAGTTCACCGTTCAGAACTCCAGGTGTGAACCCCAACAGCCCGATAGTGGCCAAAAAGAACATCGCTGCAGTCGTGCAGAAACCGATGTGAACCCATATTTAACCTATGTTTCGTGTATTTTTGTCAATAGATTGGAGAACAAAAGTAGTAAAAAATATAGCAGATCAGCTAATTTCACTAATTTTAAATGTTTTTAGAATAATAATTAAACAAAGGAATGCTTTTGGACCTACAATGTTTTCCATCTGACCACAATGAAACGACATTGGTGTTGGGTGCCATTAGATAATGGTGTTTTCATCACACGCGCAACCTTTATTTGCCCTGCGTGAAGGGGAGGTACACCAGCTGAATCAGCCCTCTAGGGCTCATAATTTGGTCAGCCAACCGAGGTTGTACTATACGCTATAGCCCTTCGTCGGATAATCTCAGGTGCCGAATGACATGATCATTGCTCAATTGTATTTAGCATTTTTCTATGATTTGTTTTACCGCCTTGCAAACGTATAGCTATAGAATATTTCCAACAGGAGCTTCCCTTTGGTTAACTGTTGCTGCTGCACATTATACTATAACTAAGATATTCAAAATGTACTTGAGCGAACGTTCAAAGGTACTGGCTGGCATCAACATATCCTTAAAGTACCAAAAGTAAACGCGATTTAGTTCACTAAAATGTATTTTGGTGGGGCCGTGATTGCGCCGTATGCCCGATTTATACTTGACACCTGTACGTACTGTAGCATACAATGACTTTTAGTCTGGTTTGTTGACAAAAATGGCAGTATATTTTAGCCTGCATGTTTTCCAGCCTGATTCCTTGCGTTGCGTGATTTGTTTTGTCACTTCGCTAATCAGTCTGTCTGGAAAAGGTCCTGTTTGACTCACCTGTTACGTAGCCACGTCGTTACCGTGTTGCATCATCAGCCCATGCTTTTCTCCATCACTGTTGAAAACAATTGCACCAATTAGACTATTAGAGAGTAAAACCTACAGTAAAATCACACCCATGTGAAGTGAGGGGCGCTCTTATCATCACACAATCATACATCATATACATCACATTCCGTGCTCAGATAATAAAACCATCACAAATGTAATTCCGGCCAATCACAAATTCACGTTTCTGTCCTCACTTTTGTCTTCAAGCTGGGCATAGGAGGGGCAAGCGCCCCTCATTAAGTAAACACTAATTTGATTCAGTAGTCCACTATGTCAGATTCAGTAGTACAAAAAGCTGACAGCTGTGTGGGGTGAGTTTAGTGAAGGATACTGTACGTAATAGCAGTAGCTATACGCAGTGCGCATTGATACGACGTCAAACGTTTTTGTTTCGCAACCCGCACCACAGACCAATCAGAAGGTCGATTTCTATGTCCCGCCTACCTTGGAGATAGGACCCTTTCCAGACTGACTATACCGAAGTGACAAAACAAATCATGGAACACAGCGAATCAGGCTGGAAACACCAAAGAATGTCTAAAAAGTATTTAGTCATAAAGTTTTAGTCATCATAGCTTAGCTTAGCTTAGCTATTTTGTTTTAATTTCGTTTTCGTCAGTGAAAAAACGTATCGGAGAACATTTTCCGCCATAGTTTGAATTGACCAAATTAACACTGTTCAGTAGCATAACAAGTGGCAGCAGCATTGGCTCAGGAGGTAGAGCGGCCGCTTGGGGCTTTGTTCCCAGTTCAATGCCGGGTTGACCCACAGTTAAGTGTCCTTAATTGAGCAAGACAATGAACCCGTAATTTCTCCCAATGACCAGGTTGGTGTCTTGCATCATGGCCTCCTCATAGGAAAATATACCTTGGATGAATTTAAGGCGCTTTATAAATGTACTGCTTTATAAAATGATCTTGGACAAACTGAAGTGACTACGCGGCAACTTTACAGTATAGCAGCAGGGGAAGTGGAGGGGTCGAGTGTATTATCTTCAATTCCCTTCGCTTTGCCAGGCCTTACATTAGTCATCCCTGTCTATGTACCTCCATTACCAGCCTGTCGCTCTCTCCCCACCACCCTCTCTCTCTCTCTCTCTCTCTCTCTCTCTCTCTCTCTCTCTTCCCCCCATGCACTGCTCAGACTTAATTGCCCACCTAGGTCCTTTTCTACAGCCATGCATTAACCATGCCTCCCACTGACAGTTGGGGAGGTAGATTAAATGGATTCTTAGCATTACTTAAAAAAGGTAATAATGAGACAAATTGGAGGCTCGCCCTCCGTTGGGGCTTTTTTCTTTCAGTCGGGGATTTCTGTGTCGCTCTTTAAGTAGTTTTCATACTATTACAAAGTCAGCGTGGAACCTGCACTCGTTTCACAATAAATTACAGGTTTCTTTTACAATTTAGGCGATTAACAGATAGTCGTATCTACAGTGACGTATAAGGTGTTAAGTGTCACAAAGTCTCATCAAACAGGATACGTGGTCATGGAAATACAAGTGTTGAGAAAGGATATTCCAATTACAAAGCTGGGATAACTGGGATAACAAGCCAAGCAACATAGGTCTCAAAAACTAATATTATGAATGGATACACGTGAATAAACGGCATCTGTCCAAATAATGTCCAGCATCTCCGTAAAACACCAATGAAAGCTGCGTTTGAATTATTAAACCATGCTTGGATTGCCAACTACTTAAAGGAGAATTCCGCAGTAACCGTTTTTTACTGAATTCTGTTGCTAATGTGTATATGAACGACTGTTAATGGCGGGGGAAAAATAATATATAGGGTGCAGGTCCTTTAAGAAAGGTAGGAGGGACCTAACGCCGGATCTCGTCAATGTGGAAGCAACAGTTCTATGTTTCTATGTGTAGTTCTATCATCTACACCAGATGTAAACAAAAATAGAAAATACATACATCTCCGCGCGATTGAAGAAGAGATAGCGCTTGACCCACACAGAGGATATATTCTCTAAATCGATATGGAACGCTCTGTGCAGAGTTAATACTGTATATCCATGTATATATGCAGGGCTGCACATAAGTGGTGCGCCACCGCGCATGCGTCGTCAAAATTCAAAATGCGCTGTAAATCAAGCGCCGGGAAGCGCTTCTGCGTACCAACAGCCGGGGCCGCCTAGAATGATTATTATGGCCAGAATACTAGTACATTCTGTGGCGAGAGCATTTCCCACCGACTGCCACTCAAAGTGGCTACTGGCCAATCACAGCGTGTCCTTACTCAAAAGGGGGAGGATTCCATGCTGCCTGGGAGGAGGCGGAGGGCGGTTGACAGGAAAATCTGACACAAATAGTTTCGTCTTCTCCGTTTCAGATAGCAAACTTCTGTAGTCCCCGGTGTAAAAGGAGATGCTTCGGATGCTTTGCACTCACAGCCTAGGCACCGGCCACCGACTTTTTACGGGTACTATAAGGTTTTAGTTCCGACATAGTGGAGTTGGAAGAGTTTAAAGCATTGCGGACTGGCACTGCTGCTGCCCAACATGAACACCGTGTCTCGACATACTGTCCCTTATTATCGTAAAGTCGGGTAGTGTACACTGTTTATTTTTGCACCGAGGAGCCATGTGTGTCTGACTGTCTGACTACGTACGTCGCCTCAGCTAAAAACAAAAGGGAACTAGGGAAGCCTGATGTATGCTTCGCCGTACGATGTGTCGCATGTTAAAAAAAAAGCTGATCTGCAAGCTCACAACGTGTTGCGACACGTTGTGAGCTTGCAGATCAGCTTTTTTTTTTGGCAAGGAGTGAAGCAATGCGTGCCAAGTTGGCAAGTTGACAATTAAGTTTCTATGCAGTGTGCTTCCGTCCGTTTCGTTTCGGGAAGAGGCGCAATGAGATACACGGACAAATGCAGTCATTACGCCGCCGATCAGACGGATAAATACGCGATCGTTGCGCATTTCATTTACACCTGGTCGTATATCTCCGTTGTCAATGAAGTCCTATAACTATAACTATGAACATCGTTCCAAGTCAACCTGATGGCAGAGTTCACATAGATAGACTATACAAATAATAGTGAACAATGCAGTTATAGTTATCTTTAGAGTGCTCAGAACGGCACTTTACAATACGTGGATCCAACTACATTTGACAGTTTTGGTCGGACATACAAGGTTTCCACCCTCCACATGACAGCGACCATATACTGTACTATATACTGGATAATGTACCTCGGGCTTAAAGCTCCAGATGGGTTTAGCATTTTGATGGGTTTTTTTTGTATTTACTGTGATGAGCTAAAGACCAAATAATTAAAGGTCATCACTGTAGCGCCGTGTAGCGGGGGCCACGGATTGCCAGTGTCCCACTGCCCACGCAGTGAAAGGAAGCTGCAACTGTGGGCACGTTATCCCTGCAGGGGGTGTGTGTGCGTGCGTGTGTGCGTGTGTGTGTGTGTGTGTGTGTGTGTGTGTGTGTGTGTGTGTGTGTGTGTGTGTGTGTGTGTGTGTGTGTGTGTGTGTGTGTGTGCGTGCGTGCGTGCGTGCGAGCCAAAGAGCACATTTCATTAGCCGGGCCATCGTTGTGCAGGTGCAGCAGTGGTAAATGTATCAAAGCCACCATGTAGGAATACTCATGTTACTGTATTAGTGTATTTAAGTAAAAAGGCCTGTTTTCAAAATTCTACTTAGGTTAAAAGAACAAAATGTTGGCATCAAAAGATACGTACGGAACCAAAGTAAAAGCATATATAGTCAAATTGTTCATAAAGATCTATAAGCTACATTTTGAATGAAGCATTGAAATGCTCAGGCACATTTACTGCTTCTGACGGAAGGTTCCGCCAGTTGGAATCCAACCGGCAACTCATATCCAGTGACGGAAACTTGCCGCCTGGATGAAACCAGC
Source organism: Protomyctophum parallelum (assembly GCF_964188405.1). Classification (NCBI taxonomy): domain Eukaryota; kingdom Metazoa; phylum Chordata; class Actinopteri; order Myctophiformes; family Myctophidae; genus Protomyctophum; species Protomyctophum parallelum. Next base: position 41,974,230 of record NC_139700.1, read on the forward strand.
CACCCACCCATACCCCCCCACACACACACACACACACCCACACATCCACCCTGTAAGGTCTTGCCGTGGACTGGATGGAATATTAACAGGCTTCTGGATAAAGGAACGAGAGCAGGCTGGGTGGTTGAGGGAGTGGGAGGATATGGTTGCCATACACACACACTAACAATCCCATCTGCTTCACGCAACAATGAGCAAATCACATGGAATTGTTTCATGTTCTATGCATGCTTTAATCCATTTTAGGCGGGAACCCGTTTTGGTGTTAGCATTACGTTATGCTTTAGCTACTGAAAAATAGCAGATCTACGTAGCGCACCGAGTGGCGCGCTACGAGCTTGTAGGTCTGCTATTTTTGAAAAATCGAAGAGCGACTGACATAGAAGACATTTATAGAATCTGATCTCAGGTCAGAATGAAAACTGTCAGGATGTAGAAGACATTTTTAGAATCATGATCTAAGGTCAGAATGGGTTAAAGAACAGTAGTGCTGTACACGCTCACGCTTTGAATTGTAATGCATTGCATGTCTGTGTGGACAGTATGGCTTTGGCAAAAAAACCTCTCATCTCCATTTTGTTTTACTTTTAGGTCAATGAATGCCCTATACTCAAGTCATCCTAGATTGCCACCCAAAAGTTGCAAAACTAGACGATCTACAAGCCCAAAAGGTGTTGTGGTGCAACACGGTTGGAGCTTGTAGATCGGCTATGTTTTTGCTATCATGGAAAAGTAACAGTTTGGGACATACTGTACAAGGTTTCCACCCGACAGCAGCGATAGGGACGTGTGGGAATGATAACACTGTAGATCCGTGCGGTTAAGTGCACATTCATATGTGAATGCACTGTAGTATACAACATCTGTGCATTCTATATAATTGTGTGTGCTTTTGAAATGTGAAATTCCACCAGGCCTCCATTAGCCTCCTGCATGAACAACACACCGCCTGTGGTCAGGCTGGCCTAGGACCTTTTGCACTTCTTGATCCACCACTGTGGATCAGTGAAAGGCACCTATTATACTACAGTATGCAAAGTACAGTATGCAAAATCGAACCCCTGACACGCGCTGATGCTTATTTCTGCACCGTTATCTATATGGGTGTGGGGGGAAAAACAGATTCACGGAATACAGTAAATCAAAAAATAACACAACACACTATATGTGACACACCCATACAGAACATACCAAAAGAAAATAATATGCTTCCATATAAATGTCATATGACCACTATATGCAAAATAGCGTGGTAGCATATAAAAAAATGTATTGTCCTACACTAGCAGGGAATCAGCATATCCTGAATCAAGTTTTGAAAAAAACCAAACAAGTTTAGTTTAGCTTTAGTTTAGTTTATTTGATGTGCGTGTCATTCACCAAAGGTTGCGTAATGGCTTCATTTGAACATCCACGCCCATTCCACGCCATATAAGGCAACAGCAAATATATTTCCTCGGGTGAAAAACGTCATCACATTCCTGCAAAATGCACAGATCTCCAAGCTTACAACGGTGAATCTACTCGCACTTCAGACAGATCTTCAAGCAAACAGCGCGAGTTATAATTATAAACGGAAAGGACTGAACCAGGTCGGGATTCAGGAAGCACGGTGTGGGTGCACCGCATAGCAAATTGCCAACTTATTTTGGCACGCGATTCCTTCACTCCTTGCTGAACGTTAAAGTTACTTTCACGTATAATGAGAAAGAAGTTCATTTGTACAGTTCAACCTCACGACCAAATTAAAAACTTGTCAATGATGATCTTCTGATGAATTGCGCACTGCACCTTTGCAGAGGTAAAAATAAAATCTGATAATTTTCATCAGAGCTCTATATTGATTACTGGGGTGATTGATTCCCTGCCCTCCACTGCATGTCATCGGATTTGAAAAGCTAATGGAATAATGGACTCCAGATTATATCTGTGTCCACAGGACACATATATAATCCATCCCAGACCAGAGTTTTTTTTTTTTTTAATTAGGGTTAAACCGTTTTTGGATAATTGTTCTATACGTCGGAAAAGCTCAATTTAATCCAACTAGCTGTTTCCTCATTAAATGGTAAGAGTTATTAGGCTATTCTGTGTGTGGCGTCCATGTGATCAATATACATTATTATAAATAAATACCACAACGCAAACATAGGTAGATATGTGCTCATGTAGCGACATTTATAGTCACGATAGTCTATTTAAATCATTACGTGAAACTTTAATTGGCTGAGTCTCTGTCAACATGCTGAGCGACCTAATTCAGCTCTGAATGCAACTACATACATACTGTAGCCTACAGAATAAATACAAATACAAACCAGTATTTGCATAACATAACATAAGTTAAGCAGTTGACACTCTTCCTCCTTTCCCTCTTCTTCTACTTCCCATTCTCCTTTTATGGAAATAACAAAAATTAAAACAAATTTCATTTCACCCACTGTTTTACACCTGTAAACCTGTGATGTGTCGCTACAGTCGAACCAGATTCTGTATGTTTTTGAGTACATACTAAAAGTAGACATTTCTTTTCTTAATCAGTAGTACTTAATCATACTTTGTTGAAATTGTATTTAACTCATTATTAGAAAAAAAAAAAATAGAAAGTCAAACTTATCATGGTTTGAGTTGAGCTCAACTAATTTCTGATATCAAAATCGGTTTAGCTGCTTTAAAGATATATACCTCGGTTGTTGTTGTTTTTTCAATTTACTATTTATTGATTTTAGCATATCCGAAAAGGAGTGAGAAGAAGAAAAAAACGTATAAACTCCCACCCCTCTTTAACTGAAATTACTTTTCAGTTACACATACATCCATATTATACATATCCAAAGATTGTCTATTTTAATATATAGACAATTTAATACCAATATAACAAAACATTCTACACAAATATAATATAATATAATATATAATATACATAAATATTATATATTTTGAGTACTCGTGAAATCAATTTTCTTCCTCCCTGTATCTTGAAAATATCATGTTTTTGTACATTGCTTTAAATTGATTGATGCTTGGACATTGCTTTTGTTCCTTGCTCAAGCTGTTCCTAAGTGTTACACCAGAAATGGAAATGCAGAAACTTTTCAATGTGGTATTACGATTTAAAGTTTTAAAGTTGAGTTCTCCCCTCAGATTATAACCCCCCTCCCGATCATGAAACAGATTTTGAATATTTGCTGGTAACTTATGGTTCTTGGCTTTGTACATTGTTATTGCTGTCTGGTACGCTACAATGTCTGTGAATTTGAGCAATTTTGATTGTATAAAAAGTGGATTTGTGTGTTCCAGATAACCAACCTTGTGAATAGTCTTTATTGCTCTCTTTTGCAAAATGACAAGTGAATGAATTGATGTTTTGTAGTTGTTACCCCATACCTCAGCACAGTAATGGAAATATGGCAAGACTAAGGAACAGTAGAGGGTGTGAAGTGACTTAAGATCTAGAACCAGTTTTGCTTTATTTATGACTGCTATACTTCTTTGTGATGCGTGTTTTCCAGCTAAGCCCATCGTCAATTGTCACACCTAGAAATTTGTTTTCGTGCACCCGTTCAATAGCAACCCCATCTATTTGGATATGTACTGCGTGTTAGTCCTGCATTTACCAAATAGCATGAACTTAGTCTTGCTCACATTTAAAGAGCAAGACTAAGTTCATGCTATTTGGTAAATGCAGGACATGAGTAAATGCAGGACATGAGTAATCTATACTTAAACCAGTTATCTGTGAAGACTTCAACCTGACCTCTAAAGCTGAATGTAATTTTCTCCATAATAAATATACTATAGATTAAATCAATCCATTCATTTATAGTTGGTATAACATTTAGCCGTGGACACGGTTAGACGATCTCGACTTTGCTGATGACCTTGCTCTTCTATCCCACACCCAACATCAAATGCAGGAGAAGACAAAGATAGTCTCAGCCATCTCAACACGCCTTGGCCTCACCATCCACAGAGGAAAGAGCAAGGTCCTTAAAATAAACACCAACAACGCTACTCCCATCACATTAGAGGGCGAAGCACTAGAGGAGGTGGAGAGTTTTACCTATCTAGGCAGTATCGTGGATGAAGTGGGCGGGACAGACGCTGACGTGAAAGTTAGGATGGGAAAGGCAAGAGCAGCTTTCCACCAGCTGAAAAATGTCTGGGGATCCTCAGATCTTCCCAAAACAACTAGAGATTACAACTTAAAGATCAGGATCTTTAACTCCATGGTAAAGCCTGTTCTGCTGTACGGAGCAGAAACTGTTAATACCATGAAGAAAATCCAGACTTTCATAAACACCTGCCTGAGAAGAACCCTCCGAATCCACTGGCCTAACACAATCAGCAACCTGGAGCTGTGGCAGCAATCAGGCCAACACCCTGTGGAAGAAGACATACTACAAAGACGATGGCGATGGATTGGCAACACCCTTCGCAAGCCTGCAGCTAGTATCACAAGATACGCCCTGTTCTGGAACCCACAAGGGAAAAGGAAAAGGGGCAGACCAAGAAACACCTGGCGGCGTGACCTAGACGCAGATGTGAAGAGATCTGGCCATACATGGGGACAGCTGGAGAGAATGGCCCTGGACCGTGATGCCTGGAGAGCTCATGTTCGTGGCCTATGCCCAAGGTTGGGGCGATAGGCGTAAGTAAGTAAGTATAACATTTAGCAATACCCTAAATACATACTGATCCTGCTTTGCAAATTGAAGTCCTTCCAGATCAGAAAAATACATGGTTATACATTAAAATGGAATGTCAACACCAAAAACTGCTTCCAAAACACTGTGGACACTTCTCCAAAATGGAACCACAGAAGGGCAACTCCAGAAAACATGGAAATGGTTCGCCAATGTTTCCCCAAGATTAGGTATTTTCAAAATTTGAAACATTTTAACAACATCAATGGATTTGTCCATGGACAAATAAATATTAATTTGTGGGTCCTTGAAATTAAAAGGTTTGAGAAACTCTGTTTTACAGGGTGCAAGGTCTGGAAAGGTTATTTTTATAGTCAGTAAGAGGTGTGTACGTGCGTGAGTGAGCTTGTGTGCTTGTGTCTGTCTGGAGGTAATCTCACACAGCCTGTGTTATCAATAACAGATAATAGTGTATCAGATTGCGCTGTTATGGCACAATCAGGAAAGGTATTCCATTTTAGTTTGGGTTAACGTTTTTCAGGCCAAGGAAAGGACCCCTTAGCTGTGGGAAAGATGACCCAGAATTGTGTTGCAGATTAAACCTTTTCATAGATTTCGTAGATAGCTTCATAGACTTGTTTGACAGCACTATCATCATTGTTGTGTAAATTCATTGGTTTTCTTTTTGAGTGGTGCAGCCCCATTGTCTAGCATTGTGTGTCCCTGGCTGGGTCCGTCCGAGCACGAAAATAGCGTTTGGTTGGTTTTCACCACCAAGTGTCACTGTTGCGCAACCTAACACACACACACACACACACACACACACACACACACACACACACACACACACACACACACACACACACACACACACACACACACTAACTGTATATATCATTTCTCAACCGTTTTGAACGCAGGGTGGCTCGTCGGACCCGGCCCGGACCCCTGGGCACGATCCTGGGGGTCTGGAAGTTTAGATTTTCTAGAATTTTTAGAGTGTTTGCAGTGATAGAGAACTCAGTCAGATTAAACCAGTGAAATTGTTTGTGATGACACGAAGAAATGGACAGACACAATCCGCAAGTTCTCCTCAGAATATTGGGTTCATGTTGGTTCATGTAAAAATAAACAAAAAGGTACGAGTGCACACCAGTAGTGGGGAGGTGCTGACCGCAGGAGATAACACTTTGACTGAAAAAGGAAAGAGGCCGCACAGCTCGTAGTCACGATGCCAACACATTTTTATTTTTAACAACAAGTTAAACAAGTTGCCTTCTTCAGGGAAAGTTCATGTAAAATCAAAACAAAAAAGATCAAAGCCCCCCAGTAGCAACTCTGAGGACCTCCTATTGAAGACCCCTGCCCTGCAGATTATGCAATATCTGTGCGTGCATGCATGCGCGCATGGCTGCGTGCACTTCTAGGACTTCTGGTTCTATGAGTGAAGAGTGTTCCAAGTACTGTTACATAACTAGAAAAAGTGCCCTTCTGGTCTCCACCAGGAGGATAGAAGTGTGTGTGATGTTTGGGAGTAATATAATATAATATATGTTTTGTGTGTGTGTGTGTGTGTGTGTCAACTTAGCCTGTTGTAGTGCCACCATGATGCTGATTTGAAAACAGTGGCATTTCTTCCTCAGCCTAATGGGAATATGCATGCACAGTTTCACCGCAATCGGTACACAGCGTTGAGGAGTTGTGGCGATTGTACAAAGCGGGCTACTCCTGAAAACTTCAGAAGCCAATTGTAGCCAATCAGGATGGATTATGAGAAATCAAACAAACCCGTCTTGATCACATGACTATGGAGAGCATGTGTACCAATTTGTGTGAAATTTGGATAAAATCTGAAATATTAGAAAATGTGTTTTACGGCCTCCTGGTGGCGCTATGAAGAGCAGATGTGAAAACTCAGATCCGTGCAGTTACAGGTGAAAACACTAATCGGCCAGTTATAGCGCCACCATGAGGCTGAGTTGAAAATGTTCCAGTGGTATTTCTTCCTCTGCCTAGTGGGAATGTGCATGCACAATTTCACGGAAATCACACGATGTGTTCACGATGTGCGGCATTTTGTTTGAAACTGAGCACTCCTGCGAACTTTGGAAGCCAATATTAGCCAATCAGGATGGAGTCTAAAAAATCTGAAAGACCCGTTTCGTTGAATGGCTCTAGAGAGACTGTGTACCAATGTGCGTGATGTTTGGACAAAATCTGTATAGGTTTACTGGTCAAAAAATGGTTTGGCACAAAGCGGCCTCCTGGTGGCACTATAAGAGGCCAATGTAAGACCTTGAGGCAGAGGTTCAGCTGTGGCATTCAGGGAGTGTGTGTGCAGAGTGTGGCTGCGATCAAGCCAACGGTGCCGGAGATTAACTGTCCACAGACGGACGGACGGACGGACGGACAGACACACGGATGGACGGACAGTCGGACACACAAACGGACGGACGGACGGACGGACGGAGTGCAAAAAATACTCTCTCCCCACGCCTTCGGCCTGGTGGAGACAATAATGCTAAAAGGATAACACAAAAAGCCCTGAGGGCTTGTTTCCACTTTCCACTGTGGTCCTGGTATTCAACTCATCAAGATATTGGCCTATAAAGAAATACAATTCTAGCCTATACTAGAAATCATCAATACTAGGAGCAGTGAAACTATATTTGCAGAACAAAACATGTTTAAGAGTTGTAATTCAGCTTCAGTTGCAAATTGTACACAGGTGCTCTTTTATGGCGGCTTTGAAGGAATTATAGGGAGTCACACGTTTTGATTGTTGTTGGTTCCAGTTACATGAGCAAGATGTTGCACTATAGCAAAACAAGCTGTAGGCGTTAATTATGCAGAGCTTCAGAGACGCACACTCAACAGCTACGCAGGTAAATAACAAAATTGTTTGTTCAACGCAGCCAAACACTCGACGTCACCAAAGATAAAGCAGGAAAGAGAAGCAGTGACATGAGAGAATGTGGAAAGTGCCGAAGCAATGTGAGCCAGCATAAGGCAAAAATGTGGTAACAAGCTATGGTATAATATATAATATATAATATATATATATATATATATATATATATATAATATAATAAAGGACAATGTTATGTAAGTGCTGCAACTAAACAATGAACATACAGTATATATTCAAAATCCAAAGTGCACACTGGAGGAAGATGCAGAAGACTTGTTTGTATAGAAATAATGGACTGCACCGGTGAACGTCAAACAAAACAATTGTTCTAGTGCTTTCAAAGAGAAGCTGAGAACGGAATTGCAGCATGCAACTGCAATCCTCCAAAACAGAAATTTGTTTCATATTTGCTACTGTATATTGTCTCTGTTGGGTGTACTGTATATATGCTACTGTATATCGTCTCTGTTGGGTGTACGGTGTAAACCTGCATATGTCCCTAACCTTTCCATTACACTTTGCCTTAGCCTCGACCTCCTACACAGGCGTATGCAAAGGCTCAATTTATGTAACTTATGTAAACAGCATTGTATTGAGGAGCTAAAAGGATGCTTCTTATGTACTGACTGGGACATTTTCTTTGAGGATGCTAGCATTGACACAGCCACCGAGGCTATTACAGCTTATATTTCTTTCTGTGTTGAAATGATTGTGCCACAGAAAATAATAACTAAGTTTAATAATAATAGGCCATACCTCACGAATGAAATCAAGGAATGTATACATAGGAAAAAGGTGGCCTTCAGATCAGGAGACACGGCAGCCTTAAAGGTTGCACAGAAAGAACTGAATATAAAAATGAGAGAAGCCAGAAATAAGTTTAAGGAACGAGCGGAACAAGACTTGGCCAACTCGAACACAAAAAGACTCTGGGACTCCATCAGGGAGATGACTAATATGAAGTCAGAGAGGAAGCCCATCTTTGCTCTAGATGAGAGCGCCAGAGCGAATGAGCTCAATAATTTCTTTATGCGATTTGAATGTGATACTTCTCAGGGATGCTATGAGGTGATTAATGAACTGAACTGTGATGCTGTTAATAACAGGATGGTAATAGATCAGGACACAGTCTGTAAAGTGTTTAAAACCATACAGACCGATAAAGCAACAGGGCCGGACGGAATGCATGCTTTCCTGTTAAAAACGTGTGCTGAGGAATTAGCCCCAGCCTGGCACAGGCTTTTCCAACTGTCACTAGACTCACATACAGTGCCTGAGATCTGGAGAAAATCAGTGATAGTCCCAATCCCGAAGAAAGCATGTCCACTAGAGAATAACGATTATAGGCCTGTGGCTATAACATCTAATGTAGTAAAAGCACTGGAGAGGATCCTGACAGAGGAACTCCGAAAGGAGGTAGGACCTCAGCTAGACCAGTATCAATTTGCATATTCTAAGAAACGCAGTACATGCGATGCAATATCTACATTAGCTCATCTCACTTTGAAACACCTGGAAAGTAAGGTGGCATACGCCAGATTACTTTTTATCGACTTCAGCTCGGCCTTTAATACTATACATCCAGACATTCTGTTGCGTAAATTAGCTCAGTTAAATGTGAACCCCTTTATAATTAAATGGTATTTTTCTTTTCTCTCTAGTAGACCACAGAGGGTGAGATTTAACTCGGTGTTCTCAGAGGAGACACTGAGTAGTACAGGGGTGCCTCAAGGAACAGTCAGTTCCTCTTTTCTATTTACCTTGTATACGGACGACTGTGTCAGCTCACACCCAAATCAATTTGTTATCAAGTTCTCCGATGACACTGTGATACTTAGTCTGCTGAAGAGTGATAATAACATCCTCAGCCATACAGAGGGAGTAGACAAGTTTATAGAGTGGTGTGATCTACACCATCTGAAAATAAATGTAAACAAAACAGAGGAGGTCATAGTGGACCCCAGGTCCATAGGAGACCACAGTATAATTAGTGTCCATGACCATAACATCAAACAGGTCCCCTCATATAAATATCTGGGAGTACAGATCGATGAGGACCTGAGCTGGCACACGCATGTTACAACACTGTGTTCTAAGATACACCAACGTCTACACTTTCTCAGAAGACTTAGGCTTTTTGGAGTCAGTAGAAATATCATGTTGACCTTTTACAGAGCTAGTATAGAGTCAATCCTAAGATACGGTATATCCAGCTGGTTTGGCAATCTAACTGTGAAATACAAGTCTCAAGTAAATAGGCTAGCAAACATGGCTGGGAAGATCATGGGCATGTCCACCCCACCCATCACTCCCCAGGCCATCTTTGAACAAGCAGTGGTGAGACAGGCTCGGAATATTGTATCTGACCCCTTGCATGTACTGTACCGAGAGTACGAGCTGATGCCATCCGGTAGGAGGTATAGAACTCCACGATGTGTATATAATAGATTTAAACACTCTTTTGTTCCCCTGTCAACTAAAATGCTCAATCAGGGATTGCCGAATGCACTTTAATGACTATAGTTGCACTTTATCAGGGGAATGTGTGCAATATCTCTGTTTTGTGTATGTTGAGTGTTTCATGGGGTTTTTTCTTTTTCGTATGTGAACATGTCTGTTATTTGTATGCAGCTGTGACTCTGTCTCCAAGACAAATTTCTCCCAAGGGAGACAAATAAAGATAACCTTGAACCTTGTATGTAGACTTACAGTAGATGGCAGTTTATGTAGACACAGCACTATAGTATAATATATGCATACTGTAGTTTCATTTTGTAGATATTCCACTTTTACGGTACGTTCTTAGCTTACGTGTATGTATGATTCATGATAACTACTTTGTATGTATATGATGTATTGCCATGCTTTTTATTCTTGCTGTGTAATGTAAATCACTCTGGATTAATAGTGTCTGCTTAAATGCCTAAATTGTCCCAACGCGCTGACAACTTGTAGATTCACTACTTTTATGTGTTGAAGTAGTGCATTAAATGTACCGTAATTTCCGGACTATAAACCGCTACCTTTTTCCCATGCTTTGAACCCTGCGGCCTATACAATGGTGCGGCTAATCTATGGATTTTTACAGCTAACGGCCACTAGGGGACCTTCTAAATCTATCTCTATGGCCGGCTATTATATATATGGCCTCTATGCGGTTTATAGTCCAGTGCGGCTTGTATATGTACACATTTTTTACGGTATGTTTCACTTTCAAATGAAATAAACATCAAAAAGTATTAAAAAATTAATAAAAAGTAAAGGAAAATCATGGCTCCCTCACGCATTGGAAGTTCTTTCTAATGTTTGAGGGGGTGAGATTTCTTCCATTAATCTTTTTCAGTTTGTTTTATATGAAAGTGAAATATCCCTCTGATTTACTAAAGCATACAATAAGAAGTTGAAATATGGAGATATGAGGTTTCTGCCCAACATAACAGAGACGATATTACAATCTGGTTATTTCACCCGGGCAAGTCTTGGATTGAATTAAATTACATTTTATATCAAGCATAATGAGTCAGAGCGTACACATTTTTGGTGCCAAGACTTCAGTCTCAAATATAATAAATAAATAATCTGCCAAATTGATATTACAGGGAATGAATAGAGCAAGACCCCCTTGAGGGACCATGCTGTATAAATACGGAGTCCAAACACATCATTTAAAAGCACACTCGTGTGAAGTGAGGGGCGCTCTTATCATCATCCTAATTCCGGCCATTTTCTGCCCTCACTTTTATCTTTGCTCGTTCATGATGTGTCTGGCCCCAGCCCTAATACGCTGCAGTACCTATGATTAGATTGAGCACAAAACTTAGAGCAGTGCTTCTGAAACCTTTCTGGCCGCCACCTACCAAAATAATCATATTTTAACTGAGTTTGAAACTTATCTTATGGTCTTAATTCTGTGCAACCACTCTTATTGACAGCCATGTGTGTCCCTGGGTCCCTGGCTGGCTGTGTCCGAACACGGAAATAGCGTTTGGTTGGTTTTCACCACCAAGTGTCACTGTTGTGCAGACTAACACACACACACGCACACGCATAGTCCCCCCCCCCCCCCCCCTGGGCACGTCCCTGGGGGTCTGGATGTTCCAGGGACCCCCCGGGGACCCCCATACGGTAACTCTGTCATTTCTCGACCGTTTCGGATGCGGGGCAGCTCACCGGACTCGGGCCGGTACAATGAGAGGTGAACCCAACCCACACGCTGACAACAACGACAACTAGAAAAAGTGCTCCTCGGGGCACAGGTCTCCACCAGGCCAGGTCAGGTTTGGCAGCCTGGTGGCGCTATAATAGCCTTGGATGGCAATTGGATGATTTCAGGCATTTTGTTTCAAAAATGTGTTTTGCAAACATTCACCTGTTGGTGGCACTATAACGCAGCATAGCCAATGTGAAAAGGGTGGGATATACAGTATTCCTAAGTATAGTAGGAAAGTATGTGAAAGATGTCACATAAATTGCATGCTGCGTTCATGATTCGAGGCATGATTTGAGACCTCCACGGTGGTGAGGAGGCACTTTACCACTGCACCGCCCACCCGAGCAGCCTACCTCTGGCCAAGACAATTTGTGGAGCACTTAGTCTACGTCAGCCATGAGGGGTCAAGTCGCCAAGACTCGCTGACAGATAAAAGTCTCAGGCCGACCTTTGTCAGAGGCTTGTCGTGATGCCGACGTTGGAGTCTACATGCTGCTGTAAGTGGTTGCTCTCTCTCTTAAAGAAAATGGTGTATTATGAGCATTTGAGCAAGGAAAGGTCACTTGGCGCACCATTATACGTCCAGTGGCTTCCTTTGGAGACTGTAAAAGGTCGTAGCTATCAAGCTACATACGTAGCTTCATTAGCTATTAGGTTTATTTCATCTCCGTTCTTTGTGCTTTTCGGTGTGAGAGAGCAGATCACAAGTTTAGAGCACACCTCGACTGAAGTTTTCCAGCCTCGATTAATATTCATTCCACGGCTTGTAATTTCATCCGATGCCTAGATAAAAATAAATAAACAAATGTTTGGCGCACCACTCATACCACCAGAGACAAGCTTGGTAAAAAAAAAAAAAAAAAAACATTTCCAGTTTTAAATTTACATACTAATTGAAATGGCATAATCAAAGATTATCCCTCCATACAGAATTCAACACACACACACAGGACCTGGGGAAACAACTCTTACTGTCCTTTGACCTCGATGTGGCGATGATGACATTGATTTAATTAATCCGTGGTGCACTCAAACATAATTAACAAATCAGTACTTGGTGGTGGGTGGACTTGAATATCAATCATTTATGGGCTTGAACTCGGAGGTGATGGGGGTACTGGCTGTACACATGTTCAGACGTCAATACGCCATCTGTGCGGTATGGAATATAAAAAAATGTACTATCATCCTACATGATACATCCCTCAATGGCCCTCAGCGCTCGCATACAGTGCCTGCAAAGTGCTCTTGAAAGTAAACTTCATGATCCGTGCGTTGAATTATTTGTAAGCCAATCCATGTACTTGATCGAATGGGGTCTCCGAGCTATAGGATCTAACTGTGTTACATGCATTACCTGGCACACACTAACCGCAGATTTATGTCTGGTTAGGTTTGGAGGGGGTAAGGGCGATATCCCAACCACATATGCCCGACAGCAAGTCCCGTGTTAAATTCCCAACCCTTGCTGCATGTCACCAAAGATGCTTAATTTAATTTAGAAAGATAGCCCAACCCAGGCTTCGCCACTAGAGGTGAATGGTACACGGTCTCCTAACTCTCTTCACTGTGCTGTAGTCTATCATTAGAGGCAAAAAAGCCTCTCAATGTCTATCCGTTATGCGTTATCCTTCATCCTACTTTCAAGGATTTCATGTGCCTAATCGTTTTTTCTTTTACCTTCTTACTTTACCCCTACAGATTTCTCATCTCTAGATTATTAGTGTTATCATTATTACTCAGGTTTAGTTAAATTGAACAGTTAGCAACACATTGATTAGAGTGTCCTGGTTGTACTAACTGCAGTGCTGGTTGGTAATTGCTGCCTTGTGGCTAAATTAATTAATTAAGGCTAGGCTTTAACCACTTAAACCCTATAGACTATAGAGGGTATATGCACATGCATAAAGTGGCAAATCGAGTTGGCATTACGGTCATTTAATGCAATCAGACAGGACTTTTGTCAGTTCAAACACCTCAAACATCTTAATAAAGGCCAACCAGCGCCTCTTCTTCCTCAGTAGGAGGCGTTCTACAGGTGGAGAAGGCGCTGCAGAGGGTGGTGAAAAACGCCCATCTACACCAGCAGGTGCAAGAGCACTGCGGCTGTTTGCCCATGCACCTGTTTGCCCCGCTCCCCTCGGGTAGGAGGCTGTTTGCCCCCCTGTTTGCCCCGCTCCCCTCGGGTAGGAGGCTGTTTGCCCCCCTGTTTGTCCCGCTCCCCTCGGGTAGGAGGCTGTTTGCCCCCCTGTTTGTCCCGCTCCCCTCGGGTAGGAGGCTGTTTGCCCCCCTGTTTGCCCCGCTCCCCTCGGGTAGGAGGCTGTTTGCCCCCCTGTTTGCCCCGCTCCCCTCGGGTAGGAGGCTGTTTGCCCCCCTGTTTGTCCCGCTCCCCTCGGGTAGGAGGCTGTTTGCCCCGCTGTTTGCCCCGCTCCCCTCGGGTAGGAGGCTGCGCTCCATCAAAGCCAGGACTGAAAGGACACAGCTTCTACCAGGGGACTGTCAGGCTACTGAACTATTAACCCTGCAAGACCCGCCGTTGCAACGTACATTACAACCATTTATATTTGAATTAATGAATTCATTCATTCATTCATTCATTAATATGTTTTCACCTAAACATCATCATTGATGTTCATTGTCAAATTAAATGCACTTTAGCTGTTTTTTAATATGCTGCTCAGTTTTAATGCACTGCACTTTGGGATTTTATGCTTATACTCTTTTTTATTGATAGGTTTTAAATATACACTGCTGGTCCCGAGTACGGTTTTCGTTTTATATGTGCAAACTGCAAACATGTGAAATGACAAATAAAGTGAAAGTGAACCTTGGATGTATGGGCTGTCGAGGCCAGAAAGTATAGGTTTTTTTTGCCTCTCAGTAAGCGTTCCAGCATACTGTAACATCCGGGTATGATGATGATGTCACGCGCATATATCCTCTATATGGTTGACCGGAGTCCCTCAGGGCTCTATACTAGTGTTGTTTCTGTTCGTGTGGGTAAAGCATTCACTGAAAATAGCCGATCGACAAGCTCACAGCACGTTGCAGAGCTATTTTCGGGAAAGATGTTTGGTTTAGAGGGGTAAAAAGATCAGACTAAGTACAGAGTCAAGGTCAAGTTTACTAAGTAATTGAGTGTTTAAATGTCTGAAGATGCACATGAACAGGAATCATGAACATGTAGGAATTAGAAAAGGTATATAAAGAACAAGTAAATTACATTATTTTAGACAACACTGATGCTGTCAAGCAAGTCTATGAGGTTACCAACGGAATCTATGAAGTCATGCAGTATATTATAGTGGGGGGTCCTGCTTCATCTCTCTCTCAGCTATAGGGGGTCCTTAATTTGGCCTAAAATAAGTTGGACCTCTTCTGTTTAAAGTGGTAAACTGCAATTCATTAACTCTGTCACTTTCCTTTTTTTCCAGTTTCTTTAATACTGATTTATTCATGTGTCTGGCTTATTTAGCGTGACGTTGGCTCAGAGCGCTCAAATAGAAAAATAAAGACTGTATTGTTATTATTTGTATTATTCAGATGATTATTACTGTGCATAAACACAGTCAACAAACACATTATGGCCACATTACCTGGCAATATGTTCTGCTTATTGTCTGCTGAATGTATGTAAATGCAGTGCAGTGCTGCACCGGGGGACCTCAGATTCTATACATTTAATTTGCATACATTTCTGGCATTTCCCCTTTTTGGCAACATGGTGGAAGTTGGCTTTCATTTGAGTCAATGCTTTCAGGGCAGTGTTTTAATTTTGACATTCGCCTCTCTGGGGGCAAGACATGGCCACATGAGTTTGAAAAAAAGCACTGTTTTACATATAAGCACCAGGCCTGCAGGTGGGCAGACTGAAGCATGTGGACATTAAGCACAGCGGGAGCAGAGAACAGTGTGAATCCACTCACACATCATCCACCGATGATGACGCAGCAGCACCATATGTACCATATGTCCCACATTAGACAGCAACATAAGGCCATCAAGGCAAAACAATCTGATCAAAGGCAAAATTAATAAACCGCACGGCACACGCACAGTTCCTAACGGAGTACCTGGATGTAGAATAATAGTAATATAGTAGAATATAAAACACAACACACTTTTTATTTAGGTCACAGCCTCCCCCCCTAGTAATGGAGATCTCATGTGCTGCATGTTTCTGGAACAGATTGTGTAGGGATTTCAATGGGATGTGCCTCCATAGCAATAGAGATTAGGCAATTAACCTTGATGTCACTGTAATAATTAAGACACTTTAGCACAAAATGAATTAATTTCCCAAAAGGTGCCAGAGAGAGAGAGAGAGAGAGAGAGAGAGAGAGAGAGAGAGAGAGAGAGAGAGAGAGAGAGAGAGAGAGAGAGAGAGAGAGCTGCACTTGCTATGGGATAATTAGGTGAAAACAAAGACCAACAATCACAGGGTCCTTGTGGGTTATTCTTTTTTCCCAATTCCACTGAGATCCACAAATCCACTGGAACCCATAGCTTTATCCGTGTGCTGAATGGAGCCCCTAGAAGTATGTCTACAAGTCTACCCCTTATGGGAGTATAGTTCTCCCCTTGTTGTCCAGTCTCCTACTGATCGAGTGTCGATGACTGACCTATTGACCAACCGGGTCTACAGACACATCGACGTATTGGTTTAGGAATGAGACAAAAACTATAAACAATCTCCGTGAATTCAAGGCTCCACTGAGCTATAGCCGCCACGAAAGCCAGCCAGAGGTCTCACAGCTGGATGTAAAATACAATAATGTCCAGCTCAATATAGGCTCTATGCACAGCAGCCATATTGGAAAGAAATTGGGCCTCTCTGAAGGAAGTAAGGATACTTCCTTCACAGGTCTTGATACTAATGGAGGCTCTGTTCCATTCTGGTCAAACGGAGGCAGGGTGCTGATGAAGTGCTGATCTCATGCATGTTGGCTCACTGGAAACACTCTGCTACAGCAGTGGAAGTGTGGTCCAGTGTGTATGGACGGATGAATTTTATTTTGTCATTGAGCACAGAAAAAACTAGAACTGCACTCTGTCGAGTGCATACTTGCTTGTTGCACACTAGTAGGCCATACATGGCCAACTAGTGCGCAAGCAGAGCGCGCAAGTACTTTCGACCGCTGTAAACTGTCAAATCTCAGTATCTCTGTGAAGGAACGTTTGAAATGTATAATTATTAGATGTAACTATTTGCTACCTACCTACTTTATGCATATAAACACCTAGTATTATTAAGTATGGTTCAAGTTTCTATCTATATAAGAAATACACTTTTATCGATAAAGATATATTCTGGATCCCTTTTTAGTTTTTTAAAGAAAAATAAATCATTGATATGTGATGAAAAAAAAGTTATATAAACTGAATTAAAATATACGTATACATATACATAATTATACTAAATAGAGTATGTAGTTGTAAGTTGATTAGCGGTATACTGTGGTTACTTTGCGCCAAAAACCGTGCCAGCCAACCCGCCACTTGATGCGTATGCAAATAAAACAGCGGATTTGTGCCTGGTTTGCTGGGACCAGATTACATAAATGACCATATTTCTTACGTCATCATTGAGAGCTAGTCATACATATACACACCATGTACTCTGGTCCCAGCAAATCAGGCACAATTTGCTATTTTATTTTACTGATTGTGTATATAGTAGGCTATACGTATGACTAGCTCTAAATGATGACGTAAGACATACATATACATATACTATATAGAGTATGTAGTTGTAAGTTGATTAGCGGTATACTGTGGTTACTTTGCGCCAAAAACCGTGCCAGCCAACCCGCCACTTGATGCGTATGCAAATAAAACAGCAGATTTGTGCCTGGTTTGCTGGGACCAGATTACATAAATGACCATATTTCTTACGTCATCATTGAGAGCTAGTCATACATACCATGTACTCTGGTCCCAGCAAATCAGGCACAATTTGCTATTTTATTTTACTGATTATGTATATAGTATACGTATGACTAGCTCTAAATGATGACGTAAGACATACGTATACATATACATATACTATATAGAGTATGTAGTTGTAAGTTGATTAGCGGTATACTGTGGTTACTTTGCGCCAAAAACCGTGACAGCCAACCCGCCATTTGATGCGTATGAAAATAAAACAGCAGATTTGTGCCTGGTTTGCTGGGACCAGAATACATAAATGACCATATTTCTTACGTCATCATTGAGAGCTAGTCATACATATTATACACACCACGTACTCTGGTCCCAGCAGATCAGGCACAATTTGCTATTTTATTTTACTGATTATGTATATAGTAATAGTATACGTATGACTAGCTCTAAATGATGACGTAAGACATACGTATACATATACATATACTATATAGAGTATGTAGTTGTAAGTTGATTAGCGGTATACTGTGGTTACTTTGCGCCAAAAACCGTGACAGCCAACCCGCCATTTGATGCGTATGCAAAAAAAACAGCAGATTTGTGCCTGGTTTGCTGGGACCAGATTACATAAATGACCATATTTCTTATGTCATTGAGAGCTAGTCATACATATACACACCACGTACTCTGGTCCCAGCAGATCAGGCACAATTTGCTATTTTATTTTACTGATTATGTATATAGTATACGTATGACTAGCTCTAAATGATGACGTAAGACATATGGTCATTTACAGTATGTGATCTGGTCCCAGCAAACCAGGCACAGATTTGCTGTTTTTTTTGCATACACATCAAATGGCGGGTTGGCTGTCACGGTGAACGAAGACCGGGCGAAATTATTACTTGCGCTCTCTGCTTGCGCAAGTAATAAATAATAATAATCTGAACTAGATATCATCACCCTGACTCTGTTTGAGCAGAATGGAACAGAGCCTCCATTAGTACAGTATAATATGGGTATTTTACAATGGCTGGGAGGGTACGCCTCCCAGCCATTGTAAAATACCCGGTAACCTGAGACCTCGTGGCTTATTGCTTTATTAACCCATTTATGTATCATTGTCGCAAGTTGTGGTTTCATGTACGGGTCCCGACACACAGGGTGAGAACCACTGGTCTATACTATAACATTACTGATCAGTGATCAACAGTCAAATAGACTTGATGTTGCTCGTTTAACTCCTTTTAACGTTCAACTCAGTCTTCAAACGTCCACACTAATCCTCGTCGCCAATCTTGTGTGCCAAACTTATAAATTATTAGTTGAACCTGTATTGAGTCATACACAAAGGTCTAAGCCACGCTTCTCTCGACTAGACGGTCTCATAACATAACATTGCATTACATAACATTGTGTGTCTACACAATTCTGTTACCTGCTTCCTGTTACCTGTTTCTGGTCATGTGATCCAATCAACCAATACATGACAGTTGTTACAGGCTTAACACGGCTTTTTGGGGGGTTGCCAGTTTGGTCAAGTGTGTGACGACAAACGACATCCCCCATTTCAAGCAAATGGTACATCATTTTGTTGTTGTTCATGTTGCGAGGAGTTCAAAGTGTATTTATTCTTGTTTCTTTGTTCAATGTGGAGGGGGCACCTAGTCAGCAGTCACCCACGAGATATTTTATTTTATATTTTTGGAGTGCTTCAGCGAGGGGCCTAAGGACCTGGTGCCCCAGGCGGCTGCGTGCCTCGCCTCTACCTTTAACCGGGCCTGACTCTCAGAGTTACAGACTCGTACGGGGATACAGCATTTTATTAACTCATCGATTGCGCAAAACGCTCTAAAGCGTTTTATTAATCTCGAGCGCCGTCTGCGCATCACGCTCTAAAGCGTTTTATTGGTGTTTTTACTGTATACTGTACATCAACTTCTCTGACGCCCGGACAACACATAATGTAACACTGATCATCTCCAGAAAGATCCGCTGTGAGATCCGGGAGTTTAAAGCCCCCCACCTCCTGAAAAGAGGCCTGGTCTAACCACATTCCAGGCATGCCGTATCCATTACGACGTACTGGGGAGGCGGCATCGCCGTCCTGCACACGGCATAGACCAACGCAGATCAGGGGATCTAAAATGGAGCTACCCATTTTCTAGTGTGTGTGAAATTTGTGAATACACTCGATTACCCTTCCCCTCCTGTTTCTACATGGTTTCTCCCGAGGCATCTCTCCATCGCATTACAGTTTCTTCCCCCCCCCCCCACTCATTCACACAGATCCACTCGACACAGCCCTCTCTAATTCTTTCCAACGACAACTCACCGGTCTGCCGCCTCATTCTCGGAAATATAAACCCGTATATAAACCAAGAATAATCTCCAACGGTCGATCGCCATTTCACGCACAGGTATACGCGAAACGAATGACGTATTCTCGAAGGACCGCCATAGGAGAAGCAGTATACATCTGACCAACTGTCTTTTTTTCGCCGTCGCGTCAGCCATGTTTGGACAAAGAAGCAGTATACTAGGCTAGCAGATATCACACCGTGGAACCCCCCCCACACTGCGAGTTGCGATCGATCGTTTTGCAGTTTGCAATGCTACTCTCATTCTCGGAAAAAAGATTCTCGGCAGTTGATCACCATAATCGCCATAGCGCCTTCGCCAGCCAATTGCAGTGATAAGGCGTCTGGGACGTAATCGACCCGTTTGTAATGGATAACTAATACAATCCTAAGCTGCGGAAGCCATCGTGTTGTCTGTCATTTTGTCGAAATCACAGCCAGCCGGGCTACGCTTATCGCTCCTGTGGTTCATGTCCAGACATGTCGTGGAACCCCCATGTGAAGTGAGCAGTGCAATGTTGTGCAACATTGCACTGCTCACTTCACAGGGGTGTGATTTGTATTATTATTACAGTAGAAGTATTTTTCTTATGAAAGCAGAGAGTCTTCTGTTTCATACGGTATATAGTATGTACATGTCGCTATAGGCCTTATTTTGTGAATAATGGTTCTTCAGGTCCATGCATTTTCTGAAATCCTCTCTGGTGGGCGCAAGCTGCATTCAACAGCCAATTACTGACAAACTATACATGGGACCATGTGTATTTGTTTTCCTCCTAAAAGTAGACATTCAGGGCTTTCATTCAGTGTGTAGTATGTATATGATATTATTTGTGTTCATTTTTATATCTGTCTGTCAATGTCTGTCAACTTCAACCTTCCATATCTCTGCTGTTTTTTCAAAAGAGCAGCGTGCAGTGAAAAGCAGGTTTTAGAAAAAGGTCAATATCTCCAGAATGGAAGATGGTAGAATCATATTTTTTTTTTTAAATTGAAGTGGACTAGTTTGGCTTCCTTTTGATTTATGCAATGTGCGATGTGCTATAAGAGGCCCCTCGCTGTGGGCCCCTAAAAAGTTAAAAAGTCCAATGTTAATCGCTTAGCAGAAGCAATCCTGAGTAGAATTTCAAAAGTTAGCAATCAATGTGTTAAGACATCACAAACCTCTATGGAGAAACAAACCGCATATAGTATTCAGCTTTTTTTCAACAACTTAATTGCACAAAGCTATTTAGCCACTGTGCCAGCCAGGGCTTGGTTGGTAGTTATATTACACCATCACAGAGCAATTCCCTGTTGGAACTGCATTGATGTTGTCCATCGTGTAATGATTAATGTTGTGGCTAATTGCTTTGCAACTTGTGTTATAATAAAAGCAAAAATACACTGTAGGCCATGAGTATGTTGTTTAATTATCAGCTGGACTGAAACAAGGGGAGCCAATGTCCCAGCTGACTGACTGAGCGGTGAAGTTACACCATTGGTCGGAGAGTTTGCCTATAGAAACAAACACGATACTATGCTATAGGGATGGGGATTGAGAATCGGGAAGTAAATTAAGGTTTTGGCTTATCAATTCTCCGATAGATTGTAGCAAGACCTGATGTGTCATCATATCTAGAGAGAGAGTGGTGGCCTAATGGTTAGAGTAGCGCCCTTGTTGCCGAAAGGTTGCCAGTTCAATTCCCCGGACGGGCAGGAGAAATCTGGATCGGGAAGTGAAGCACCCTTGAGCACGGCACCGAACCCCCAACTATGGAGCTGCTTAATGGCCAACAGTATAAGACTGTGGTTGTACTGGTCAGCTCCCAGGTTTTAATGTGTGTTTCTACGTGCAGGGCGTTGCTGAAAATGAGCACTTGTGCTCAGTAACTAAAGGAAACAAAATCCCCCCACCTCTCTCTCTCTCTCTCATTAGCAGGCACGTCACTATCTGTTTCTGGCGCCCCCTACTGGTAGTAATAAGTCACATACTCGTGCTCATGACAGCCACTGATACATAGATACGCACGGACATTGCTGGTTGTAGGAGCACTCAAAAACAGAGAGACGAGTCATGTAATTGAAATAAAATCACTGGCACAAACATATTTTTTACTATTTTGAAAAACAAGTTTTAATAGTTCAAATAGCTGATCTACAAGCTCACACAGTGTTGATGTATATCGGCTTGTTGCACAATTATTTTCAGGATTTCAGCAGTTCAAATAATAAACTCCCAAAGAAGATCTACAAGCTCAAAACCAGTCCAGATCTGCAATTTTTGTGTGACACTGAAATGTGATCAAGTAGTAGGCTGCTATACAAAAAAAGAATAGGGAGATAAGAGGTTTCTGCCCGACACCAACGTTATGTCGTTCTAATAAAGCCTTTGACTATCATGCGGCATATCGTTGCAGACACAATACTTGAAGACAATACATGAAGACACAATACTCTTCCCTTGATTGTCTGAAAAGACAGAGTAGAGAGGCAAGTGACAGAGTAGAGAGCCCCAAATGAGAACGAATTTGCCAACACCTAGCTATACCGTTACCAATCATAGAAAACAATCGATTGTGGAGTCTATTGGGATTCTGATCGATAAGGGGATCAAAATTGATTGAAACAAACACACAAATAACAATAACAACCCATTCCTAATACAAATGATTTTGATCACTTGATGCCGGGGCTGGTGCTACTTGCATTCATGTGCAGCCCTGGGTTCCAGTCAGCCTGCATTATCTATTGGCACGACCAAGCCACTACAGCAGGGGACTTCAAAGTGTTTCAAGGACAAGGGCCTCTAGCTGAGAGCGATGAGCTGAAGCAGTGATTTCCACTACATATTTTTAATTTTATATTTTAACCACTTGTGTCCTACGTATACACTCTTTGTATGACGAGTATAAGAGAATAGCTGATCTACAAGCTCACAGCTAGTTGCGTTGCAGCATTGTGAGCTTGATTACCTAGATTAGGCAGGGTGGCCATAAATTAAACACGCACGCACACACACACACACACACACACACACACACACACACACACACACACACACACACACACACACACAAATGGAACCCTGCGATACCAACCATTGAACCATAGCAAGTCATTCACTTTACAGTAGAGAAGATAATAGTGGATTGAGTCCCTCGACTGCCGGGCACCATTGTCTTTATGGTATGAAATCAATTCCAGCCATACGCAGCACATCCATACACAGAAAATAATTCATTGTACACTGTGCAACTACTGTATATCCATCTACCGTGCAATGCAAAAAAAAAAAAAAAAAAAAGAAAAAAAAAAAAAGAAATCATATAGCACAAGCTCCACTACATTCCCCTGGAGGTTATACACGTCAATGATACGGCACAGAGGAAAATGAATTGCACTGACAAAAGAGTGGGGTATATCATTACCAGAGAAAACTTGCTTACTGTAAATGACATTTAATTTTTCATCGGCACGTAATGCTCCACGCTCAAGCAATCAACCCCCCCCTCCATTGCCGATGACAACACAGAGGCATTGTGGGGGTTGGCGTCACGTTATCTACATTCACTCTGATGGGCCATTTATCTCACTTTGAAATGTGCCGACGACGGGGCCGTCGACCCCCCGTCAACCACCATGACAGCATGAAGTGAAGGTTAACTTTTTTTTTTTTAATGTGGCGCGGACATTCGGCACGATGTCCACCCGCCCCCCTCACTCGTCGGGGCAAACGACGCATTTTATATTTGTGTTTAATAGATTGTCATAACATAGCAAGAGCGTCTGTGAGTGTGATTGAATAAACCATTAAAGTTTGGTCTCCGGCATTCTATGGTCATGCACACGTCATGAATACTAACTGTGCCTTTGGATGTAAGGCATGCATGTTAAGATGTATGGGAGTACAGGAATGAAATGCCTGTTTCAAAGAAAAACTTCACAAGATTCATGTCAAAGAAAAGACACTGCACAGTCCAAACTTGAAATGAAATAAGACCTTCGGTCTCTGCTTCCATTGGGTTATAGTAGGTGGTTTTATCTCCCTCCAATTTACTGTTATCATTTTCTTAGCAATCAGTAAAAGTATCCATAATATATAACTCCAATCACGCACCTCCTCTGATATGATTCCCAGTCAGGAATAACTCAGGACCAAAAGGAATTTCATTTTTAACATTTATCCAGAACCCTGAAATTATTGGACAGTCCCAAAAAATGTGTGTGGTCTCCGATTTCTCCACATTTTCTCCAACATAGTTCTATGGTTGGTGTTTTCACAATGAAGAAAGTATTGAAATATCTAGTTTTGAGTTTCCAATCAAATTCCTTCCACATCTGGCTATTTACTCCCTTGTGACAGCATTCACAGTTCACACATATCCTCCCAGGTTTTGTCTTCAATTATTATATTTAGTTCTAATAGCCATTTATCCTTAATGTACCATGTGTTTTGAGAGATATCATGAAGCGCTTTATATAAATTAGAAACATGTCTTTTAGTTGGGAATTTGTTTTCTGCGATACCAATGAAATATTCCTGGATTTCATTTGGGTTCTTACTAACCACTCTCTATGATCTGTGATATAATGTCTTATTTGGAAATACCTAAATAAGGGAGTTTAAATTGTGTCTGGAGTTGAGCAAAGGATTTAAAAGTTGTTCCGTCAAATAAATGATTCATGGTTTTAAGACCCTTATCAGCCCAACGTCTGAATCATAGACTGTAAAAAAATATGGACAAAGCGTTCTCCGGGTCTGATATGGACTGAAAATTAAGCCTGTCAGTCCTTGAACTGTAAGTCGCCATCTTTCTATATCTGTTTGGGCCCAGCTGGCCATTGGCTGGCTCTGTTTGGGCCCAGCTGGCCATTGGCTGGCCCAGACAACGAGGCGGGACTTCCCCCCCTTCTTCTTCGTTGGTTTTTATTTTGACTGAACAGGGGGTGGCTCCCGATAATAAACTGTAACGGTAGCCACGCCCCTCAGAACATACGCGACTTTATGGCCATTTTTTAAATAAATGGGACGATAATTTTCCAAAAAGAATATTATGACATGAGAAATAAGACTTTAAACTAGTGACTGGAAGCAGAAAATATTCATGACCATGTTTATTAAGGTAATACAGTCTAGGTGAAGTTGGGCCCAAATACATGGACTTAGATAGATAGATAGATAGATAGATAGATAGATAGATAGATAGATAGATAGATAGATAGATAGATAGATAGATAGATCGGCCATCTTGCTGAGGGGCTACTGTACAGTACGTTCTATGGCAGCTCAAACAAAAATAACTTGGTTTATTACAAACGTCATCAGCGTGGCTATGATTCAGGATGCTTATCTGCTTAATGTTATTTTTGATATGAAGGTCATATAAAAGCATATTAATATGCAGACGTCTCTGACGTTTATAACAAACCAAACCATTTGAAAATCGGTTGGAAATTGTTAAAGTTATGGTTATTTAAAGTACATGCCGCATAGACACAATGTTATGCTGCCCCTCGGTAAGTTGGCCGCTACGTAGCGACGTAGCTCTCCATTGGCCAGCAGCGTGGGTGAGCCATCTAGCCTTTCTTATCTATGGTTGCACAGTATGCACACACGCACACGCACACACACACACACACACGCACACACACACACACACACACACACACACACACACACACACACACACACACACACACACACACACACACCGTCCATGCAAAAGTCACAGAGATACTGCAGGGTCAACAAACCATTGACATCTCTGTTGGGTAAAAACTGCCAATGTCAAATAACAATAAAGCACAAGTATCATCACATCTACAAGCGTGTGGATCTGTTACTTTTGATGCTTTTGTGTCACACTGTATAGTATGAACAAGTAGAGCGGTAATTTACAAAAATCTACTGTGGGTGTGTTCTCTCCGTCAGCGGCCATACCCCAGGTGTAAGGGCCTTTCTGTGCAGAGTTTGCATATTCTCCCCGTGTAGGTATAGGCACTCTCACAAAAAAACATGCAGTCATCCATCCTGTAAAATGACTTATACTGGATCTCTTGTCCACTAGTCCTTTCCTAATATTTTAGTTTAGTTTTTATTTGTTGACGAAATTGTCAATAGATTTAGTGTTCATAGCTTAGTTACCATTTAGTTTTCCTCGTGAAAAAGGTAGTCGACGAACATTTTTCGTCTTAGTTTTAGTCGACGAAATCAACACACAGCTCCACAGCATTCCTTTGATCTCTGAACCCCAGCGGACTCCATCGGTTTTCCTTTGATCTCAACGTCCATGTCATCCCCACGTCACGTCACGTCGCTGCACCGTGTGGCCCAGGAGGCTGCTGGGAAATGGTTCTGTTGACGGGAGCACACAGTTGGACAATTTCCTATTCGCAGAGTGCCGCACCTCCAACTCGCTCGCTCATTTCACCAATCAGAATTGACCTTAGAGAAGGGGGGGGTGGCTAACAAGGGCGCCGGCGATGGATTGCTCCCATATTTACTTACATAGCAGGGATCATGTGTGGCTGGGAAAGATAAATCACCCCACAATGTGTTTAAGACAAGCGTTGTGGATATTAATTTAAGTTTGATTCATATTATAATACCGGGTGACTTATCAGGCAGCGGTGCAAAACCTGATGGGAATTATGTACTGGGATAGAGAGTTATGGAACAGAACAGAGGAAGATATATAGAAGCTATATTGTTAACGTTAAGGGGATATTTCACTTTCAAATAAAATAAGCATTACAATTTATATATATCACTCATTCTTGAGATGAGGGACAATAAGAGCCTTATTTATGTTAAAAATAAATTAATTCATAAAAATAAAAGCACTTGCAAAGTTAAATGTAATACAGTTGTGTATTATTATGCCATTAATTTCATTATAATTGTTTTCATATGCCATCTGAATTAGTTAAAAGCAGGCACTGTACCCAAAAACGCCTGTATTTAGCCTGTCCCCAGCAAGTGGTCACAATTTCAAACTGCTAAAAAAAGTGTCTAATACTGTCACAATCACATAAATATACATACTAAATTAAAGTAGATTGTCAACAACATAGCAAACAATATGCACAGTTAATTTTAATTTATATCAAATGTGTGTCCCACGTCTCCCGTCAACTCTGTCAGGTTTTTTAAAAGTCTTAAATTAATCAGAAAATATTGTCGACAGATTTAGCCTGAAGACTCCTTTTCCAAGTCCCGTTTATATTTGTTGCAACAGTGGAGCACCTGGTCTGACAAGCATTCAATTGTTTGATATTTTAAACAAACAATGTTGATATAAATGAGGTCACAGCTTTTACATGTCTACTCCGTCAGGACATTATTATGATTTGTTCTTCTTTGTTCTTTGTTGCAGCCATTTTCCAAAATTGCCGCCACCTGTTATTTTACAATAACTCAAGTTCTACACCACCTAGGATCTTGATTCTGGTGACTAAGACTACATTTTCAAGGATGAGGGATACAGTGGTACAATTTAGATTTTCCCTGTGACCATGGCAGCCATTTTTCAAAATGGCCGCCACCTGCTGTTATTTTACAATAACTCAAGTTCTACACCATCTAGGATCTTGATTCTGGTGACTAATCATACATTTTCAAGGATGTGGGATACATTGGTACTATTTAGATTTGTCCTGTGACCATGGCAGCCATTGTTTTTCAAAATGGCCGCCACCTGCTGTTATTTTACAATAACTCAAGTTTTAGACCACCTAGGATCTTGATTCTGGCGACTAATAATACATTTTAAAAGATGAGGAATACAGTGGTACTATTTAGATTTGTCCTGTGACCATGGCAGCCATTGTTTTTCAAAATGACCACCAACCTGCTGTTATTTTACCAATAACTCAAGTTTTAGACCACCAAGGATCTTGATTCTGGTGACTAATCATTACATTTTCAAGGATGAACTTTCTCTGGGAGGGGTCAGGGCTTATTTCAGGTGCAGGTTGAGTTGCTACTGACAGGACATTAAAAGGAGGTGGGCTTTCTGGCCTTTGACTTGTCCCTTTCAGGTACAGACGCACAGTTTGACTTCACTGGCCACTGCAGTGTGGCGTTGTATCTTGGTGGCCTCCTGCCAGTGTTTCTCCATCCTTCTCATGAGCTCTGTGTTCTGGGGCTCTGTTATAGTCAACTTACATTGTCTTGGCTGGAGATTGCTTTCCTGCAGGGTCCAGCCCAGTCTTGTGCAGATGGCTGCTGGCCCACCTGGAGGCCCCAACCTCGCTTGTTCGTTTGGTGTGATTAGGTGGGGTGGTCTTCCCCAATCAGGATGAAGGGTTTGACCCTTTCAAACGGCAGTCTGGCCAAGTGTCTGTATTTAGTTGTGAGGCTAGATACAGGATACGATTGCTCACCCAGCCCTAGGTGACTTGAGGTGAAGGCTCCGTTGATTTGGTAGCATTGCTTTGGTTGACATGCTGGGGACACAGAACGACACTGATGCCTTCAGTGTCTGCACATCCTGCCTGATAGTCCTGAAGGCAGATCTTCTGTCTTCAGTCTTTCGCTCACTGTTCACTGCTCACTGTTCACCTCAAGCAGGTCTTCAAGGTGTTTGCCTTTGCACAGGCTATATGGCTAGGACTCGTGCTTCAACCACTCAGAGAACTCCAACATGGTGTTGGTTGCTCCTGGGCCGCAGAGCATTGTGCGGCAGAATTCAGCTCTCATCTCTGGTGGCAGCTTGTTGAGGAGTCGTGCAACATGTGAGCCGCATCTAAGTTCTGTGTCTCCCTCTGGGCCTAGGGTAGACACTTGCTATTTTCCGTAACACTAATTGGTGGGGCTGTCCAAACTTGTTGTTTAGGTGTCAATCGGGTCTCTGTTGGTGAAGTCGGGTCTAGGTGGTCTAGAAGATGAGTTAGTCAGGGGATATTAATACAATCTGGTAATAAATTCCTTATCAAGAATTTTCTTCACCAATGTGTTTGCTTTATATTCAACCACCCTAGGGGAACTTTTGACAGCTGCTGAAAGTTGGGGTACCATCAACAACCTATATAAGGCAAAATGTTCATTATGCTTTAAGTAGCATGTGACATGTCAAACTAGGGAGTTTTCATGATTCTGAATGCATTCCAAGCATTAGCTATGCACGAAGAACACTCCTTGGGCTGAAAACGGCCATAGCCGTTATCACAAAATGAGGTCAGCACATTTGGGCCGAATTTTGCCCAAGGGGTTTGACCCCTAGTTTGGCCATAGACTCCATAGTTTGGCCATAGCCACTTGGTATGGTACCCAACTTTCAGCAGCTGTCAAAAATGCCCCTAGGGTGGTTCAATAGAAACCAATGTGGGATATGTTAGTAGACACCTTTACAAACACATTGGTGAAAACATTCTTGGTAAGAAATGTATTCACAGATTTGACATTATTCTGATAATATTCCCTGACTAAATTGGTAAAATAATAGCAGTCCACCATTTTTTTAAATGGCTGCCATTGTCACAGGATAAATCTAAATAGTACAACTGTATTCCTCCTCCTTGAAAATGTAGGATTAGTCACCAGAATCAAGATCCTAGGTGGTGTAGAACTTGATTTATTGGGAAATAACAGAAAGTTGGCGGCCATTTTGAAAAATGTCTACCATGGTCACAGGACAAATCTAAATAGTACCAATGTATCCCACATCTTTGAAAATGTATGATTAGTCACCAGAATCAAGATCCTAGGTGGTGTAGAACTTGAGTTATTGTAAAATAACAGCAGGTGGCGGCCATTTTGAAAATGGCTGCCATGGTCACAGGGCCAATATAAATAGTACCACTGTATTCCTCATCCTTGAAAATGTGGGATTAGTCACCAGAATCAAGATCCTAGGTGGTCTAGAACCTAAATCAGTTAAACTTGTCAACTCCGTCAGACGTTCGTCCCGTGATGTTTTTGTTAATTTCCAAAGAAATAGAAAATTCGATGTTAAATCTTTTGTGCTTATGTATTGAAACACCAACTGAAATGATACGTAATGATGATTTTTCTTTTTTTTACATGGTTTTCATGTTATAATATTGAAAATAAAGGTTGAAATGACGGATTTGAGAAATTGGATATTTCATAATAGTGTGATATTGGAACAAAACAATATTAAAATAATTGTAATACTTAACATGATTACTGAAAGCCATTATAAGATAACTGAGGACTTTATATTATTGTTGAAATTATCAAATTCAATTAAAAGGGATTTTAGTGTGTCTGACGGAGTTGACATGAATCAGGTATTAAGTGCATAAATGTCCCATTTTAGAAAGAAATGTTATGCGAAAAACCTGTTCCTTCTCAATATTGGTAGTTGAGACCTGTGTCTACAAATACATCTATTTGATTTGAATTTATCTTAAAAAGAAAAAAAATCTAGTTTGAAAAAGGTTTTGTCCCTTATCTCAAGAATGGGTGATATACATATATATATATATATATATATATATATATATATATATATATATATATATAAGTTTGATGCAGTAAGTTGTCCGTCTCTTTTCCCTGGAGTGTGCAGTCCCTTCCTTGGAAGGTTTGCATGCATACCAGGGTTTGATTGGCTGGGGCGAGGTGTGGCAGGTGTGCATCCATTCCAGTGGTGGAAGAAGTACTCAAAGTTGTTTTTGTTAAAGCAGCCCCCCATCTTCACCACGTTCAAAAGCACACTCAAGACACTTTTCAGACTTTCAGAAGGATCAACATATGGAATGTCAGAACAGGTCAGCTCCATGGAGATCTAAGTGTTTGAGGTCAGATGTAGAGTTAGTTGCTGGCCTATCTGCTATAGGCAGATCTATAGGTGTAGAAATACTGTGGTATACAAGTAAAAGTCAGGTATTCAAATTTTTGTTGAATACAAATGCAAAAGTACTGTATAGTAAGAGATGAGCTGAGTAAGCGCCATTGAGTAAAGAGCCTCCCAAGATGGCGCCACCTGTCCATTGAACTGAATGGACGGTCATATTTGGCATCAAAATATACTACTTACTACAAAGTACTCACTATGCATGAGTGTGCACCTCTACAAGCTCACAACGTGTTGCAGCGTGACCCATTGATAGCTTACATTGTGAGCAGATGGCACAACAACACTTCCTTGGGGTTTGCACATCAAAAAGTGTAAAAAAACTTGGTTTTCAAGACACTCAAGGGACCAGTGCCCAAGTACAGTACCTGTCTAACTACTTCAAAAAAAGGGAGTAGCGCCCACGGGCACAACACTAAAGGGAGCTCCACTGATCTCATTTCCCCCAGATTTGGCACAAACATGGGGATGAATTAATTCTATAATTATGCCACGAAGATGTGGAATGCCCTTAGCCATCAAAAAGTGTGACTCCCTCTATACCAGCGGTGAGCAACTTTGACGATGGAGAGGGCCACTATTATTTCCACACGGCATTAAGTGAAGGTGGGGGCCGCATGTGGCCCCCGGGCCGCCAGTTGCCCATGTATGCTCTATACCTTCCCTCAAAACTGTAACTTTTGCAAGCTGTATAAAGTATTCAATCAATCACTGTCAACCACAGCGTGTAAAACAAAGAACAGTCACAGAACAACAATCCCAGGTTCATACAATTCAAAGTTCTTCCGAATCCCCATCCATATGACAGGCACAATTGCCATATTTCTCTGATATCCAGTCCCATTGTTGTAGTGTTGTACAGCCCTTTCATCTGGATAAACCTGGGGATTGATTGGACATTGGCAAATGATTAAGATGAATTGCTGTACCGTGGGTGGAGAGAGAGAGAGAGAGAGAGAGAGAGAGAGAGAGAGAGGGGGGGAGAGAGAGAGAGCACATGCGGTGAATGAAGAGGCTCTCTGAGGGACGTCTATAATGAGCATCACTGAAATAGAAAAATATCTCTCAGGCTTGTTGAGCTTGTTGTTATTCAGCAGATTAAACAAATCAACAACGGATGATCTTATTTGTCATGCCGTCGCCATCGTCGGGAAGAAACGTATCGCCATAATTTGATATTTTTATGTTTTTAATGTCAATATTGCCCTAAGTATATAGTGATACTACAGTGTTGCACAAAACATTGTCAATCTACAAGCTTGCGATACATGAGCTTGAAGATCTGCATAATCTTTTGTTGACAGTTTCACAGTATGAGTATTTTTGAGTGGTGCAACCACTCCTACAACCAGCTTGCAATGTCCTCGTACCTGTTTGTGTGTGTGTCTGTGTAAGGACGAGTATGTGACTTAATAATAGCAGTAGGGGGCGCCAGAAACAGTGAGAGGGGTAGTGTCTCTAATGAGAGAGAGTGAGAGAGAGAGAGAGAGAGAGGGGGGGGGGGGGGGGGGGGTAATTGCACCACTCAGTTCACACGTGTGTGATTTTTTTGATAATTTGGGGGAAAAAATCTAAGTGAAAGTGAAAAGTGCTTGTGGCTAGTTAATAGGTACATTGGATCCACTGGATCATAGGCTGTTTTTACATGTCTTGAAAAGTAAATGTTTTGGACATATGAGGTTTTCACCCAACAGCAACAATAATTCCAATTCCACTGGGAAAGAAAATCACACCCATGTAAAGTGAGGGGCGCTCTTATCATCGTACATCAATGTGACCCAACATGTCGATTAGCTCGTCCATATATGACATAAATTCTCCAATCATTGTCAATGGAAATGTAATGTTTGTGTAAGACGAAAATCTACACTTAATAGCTGAATATAGGAGGGGAAAAAACATCTTCAAAAGGTCAGCCCATGGGGCACTATACGTAATATATATAAAGTATATATATATATATATATATATATATATATATATATATATGTGTGTGTTGTTGTAGACATGTTGTATATATTCCGAGTGACAGTTGCTCATTGGTCAAATATGTATACTTGAGAGGCCTAAAGCAGCATGCAGTTTGGACTTTGGAGTATACAAGTGTCCACTTTGGACACAAATAACATGGCAGCCAACATCTTTGATTTCATTATGCCTGCATGCAGGCGATGACGCACTGTGATTGGCCAGTCTTCACTTTGACTGGCAGTTCACACTTCACACATACGTAGCCAAAATACAAATTCGTAGTAGCGATACGCTGCAAATACCAAAATCAATGCTAAAACGTCCGACAGAGGCATCTGGGATTCCTGTGAGAGACGCTTAGCACATCTGTAGTTAAAGCTAGCCTCGGCAAAAGGTCAGTGTCCTCATGTGATTGAGTCCAAAACGCTCAATGAGCAACTTGATTAGAATTCTTGAGTGTGTTAGTTGCTTATCCAGTGGTGTGTGACCCTAAGTGACGGTTGAGAGCGGGATGTGTGATTGTGTGTTGCTCCAGGCTTTATGACCTTGTCCTTTGACCTTTGTTCAAGATCATTACTGGGTACTTCATGGATTCCATATTCTTGCTGTCGGGGACAGAAACCTCTCGGGCTCCATCTTGCCCCCCCGCTCCCCTTATCCCTTATCCCTATGAACTTATTTGCAATTTTTTACTATTTTGAAAATCCTTTTAAAATAGTTAAACTAGCCAATCTACACGTTGTGAGCTTGAAGATCAGCTATTTTGAACTATTTTAAAAGGTTTTTTAACTTTTTGTGTGTTTTCATGAATTTACATAGTAGCCTACAATTTTACATTGTCACACGTAAGCATCAAAAGTAGCAGATAGACAAGCTCGTGGTGCAAAGTGACGTGTTTCGAGCTTTTGATGTGTCCACAACAACAGAGACGATATGTATAACTAGGGTTGCCAAACGAATCCCTTATTAAAGTGATAAAGGAACACACTTTGTTCCTTATTTTGTGGAATCAATCAATGACATACATCTTACAAGTTCAAAGTAGATCAGTGACCAACTCAGCGTATATGAGCACCAATAAGTTGTGTGGTAACCGGGGAGCTGATGGTAGGTGTGTCGCTCCACCTCGGCAATCCATCTCCCACGGCCACGGGTGTATAGCACATTGCAATGGGGATAGACTACCAGGGACGTGCAGAGAGTACTAAAGAGGCAGGGGCTGGAATCTCATAAGAGGGCACTTTTGGATGAAAATAGAAGATCTACAAGCTCACAATAGCTTGTAGATCCGCTATTTCCGGGGCGCAACCCAGCACCCTATAGATGCAGTGTAACGACATGGATTTAGAAAACTAATTAGTTCAATGCAAAATGCTGCGTTCAAGTTCAGGAGACATAAAAAAAATAAAAAGGAGCTGCCTTCTGCTATAATGGCATGGAAAAGGAGTGGCATTTTGCATTTCTTTCACCAAAGTAAATGCTGCATTCATGGTCTGGAGAGGGCAGTTGTTTTACAGACTGAAGCCCCCTTTGACATCACTGTAGTTCTCGGCTGATACAGACTTCTTACTTCATATACCTGTAAGTATTGTGTGTAAAATTGCCTCTAGTCTACAGTATGACTCCATGGTTCCAAAGTGTAATGTTGTTGCAACAGTAGGATTGTGACCAGGAACAGAATTGTCACAGTCTCATTATAGACAGGGCAACAGGTCATTTTAAACACTATACACTTCATATGATGTGGGGGGAAAAAGATTGCCCGCATACATATTCATTTCTGGGGTCAAGGGGAGAGAAGAGATAATAGAGATAATAGATATCCAAGGTTAACCCATTCTGGGCGGGAATAACCCCTTTTGGTGTTTTATTTAAGCATTATGTTCTACTTTAGCTAAAAATAGCAGATCTACAAGCTCATAGCTACGAGCTTATAGGTCTGCTGTTTTTGTAAAAATCGTAAAAATGTGACGCAAATCATATTTCTTTCTGATTCATGATTTAGAAGACATTTGTAGAATCTGGAACCAGGTCGAAATGGGTTAAAGTGTACAATGTGTGCATACATTGTTCTCCTCCATTCAATGTGTCCCTGGGCCTGGATACAGTAGCTCCCGTATAGGGGGGTTTCTGTTGTTTGTGGGTTGGTCATATGCGTCCAAACATCGTGAAAGTGCTGCACCGTACGGTCTTGACTCTATGCATTATGTAATATCACATGGCACACTGGATTCCCATGGACATGATGCACTACATGAATCTCCACTCAGACAATTCATCGTACGGTACAACCATTAACCCCCGCAGTGGTTCTGAAGTCCAGCTCCAGAGTCCCAGGACCCCGATAGCTTTATACTTTAACGAGACGTTTGAATTAATCCAGAGCGACATACAATAAGCAAGGAATACACATGCATCAAATGCAGAGAGACAGTGTATAGTGCCTACACTGTATAGGATCATAGGCAAAACCAATAAACTAGCATCAGTCTAAACAATAGCTATAAAAATAAAAAGTTATCTGTACATTGGAACTATTAGGATATCTAAATATGCTTATCTCAATTACATACAAAAACAAAGAAACAAAGTGACAAAACATGTTAAGTGCATTCATCTGGCACCTAAGATAAAAATAGTAAATGGTGCATTTTTATACAGTGCACTAAGCACTTTACACAATGTGCATTCGATTCACACACTGACGGCAGAGCAGAGGGAACCATGCAAGGCACCAACCTGCTCATAGGGAGCAGGGCTATAGGGTTTGGTGTCATGCTCAAGGACACTGTGACACGCAGCAAGGAGGACCCGGGGATTGAACCAGGGACCTTCCAATGCCCAAGTGGCAGCTCTATATCTCCTCCTATTATTGCTGTCAGGTGGAAACCTGAAGTCCAAAACCACTCCATTTTTGTTATCTATCTTTAAAATGTTTTCAAATTGTGAAAGTAGCTGATCTACAAGCTCCGTTGTGAGCTTGTAGCCTATACATGTGCTATTTCACTACTTTTATGATAAATGTACAAAAAATAATAAATGAAAGAAATGTTGAAATATGGAGAGATACGAGTGTTCTGCCCGACAGCAGCAGTTTAATAATACTACCACTACTACTAGTACTACCAACAACAACAACAATAATAATAATAATAACAGCACCTTCCATAGGACATAGTTCAGTATTTCACAAGTAGATATAGGCCACAAAGTGCAACGTGTTACAAGTGAGTTAACAGGCCGGTTGAACACACTAAAGCAGTTGTCCTCTGGTCTGTGGCTCTGTGACTGTCACATTTCCAGCAGGCTCAGCGTAAGCTTGTGACAGTGTTGACAGCTATAATCATAATTGGCCCATGACAGCTACAAACCATCACCACATTTCACCACCACAGGCTCCCGCTCAGGGAAATAAATAAATGAAAGCATTCTTCTCCCCCTCTTGGTAGGGTTTAGTCCCACAGTGCCCTCTTGTGGTGGCCGATGATCTCTAAGGCCATGGAGTACAATAGTTGTTTCATATTGACTATAGTAGTACACTGGTGGTTGTCAAACGTTTTAATTATGACTCTGAGAGATCGTTACAATTACAAATGTATAACTCTCAGACTTACAGACTCTCAGAGTTGCAGTCATGTTGCTTACTTCTAAAAAATAAAATCAGATGTGTCTGAATGGACAGAATGTGACTGCTGGCTATCATTTCCTATAGGCTACTGCATTGCTTCTCAGGCGTTTTAGTCTCAGGGCACCCCTGTAAATAGCTTTTCTGTCCATGGCTTCCCTGAAATACATTGCTAAGTTTTAGAATCTTATGTCATATTACCGTACGCAAATATGCAAATCTTTCCCCCTACAGTAAGTATGTCACGGGGGAGTATCCGTTTCCCTTAGAACAGACTGAAAATAACTACCACTTTTGTGCTGTATACAGACTTTGAACCTATAGCGTCCCTATTTTGGGCATGTCGATATAGGCCAAAAATTTCAAAAGATTTCAGACATTTTTCAAAATAGTGAAAATAGCTGATTTACAAGCTCACAACCGAGTAATGTCATGCAAGTTCCCAGTTTTTTAACCCGCACACGACACATGTGGTATACAGTAGCCTACAGTCAGTTCTTTGGGAGGGTAGAGGTTCACATCAAAATAAGAGCATACAATGAAAAGACCATGGCACTGGTGGAAGAAAATCTCAAGTTCACCTTGGAGTCTAGCCTTAAAAAGGTTAATTATTTTGTGTGAATTATTAACAATAACGGGTCTTACGGGTGTCTTCATCCCCCATCTTTGAAAAAGTCCCTATACTACCAATAAATCAAGTCAGACTAAGACTAAGACTTATTACAAAAAAGTGAAGAAAGAATGTGTCACCACCTATTCTGCCTATAACTCGCACAAGATTCGTTTTAAATACCCTCTTGTAAAAGAGGTAAAAATCTGAGGGATCATTTGGTTCATGCTGATTTTCAATCTCGCAGCCCGGCTGTGCGTGGCCAGACTCTCCTAATTGCTCGCCTCCCTAAGGGAACATTGTGCGCAATGCAACAATAGGACCAAATCAGCATGAACCATAATGATCCCTCAAATGTTTACCTCTTTTAAAAAGGACAGAGGGGCAGACTGCCCTGCCCACTGCTGTTCTTTTCAATGGAAGTTGCTCAGTGGTGCTTTGAAGCACCCGGAAGAAAACGCTCTACTTCCGCATTTCTGCTGTGTGTAACAGTGCTCAAGGTTAAACCCGAGCTGCACAGGGCTTCCGCGTGCTAAATGCAGGGGCCCACCTGCAGTCCCAGCTCTTACCAGTAAGGCAGAGTGCTTCAACGCTGGCCAGCCCTTCTGGGGGCTTGATGGCGATGCGTGATTGCATTGGCAAGCTTTCCCGAGATTCCTTGCGAAGCATATAGCCGAGCGGAAGCAAAATGGAAGAACGGTATGGGCGCACGTGCCTTCAAGATTTCGCTTGACTTCCTCCTCCCGTTGCAGACAGGTCGCTCCAAGGAACTGCAGCAACCAATGAGGCATCTATGTTTTTGTAATATCTATGAAGGAAACAGGTCAATACTGGTGGAAGAATGAATTAATGAATGTGCCAGTGAATGTCAAAAAAGGTGTAGACTGTTAAATTAAGTCCACTCACATCTATATATAAACCAGTAAGATGCCTGAGGGCGAGAAGCGACCTCAAGGTCGCGTGCACGCATCCGCCTGTGTGACATCAGACGCTTTGGAATGTGGGGTCAGATCAACATATCCGCCTAGGTGACAGCAGACTGCTGGGCGAGTGCTGGCGCTTTGGCATGGGGGGTAAGATCTTAATTTCCGTGCCTGTGAAGAAGTCTAGTTTTCACCGGCTGCCAGGCGCGGCTGCACTAATATCTTTGGGGTAGGCCCGTCTAGAGTTTAAATGGACAGGTATCAGTCAAAAGGGAGACATCAAAGAGGAAGGATGGATGGGGAAGGATCAACATATGGAATGTTAGAACAGGTCAGCTCCATATGGAGATCTAAGGGTTTGAGGCAGCTACGTCGGGACCGTACCTATGTTCCCTCAGCTCTATGTTCCCTCAGCCTACGACAACCTACCTCCTCCCTCACCCTAACCCTAACCTCCCCCGGGGCAGACACCTAAACCTAACCGCAACCCTCTCCCGACCCGCAGCGCACCCCCAGGGCAGACACCTAAACCTAACCGCAACCCTCTCCCGACCCGCAGCGCACCTCGGGGCTGAGGGAACATAGGGCTGAGGGAACATAGGTATGACCCCGCTACGTCGAGTCCGCCTACAGGAAATACGTAAGCTGCGACCATGAGACCCGTTTCTAAATTCGTCTATATGGGCTTAAAATTGATGACATCAGGGATCTCCATCCCTGATAATCTCACGTGCTCCATCCCTGATGATGTCACGTGCTCTCTCACCTGACCAACCAACCAACCAACACACACACTGACGGGAAATGCACGATTCCATAGTTAACTGCGACCTTCGGTCGCAATTACATCCTGCACATAATTCTACATTCACTCAAACTGATGACTCTGACTGGGGAGGGGCGTTTAACGATCACTACAGCCAGATGTGAAAGAAAATATTTCTAAAGAAGAAGAAATAAAGGTTGTTATGTATAGGCAGCCTACGGACAATCAAATTGGTTGGAATTATAAAAAAAGTATATGTTGTTATGGCACACTGACTATCAAGAAAATTAAAAAGGTTGCCGACCTGCAATACAGTATAGTGGAGTGTGGGGGGGGATCTCTGATTCATCTCTTCTCCTCTCTCTCTCTCTCTCTCCTCAACCCCCCCCGTGGATGCGTCTATAGGGGCTCATTGGGTTAAAAGCTGGATTATGTCCAAGTCTCTCACCACACACGCTCACATCTCACCCATTTGACATAATCTCACGGTGAGAAATAGCATTGAGGTGTGGGGATGAGGGTGGGGGGGGTCATATAGGAGTGTTACATTAGTTGCGCTGGTCTCTGACGGTGAGAGATGATGAACACATCTATCTGTCGTTATCGTTAACATAACGGAATGGAAGACGGACGAGTGGTCTCCCTCACAGTCCACCCACACACAGTCCATATCCCTGTAATCTAATGAGCCGGAAGGGTTGTGCTGTGTGTGTGTGTGTGTGTGTGTGTGTGTGTGTGTGTGTGTGTGTGCGCGTGCGAGATAAAGAAAGGCACACATAAATTGCACCTCTTATGCAGACACAAAATAATGGTTCTAGTAATAATAACCCTAGCAACACTAAATGTAACTTTTGTCAAACCATCACTAAACCTGGGTATATTTTATCCAATGTAATACTGTATATTATTGAAGTGCAGCAATACATGGCAACTTGAGGTACTC
This sequence comes from Protomyctophum parallelum, assembly GCF_964188405.1. Taxonomy (NCBI): domain Eukaryota; kingdom Metazoa; phylum Chordata; class Actinopteri; order Myctophiformes; family Myctophidae; genus Protomyctophum; species Protomyctophum parallelum. The sequence continues at coordinate 42,013,886 of NC_139700.1, forward strand.
TTCTTTCATTTTGTTTTTGAAATAGAATTGAATTGAACAGAATAATATGCATCAATAAAAGGCAAACAATGTTCCAATAAAAAAATGCCAACATGGATCAACGTCACAAAGGTTATTTCCATCACACTCACTGATTTTCATTGATGTAACTATTTATGTTAGTACTGTATATGTATCTTGTGTACTGTGCACTGTTGTTCTGTCATCCTCCGTGTTTGGTGTATCCAATTTCAGCAGAATACCCACACATCTGTTTCGGATGGGTTGGAACAGTTGCTCAGAATGAACAAAACAAAATCACATCATCACACAGTACAAAAGAGAAGGCATTCTCACAAGGAGAGAGGCAGGGTATTACGCATGAGTCACCATGACTGTGCATCATTACCTCATCCAAGTCATCACATGAGAAACCAAGGCAGGGAGATGGCTCAAATGTAACACTTCTCTAATATGCCGAGTGATGTATCCCCAGAGCAACGCATGCTACACCAATGACGCATTGCTGCTCATTAGGGCATCGGTGTCACCGTGCGTCTATATTACACAACATCGCTGTCAGGGAGAAACCTCGTAACCAGTGTTAATTTTGACAGCAAATGTAGTGTTAATCATAGTCTTTCCATTTAGTTTGAGTCATTAGTGTAGTGTTTTATACAAGGGAACTTGGATGAAATCACGGGTGAAATCTCGTCCAGCGAGATTTCCGGAAGTGTTGTGAACTGCAAAGCCCGACCGCTCACGCTCTGAGCCGCGGTGGACTCGGGATGTAGTTATTATGACATACCTGTACCACTCGTTCTGGGATTTTTTTGAATAACATCAGATTATGGTAAGAAAATGCCTAGTTAGTGCGGAATTCTCCATCATTTGGCCAGTACAATATCCTGCATATCATTCAAACTTGCACTTGACCACCAGACCAAAGCTCTCCTGCATGTTTGAAGGGTGGGCTCAGTCATGATTGCTGTTGGGCAGAGGGGGAGGAGGGAGGTCTCTGAAGGTAGCCCCACATCCCCTCAGAGAATGGAGCAAGGTCAGAACTTCATCAGCCATCTCCAGGACCCTCACCAGGACCCTCTTCCAGGAGATGAGGGGATCAGTAGGGTGTGAAATGGCCGTGGTGATTGCACAGAGGCCACAGGGCCCCCATTCTCAGCTCTGTCATGTCACTAATACAGCCCAGTAGAACTGGAGGGGAGATTGGAGATGACCCCGTGGTTTGCACAGCTCCTATTCTGCACCTCGAAAAAGGCCTACTAGTGCACAAAAGTAAAATACATCAAGTTGATACCTATAGGCCAGTATAGCTTTCAATGTGGGGAGGGGGGGGGGGGGGGGCTGGGTAGCAAGTTGATGCAATTGGAAAAGAAGAAAATGGAAAACAAAACGAAAATAATAGTAATGTGAGCCTGTCTTCACTGTTTAAGATCTTTCAAACATTTTCCAAAAAGAGTAGGTAAGACCTGCACGGTCACTGCACTCTCAGAATGTGTCACGCTGTGATGCATTGTGAGCTTAGATTGGCAATTTAATTGTAATGTTCTCCTCCTTTTTTAAGCCATTTTTTCAATAGGGCGACCGCAGCCAGAAGCTATGGCTATTTGAGGGTCATTGGAGAGGTTTGAGAACCCCTGACAAGTATGTCCAATCCAATCCAACTTTATTTATAACAGCAGTTGACCAAAAACAGCAGTTGACCAAAGTGCTGTACAGTTAAGGCCTAACGATAATAAAACATAATGCAATACAAAAGCACACACAATATGGTTAAACAGTACAGTACAAAAATCAATCACGGTTTAAAAGCCAAGGAATAAAAATGAGTTTTAAGATGTGTTTTAAAAACAGGTAGTGTTGGAGCCAGCCTGACATGACTAGGTTCCACAGTTTATGAGCAATGACTGAGAAGCAGTGATGTTTTTGGCAGCAAATTTAGATTTTAGTTTTAGTCATAGTCTCTGTGACTCTCTTTCAGTCACATTTTAGTCACCTGGAATGTTTTAGTGTTAGTCTAGTTTAAGTCGACTAATTATCATAAGATTTTAGTCGACTAAATCTACAGTTGATTATTTTTAAAATGTATTCTGGTGGGCCTTGATGCCATCGTAATGACTGTTTTTACACTTGCTGAAAATAGCCGATCTGATGGATCTCTTGTCCACTAGTCCCTTCCTAACATTTTAGTCTAGTTTTTATTTGTTGACGAAATTGTCAATATATTTTGTCTTAGTTTTAGCCATCGTAGCTTAGTTTTAATTTAGTTTCCATTTAGTTTTCATCAGCAAAAAGGTAGTCGACGAATATTTTTCATCTTGGTATAAGTCGACGAAAACAACACTGCTGAGAAGGCTCGCCAGGGTCATCACTAAGACGAGGTGTAAGCAAAGAGGTCCTTTGTTCTCGTCTCAGTGATGACAAGAGGCATTTGGTTAACTGACCTCAGACAGTAGCTAGTAGAGTAGATGGAATATATCATTTGAGAAGATCGGGAACGAGACAAAGGAGATCCCACACACTGTCTTCACTTAAATGTCAGAAGTTTATTTAGCTGAGTAACGACATACATCAGGGATCTCATAACTGATGGACAGTGTGCGGGATCTCCTTCCTTTTGTCTCATTATTCGCACTGGTTGCCTGCTCCGACGCACCTGTCCCTGTAGGGACAGAAATACTTTTTCTACAAAGAAGACCGGAAACAAAAATGGCCAACAATCCATTTAAAGATTTAAAAACAAATAATAAAAACGTAAAATGGATCCTACAACGTACTGGGACCGATGTGCTCATTATTTCCGGGTTCCTGTTAAAAGTTGTGCGGCAGCATTTTGAACAAGGTGAAGACGGGAGAGGGATGCTTGGCTTAGAGGGCATATTGCGGTAATCGAAGCGAGTTGTAATAAAAACATGTATTTCAAGTTGCTAAAAGACAAAAAGGACTTGGCCTTGCATGGATAAGACGTAATTGGAAAAAGGATAATGTGGAAAATAAACAGCATAAGTATGTGTCCAAAATCACCCACTACGGACTCTATTAGCCCACTATTGTGAGTTCAGTTCATCATTTTGTATAGTGCTGTATAGTGACAATCATCATAACATACGGCATACGGTATATGGCAGAGGGGTGGACTCGAGACTTGGATTTGAGACTTGACTCAGACCTGAGTCACAAATGTAATGACTTTAGAGTTACTCTTATACATTTTAAATGTAGTTTTGTAGAAAACGGTAATGGTAACATAGGCCTACTGTATCTTAGGGGGAAATATTTACACATTTATTTACCGTAATATGACATAAATGGTGCTGCAGACGTGGCGCCCAGGATTTGAACCCGGGTCTCCTGCATGGAAAGCCAACATCTTTCTTAACCACTATGCCAAGATATTAGACTTTCAGGCCGTCAGGCTGAGCTTGTGAGCCACTCTGCTACACAAAGTCATTCAACTGTGCTGTGGATGAAGTAGCTACAGTATGTGGGTGCCCTGAGCCAAAACAGTTTGAGAACCAGTATACAGATAAAACAAAGTACTAACATTTTCACTTTTTTTATTGGCACACACACCAATGTGTGATTTTATTGGCACACACACCAATGTGTTTTTATTGGCAAACACTTATGTGTGGGGGGTGCGCACGCTTTTCCGACACACCAAAGGTCCGAAGCGTGGGGACATGCGATGCGATGCGAAAATGCGATGGTCCGACATGCGCTGCTCCCGTGCTTGCGGTTATGGTTAGGTTAGGGATTGAGGTTTCGGATCATAGTATGTCGGAACTAAAGCCTGTACCCAATGTGTGTACCAATTTAAAAAAAATCAAGTGGAAATGTGAGTAGGCCTGTCTTTGTTGTCCATCTATTTTCTATCTAATTTCGGACGTGCTACCTTATTTATGTTTTTTACCATTTACCATTTAATGTATGAGAAGCATTGTTGTGTATTTGTTCGTTCGTTCATTCATTCATTCATGAGAGTTTTTTGATGAACCTTGCATTGACTACTGTAGAACAAGTTTATCTTACAGATGTAAGCCTCTATTGAAGTGTCCCAATCAAAAAATGCCTGAGAGTATCAAATATAGCCTATTATGTAACTGTACTGTACTGTACAGAGGGCCGCTTTACCCTGGAGAAAGCTCACCTATATTTCCCACAAACACGAGATAACGAGATACCACGTAAACAGCCGTCGTTTTTTTCTCTCTCTCCCCGACAGCGGCCTGAACCATTAGACTACTCGCCGAACGTTCCACGTTTTTCAAACTGCCTTTCAAAGTTTTTTTTTGGTCCACAAAAAAAGCCTCAGAGTGGCTAGTTTTCATACGTTGACGGAGGCTGAGGTATAAAAGACGGTAAAGTGGGCCAAGGATCACTGCCTTTTGATGTTGTACAGGGATGTGTGTGTGTGTGTGTGTGTGTGGGGAGGGGCATAAATATAGCCCCATTTCCTCAATGGAGTCGTCTCTGCCGCAGCAGGGCCCAAAGGCTCTCATCCCCCCCCCCCCCCCCCCCCCCATCATCCTCATCGTCAGTTATATCCGGGAGCTGTGTGTTTTCATATTGTTGAATATCCAGAAATGTATAATTCATCATGCAAATAATCTGGCACGAAACAAACTCAGACTCCGGCGCTCGATCTTCCCCCAAAGGGATATAACCATCTAATGAGTTCAGTGGATAAAATATTCATACCTCGGCAAAATGGTGTCACCCCCCCCCCCCCCCCCCTCCTCACCCACCCCTCAGCTCAGTCTTTCGCAACAATGTGCCAATAACAGATACCCCTCCCTGCACACACACACACACACACACACACACACACACACACACACACACACATCATCCCAAACCCCTCTAACCCACTCCCCAATACATCTTGCCCAATATCCTATACTTGAGTATTTAGGCCGTTCCTATACTTATATTACTAAATACTGTATTGTAATTATTTACTCAACTACAAGCATTTGTCTAATAAAATAGCTCCCACGTTGTGAACTTGGGCTTGAGCTTATAGATCTATTTTCAAAGGAACACTTTTGAGAATATAATTATCATACAAATAATTTTACTGTTGGTAATTGAAGAATATTGTGATGCCAATATTTGTGTACTTTATTGATGGGGGAAATTAAGACACGCGGCAAAGGCCTTTGGGATCGGGAGTCGAACCCGCGGCACGCCGTCAGGCTGGCTCAGCAGCCTAGGTGGCCAGACGGTTGAGCTAACCGCCTGGGGGTGTACTTTTACCTTAACACACATTCTGAATGCGGGACTTTTACTTTGTAACAGAGTACCTAAACTTTTGCATTGTGTTGTTACTATTACTTAAGTAAAAAAAATAATAATAATAAAGAAAGAAAGAAAACACCAGTGCCCGCCCTCCCCCATCTTGTCCAATATCCCATTAGATGTAGTGGTGAGATATGCGGCCGTAAGAGGCCCATGGATCAATGTCAGCCCAGGCCTGCGTGGTGTCTAAATTTGTTTACCTGCCGGTGCGCTGGGAGAGATGGTGGTGGATGGCCGCAGTGGCAGCGGTTGGCAGGAGGGAGATAAATTGAGAGCGCATAACTCCATTAACTAATATTACCATTTCCACGCCGGTTCCCGTCTCTCTCTCTCTCTCACACACACACACACACACACACACACACACACACACACACACACACACACACACACACACACACACACACCCTTTATCTGAAAATGTCATGGCATCTACTGATCATCACGCGGATTCCCGCTGGATTTCCCTGTGGGGTAATTGCCATGGTCAATACGCGTGATTTCTCAACCCCCGCTGAAGCCACCCCCACCCACACCCGCCATCACCTGGCACCCGCCCACAAGGCCTCGCTCACCCTTCTATAGGCCCCCTTGTGCTGCGCTCCACTCTTAAAATATATAGTGCAACGAGAGAAACTTGTTGTTTTTCATATAAAGCAATGTGGACATGTACCGGAGCCCTCATTCAATGCCATTTTGATTATGCTAAACTTCAGACCTCCCAAAACAAATGCATGATACAATTAGCAGCCTTCATCCCATGACCCACCTATAATTCCGAACACCCTTCGCTAGTGTTAGATGGCTTGGGGGTAGAAGACAGGGTTAAACTAAATATCAATGGGATTGGTACAGTATTTAAGATAGCCAAAGAGACAGCGCCATCAATACCCTCATAGTCGTATACTGCCAAACTACTTCCCCAAAGTGAGTGACACCCACAACAATAGAGGGAGCGACCATGATCTGGTACCACCCATATTTAGAACAAACATGGTAAAGTTCTCATTGATTGTACTGCTCTGCCACCAAAATTGTGGAATGCCCTGACACCATCCATTAAACTTAAAGGACGTGTTGTCACTGGTTTCATTAAACACTGTATGTGTACATACTAAAATGTTTGTAGTTGTTGATGACATGTTATTGCGTTAACTTTACATGCTATGTTGATAAATTGGATACATAGGACCACATTGAAAACAAGTCCCCAGGACCTTTTTTGTGTTATCATTTGAGCTTTAATGTTTTACTGTAGCACATATCTGACTAATAAAGTATTCAATCATCAAAACAAAAAACTGTGTTACCTTGGGAGGTGTATGGAGGGGGGTCCCTCTTTACACAGAAATGATACCAATACTTTTTTTCAACAATATATTTGTTGAAATTTTTCAATGATATATACCAATACTTAATTACATGAACCCTATTAAGTGTCTCTATTGGGCATATCACAACAGACAAACGTTCGTCCAAAATAGCAGAACTACAAGCTCACAACGTGTTGCAAGGTGATCTTCTCGATCAGCAAAGAGATTTGGTGTGGGGGGGGGGGGGGGGGGGTACCATCAAGTAAGCAAATAGGGTTTAAGTGGTTAGTTAGCTCCATACTTTGATAAGTGGTGGCTCAGGGGTAGAGTGGCTGGATGGCAACCACAATGTTGCCAGTTCGAACCCGGGCTCCCCCAGAGTTAGTGTCAAAGTGTCCTTGAGCAAGACACCGAACCCCAAATTGCTCCTGATGTGCTGGTTTGGTGCCTTGCATTGTTTCTGTCGCCATCGGTGTATGAATGTGTGTGTGAATGGGTGAATGTAATGCACAATCTATGTAAAGCGCCTTGGATAAAGGCACTATATAAATGTACCATTTATAAGTTATAACAGAAATTGCTGTATCGTGCCTTACTTGATACGTGATAACAGAAAACGGAATAAAGAGAAAAACAGAGATTGTCTTCTGGTGCCATGGGAGAAACCAACTCTAAAAGCCAATTAAGCCGAGTCTCCTGGCAATTATGGAATCAGATCTAAATTTGAGTCACTAAAGTCACTAACAAAGTCAGCCGAGAATTAAGAGGATTCGTGTTACAACAACACTTAAAAAGGTTACACGTGCCAGGAGATTAGACTACTACTGGCCAATGTTATTACTGGTATCCACATAAAACAAAACATTATCAGACACTTACAGCTCATTCGGCGTGGGCCTGCTAGCTGAGCACTTTAAATCAGATCTTTATCTCGGCTTACAGAGAGTCATATAATTGATTTTCAAGTATTACTGTCTTATGACTTTGAAATCGTTGGATAGTATTATGGCCAAAATACACTTGGCCTTTATATTACAGAACCGTCTCATGTCATGCGGAACGCACTACTGTTCCCAGAGTGGCAGCATTTAGTTATTATGCATTACCCCACATGAACCCTATAGTGTCCATATTCTGGGCATGTTACAGTATAATGGCTAGGCTTACGTTTGTTGAAAATAGGGGAACATTCAGGGAAAATACAGCTATATGTTGTTCAGGCGTGTCTGGCATCAGTCTTGTTTTTGGCAGCACACTTTGAATTTAGTTTTAGTCATAGTCTCTTCAATAGTTTTCACTTAATTAAAATACATTTTAGTCGACTAAATCAACTGTAGATTTAGTCGACTAAAATGTATTTGTCACACAGTGGTGACAGTGGTGGAAAAAAAAGCACTCATGCACATCACGTTTTACTTATCAATACTTGTACAATGTAGAAGTACTCTGTTACAGACAAGTAAAAGTACAAGTAAAAGACCGGAATTCAAATTCTGGATCTTCAAATAAAGGTTTGCTGTGTCACCTACTCGTAACACACCATGCACCCTCAATCAATACAAAATACAATCAAATTTAATTCAGTTACATTACCGTTTTCTTTTTCTCATCAGAAAGAAAGCAACGATTACTCCGGAGTCCGGATACACAAAGCCCCCTAGGCAGAGTGAAATTGAAATCAGTTTGATGAATTGTCGATGTGAGAATTTTGGTCGGGTGGAAAGAAAATTATAATAATACCTGGATCTTCAGCAATTGCTAGGCTATCGCCTTTGTCGGGCAGAAACCTTGTATGAAAATAGACAATCTTCAAGCTCACAACGCATCGCCATGACGTGTTGTGAGCTTGTACAGTAGATAGATCGACTATTTACTTGTGTGTGACAATCTCGTATTATTAGTTTACGGAGGAGGGGACGGATACATACTGTACAAATTTGAAACATGGAGGTACAGTATGAGGTTTCTGCCAGACAGTGACACTATAAATAACTATTCCAGTAAGGCCAAAGAAAACCCATGCCATCTCCGTCTGTGGTAGAAGAAGCACAATCCCTCACGGAATTGGACAGTGCTCCACTGTAATCAGCAGACCAGTCATCTGTCATTGCAAAAGCAAAGAATTCAGGCTTTGAGCAACAAGTACAGCACTTGCCGACCGTAGCACTTGCCCTACCCTTGTACCTGAATGATTAATGAATGTGTACGTGTTGTAAACACTGGTGCGTTGGGGCACGTGACATCTGGGAGTTCGACAATCCTTATTGGGGACACTTTAACGAAAATAATCCTCCTTTTCAAATTGAAAGCTATTGGTCACAGCTATACAGCCTGCAAATAACTATCTGTGTAATGCATTCCTTTAGCTACGTATCATGGATGGAAATTAAAGTGAAAGCATTTCTTTGGAAGCATTTATTTCTTATTAAATCCAAAGAATAGTCTGAAACCACCGAGGGTCATTGGAGGATAGTGTGTGTATACGGTCCGTGCATGTCAATTTGTGTGCATGCGTGCGTGCGTGCACTACTATACTCTGAGTTGTGAGGGCGAAATGTACCCACAACAATTTCCCTGGTCCTCCTCAGAGAGATGGTTTGAGTTGGTTCAAAATATATATTTTGGGGCGTTAGGCTTACAGTTAGTAATTTAAAGGCCAGGTTTAAGGGTTGTGGTTTAGAGTCATGCTTGTTAATATTTGTGTGCTGGTGTCGTGGACCGGAAAATAGCAGACCGACAAGCTCGAAAGTGTGTGATTTTGCCATTGTATTATTCTGTGAGCCATCCTATAGTGACTCAGCCATAACCATATTAGGATTTCTAATGCAGCTATGCCCAAATATGGAGAGTGCTTTCTAACCCAGCTCAATGTGTCGTCATGGCATCAGCCGCAAACTAATCAGTCAGCTCCATACAGTACATGGGCACAAAAGGCCCATATATGGGCATACTGTATAGTGATGACCATATATGGGAATAAAAGGACATGGACTATGGACATGCCCATAATGAGCATAGGGCAGCTGTGCCTCAGGAGGTAGAGCAGGTGATCAATGATCCCTGGATCAGTGATTCTAATCCAGGCTCCTCCTGTCCACATGTCCAAGTGTCCTTGGGCATGACACTGAACCCTACATTGCCTCCAATGAGTCGAGAGCTCGCCACCATTTGTGTGTGAATGTGGGAAGTGAGGACGCCGGCGTCGACTGTCCGCCGCTTCACCTCCCAATGTATGAATGAATGAACCATTGTAAAGCGCTTTGAGCTCCTTTTCTCCCTGTACACTAAATCTCTTGGCACTGTCATCTCTGCTCACAGTGTATCCTATCACTGCTATGCCACTGCTCACTCAACTGTTTCTATCATTCCCCCCCTCTGCTACTCAGGTGGAAGAGTGCATCACTGTGTGCCTGCTGCCTGGTTGACATCTCACAGTGGATGTCTTCTAACCACCTCAAGCTGAACCCAAGACAAGATTGAGCTTCTCTTCTTGCAATAGTCCTGCCCCATGTGGGAGCTAAGTATCTCCATAGACCAACACCTTCGTAACCTCTGCCCCAACAGCCAAAAACCTTGGTGTTGTCCTGGACCGTCAGCTCTCGTTCAAAGCACACATTACAGCAGTAACTCGATCCTGTAGGTTTACAATCTATAACATTTGACAGGTTAGACCCTTCCTCACCCAGCGTGAGTCAAGCCCAGCTCCTTATCCAGACAACAGTCATGTCAAAACATGACTATTGTAACTCCCTCCTTACTGGTCTACTGGCATGCACACTTAAGCCTCCAATTGATCCAAAATGCCGCAGCTTGGTCTTCAACCAGCTAAAATGATCACATGTCTCCCCCCTTCTCCATTGGCTCCCGGTCGCTGCCCGCACAGAGTACAACTCTGATGCTGGCATTCAAAGCAACCAAAGGAATGACACCCCCATATCTTGCCAGTCTGATCGAACCCTACATGCCGATCAGCCAACGCAGGGGAGCTGGAGGTATAGGCTACCGTCACAAAAAACACCGGGAAAACGCTCCACAACGATCCACGCAATCAGAACTATAGACTCACTCCCAATCTTCCGCTGTAGTCTGAAAACCCACCTCTTCAGACTCAATCATAGCACTTGCCATTATTGCCACGATGACCTTACAGGCTCAACTAAAGGTTCAACTTATATGTAACTTAGATAGCATTTTATGTAGACATACAGCACTAGTATATACATAGTTCATTATATAGATATTCCACTGTTAGGTTCTTAGCATATGTATGATTCATGATGACTTTTGTATGTATATGATGTATTACCATGTTTTTTGTTGCTTACTGTAAATCACTGAATGTAAATCACTGAATGCCTGAGTGCGTGCATGTGCGTGTGCGTGCATTTGCGCGTGCATGCGTGTGCACATGCATGTCAGTGGCCGGCAGACAGAGAAAGCAGTGTGGCCGGGACAGGGACAGTTGAAGCCTGTTCTTTCAGTTAGTGAAACATATCACATCATTGATGGTAATTTCATGACACCGATAATGCCCCGTCCAATCCCCTGCCATTTAAAGACCACCCCTCCACAATCGACCAGTCCCAAAATAGCCACAAACACGCACCCACAAAACAATTGAATCAAAATGAAGATTTTTCTCCCCTCTCTCTCTCGCTCTCTCTTCGCCAGCTCGCCGTCATTACGTTCTTGTCGCGTTTCCATCCCCTGCCTTGCTTTGAATCGGTTAACCTTTCTCCGAGGGCGCCGGCATGGGGTCCTGCTCGACAGATTAGCCATTGACGCATTTATCAAGGGATGACAAATGAGCTGTCCTTCCAGATGCCTGATTACTTGACCTTTATTCCACAACAAGCCAAGGGGTTCTGACAGAGTTAAGTGGTGCCACTCTCATATAAGGAGCCTTTGCGCTCATAGGGGAAATGGCTGCTATAAGGAGCTGTCTATTGCAATGCCATGCCATGCCGGGCAATTTGAACTCAAATTAAGCAAAAAACTTATTAAGATTGCCTGTGGTGACTTGCAGGCAATTGAAATGCTGGCGTCCCCCCCCCTTGGCAGGACCAGGTATAGAGAGGCCCTTGGCCGATCACATTCTATTTGGAGCGGAGGCTGGTGATAAGTATTAAACATTAAAAGCCAAGCCAAGTAAATTGTCCATTTAGTATGTTCTGATTCCAGATCATTATGTGAGCGAAGCGGTTTGTTGGGTCCACCGAGTGCGAGCGCCGCTAGCCTTGCCTTTTGCTCCCTTTCTCTTTTCAACCCCCACTTCTTATTTTCTAACTCGTCTGCGGTTTTGGCCAGTGGAACATATTGTCATTTACTGATGTAATTGCGTGATTCTCCCACCTCCCCTCTGGCTTGTTTCCCTTCCCTCCTTGACTCTGGTATAGAGCAGTGAATCTCATATAGGGGACATGGACACAAAAGGCGGGGGGGGGGGGGGTCCCCAAGGGAGGGGGAGGGATGAGGATGTACTGAACATTCTACAGTTCTCATGAATGGCGTATGAGGGTGTCACTGTTTCCCAGTTTGCAGAAGGCGTTTCATGCCATTAATCGCAGTGGGTATATTTGACCTGACTTTAGACTTAATTTTATTAGTAAAAACACTGTCATAAAACATTTAGGCATTCAGTTGCTAGTTTAAAGTCTTCTCTCAATTATCATGCATGATTTGCTCTCCAAATCTTTAATAAACATGAGCTGCTACTGATTGGTTTTTATTATTATATATATTCTTTGTTCTTTTCACCCGAGGAGCAATTATATGAAACAAGTCAGATTCCATTCCATTACATGTTGAGCATGTCAAATAATGTTGACATTTTGAGGCTGATGTGTTATTTCCGGGAAACGAAGGTATTTGGTGTCCTTGCATAATGGTACATTGATATTTCACCGCTGTCAAGACAGAAATCATATCGCCAAATGAATGAACATTTTGTGTGTTTTCATTGTATTTAAATTTTTCATAAATGAATGCCCTACTTCATTGAAGAGTGTCATATAAAAAACTAAGTAGTGAAAATAGCAGATATACAAGCTCACAATGCTGTGACACCTTGTGAGCTTGTATATCTGCTATTTTCTCTACTAATAATATTAATAAATATTAATTAAAAAAAGGAACGGTTTTGGACATACAAGGTTTCCACCCGACAGCAACGATTTGCTGGTAATGTGCGTGCGTGCGTGCATAGAAGATACATTTAATTCACTATTCTTGGTTTACTGAAGGGCACAGACATGGCTGTGGAACATACATTCCTCATAACATTCAGGTCAATATCAATATCCACTCGAGCACTACTCAGACATAACACGTGGGGAAAAAAACGCAGAGCATAAATGAAAAATGTGCTGCTTTCATCAAAGGTTCACAAGATCAGTTTGGAGAAATAAAAGCTCCTCCGATAACCCTCTGTGGAAGGTGAAACCGACTAGGCGACTACTGACTTTCCTATGCTAACGTTTATGATTCTGGACATTTCATTTCCAGTGCCTCTTACAAATTGTGAATACACACAACAAGTTGGATATATGATTATGTTTAGCATTAGAATAAATCCAGATATATCTGCAAAGCCTTAACTAAGCAGGCAGCTTTATACTGTATCATGGCATGCAGAAAAAAACATGTGCTTATTTATTCCCATGCCACTCATCAGGGATAATTTAAAGTACCATGGAACATCATCTTTTAATCTCTTCCTATGCTCAATATATTGTTGATATTGCACCTTGTATGTCCAAAACAGTTCCTTTATCTTATTTTATAAAACAAATTAAAATAGTGAATACTCTAAAATAGTAGAGCTTGTAGATCCGCTATTGCTACACTGCCACTACAAATTGTGGCAGTGTAGTATGATGAAGTACGTGGGTCAAAGAAAAAGGTTTTCTTCCCGACAGCAACAATATACACCATGGTCGATAATTTCACTCACATTTGCCCCTAAACAAAGGAATGCCCAAACCGGAAAGAAATAATTCAAAGATATTACCTTTTTTGTAATTTTGTGTAATTTTTGTAATCAGCCCTCCTCCAGCCCCATGCCTTTTTATAATCACACGCAATTCCCAAACAATTATTGTCATCGGTATGGATAATTGCGTATTTCCTCTAGATAGCACAGACCAGACAAAGGACGAGAGAGAGAAGACTGAGTGCTTGTGTGTGTGTGTGTGTGTGTGTGTGTGTGTGTGTGTGGCTGTAGATTTGCCATACTGATATTCGGAAGCCTGGGCTGGGCCATGTGCATAAACTGACCATGAGTGGCCTGTGTGTGTGTGTGTGTGTGTGTGTGTGTGTGTGTGCGTGTGCGTGCAAGATGAAGAGAGATAATTACTTGCAGGCACTTCACAAATGCATTAATTTACAGTGGAATGCACTGATTTCTGGAAAAAGATCGCTACGATGAATACACTTACAGGCGTTACTTAAATCTACACACAGTATACTTCTGTAGGGAGGTTTGATGCCCTATATTTGATATAATCACCATAGAAGGTGGATTCAAATGACAGTTCTTCAGTGTTTCATACATGGTCCAGAGACAAATAAAAAAAATTAGGTGTTCGGGACACTCGGGACGTGTGTGTGTGTGTGTGTGTGTGGGGGGGGGGGGGGGGGGGGCTTAGTGGGGGGGGGGCAACATGTGAAATAGAATGTTTATGATTATTTATTGAAATTATGAGAATCGCTATGTAGTGCTGAGAAAACTGTTGCACCTTTCTTCGTCCTTTTTTACAAACTTAACTACAGGAGCGGTGGTCTCAAAAACATAGAGGATTGAGGATATTTTGACCGAACACGGGACTCGCTCACTGTATAACAAATTTAAGTAAAACTTCTATAGACTGAGACTTAGGGAAACCTTCTTCCTTTTATTTTATCATGCTCATAAAGTGTGCTTTTTAATTGCACTTTGAGCACAGAGCACTTTATGAGCATGATAACATAAAAGGAAAAATCTCAGTCTATAGTTTTACTTCATTTTGTCATACAGTGAGCGAGTCGTGTTCGGTCAAGTTTTCCTCAATCGCTATGTAGCGCCTGGTCTTGGTGGGGTGAAATTCAGCAGCAGCAGTCCTCACACAACGGTGGCTTACTGGCTTACCTCCCACGGGGTACATGTGGGGTCTGCCCAGCAGCAGTCCTCGCTCGCCGCTGCCCACCAAATCTCCTGCAGGTCACATCAATATCGTTCATGTGAAGTCACTTCACAGAAGTGGTTTGTTTGTGCTTATTTGTTGAAATGGTGATATTCGCTAAAGGTGAGTCACCACCCCCGGATGACCGCCGATGCCTGCCGGGTTGAAGCTGGGATTGGAGGAATCATCATCGGTCACAGCGGTGGTGACTGGTCGCTGGCCGTGAGAGCCGGCAGTATTATGATGGATCATCATAGCGATTTTGATCATGTGACTCATGTGATATTGCGATTATGCTACAGTGACCCTTAAAGGGACACTTCACCATTTTTGCAAAAAATAAATATGTTTAGAAGATTTAGAACACTTTCATGGAGTCTTTATGTGTCAGGATTCAGGAATGAGTTACGGAGTAGGACCCAAAAGCAGGCAACCAGATACAGAGTAGATTAACTTCAAAGTGTTTATTTGACTAGAAATCAGGGGTATTCCAAAAGGTAAAGCATAGGCAACATCAGACACAAAACTCACTCGACATAGGTCTACGGACCAACAAGGACACACTGCAAACAAAGGGCTTAAATAGACAGGGGTAACAGGACACAGGTGAACTCAAAATACAATCAAACACAGGATAGGCTAACAGGCAACCAGAACACAGGTGACTAGGATACAATAATCAGGTAGGTAATACAGAACAGGAAACACCAACAAGAGGAGGCAGGAAAGCACAGAACAATACTATAAAACAAGACACAACCAAAACAACAGTAAACCAAAACCAAACACCACAAGGCAAAATACAGAACATACAGAATAAGTCCAAAACCTAATTAGGATTTAGGACTGTCATAAGTGTTCAAAGGCGATGACAAGCTCTTTCTTTAACATTCAAGGCATTACAGAACATGAACTAAACACAAAATGGTCAAGTCATAAATGGTCACGCCATAATAAGAGTTCAGGGTTTGGAGCCATAGTCACGGCTCAAATACAAAAGCAGGGGCGTGACATTATGTGTGTAATATGTGGTTTTAGATTTTCGCAGTGTCCATGATCGTAGATAATTAATTTAGATATTTTAGATTTTCGCAGTGTCCATGATCGTAGATATTTTATTTAGATATTTTAGATTTTAGCAGTGTCCAAAAAAATAGATGCCTCATTGGCCGCTGCAGTTCGTTGGAGCCATATTATGGGTGGAAGAGGGGAGGAAGAGTGCTGAAGGCATGCTGCGTCGCTGCCCATGAAATGACGTCACTCATGCGACTCCTCCATGTCTATCGCTGCCACTCAAGTTACTACTGGCCAATAAAGCTTGACAAGCTTCCGCTATGCTTCACAAGGAATCTCAGGGAAATGTTGTCCCCTCTCAAAAACACACGCCCCAGAGCCGGAAGATCTATCTTTATATGGCCACTCAGAATAGCCAAATGACATTGATCACGTCTCCAGGTCTTAAGTTAAGTAATAAGACCTGGTACTTAAGACACGCAAAATACAGCCCTATGGCTCATTGGGTCCTTTCCTTGGTGTGGACAAACTTTGAGGAAACCCTTGCAGTTTATAAGGAACAACCAAATTAATAAACCAATTTAAAAACTAACCTAGTATACGGCCCAAAGTATTTGACGACCAATCTTGTTGAGTCATGGTTCGGATCCTAAACGTGCAGCCTTGGCCCGCGTGGGATAAAGAGCGTGACAATAAATCGAGACGTCCTTCCCGGCGTTTGATGCCCCATCCATCTTTCCACAGGGTGGAGCATGAGGTCGATCTGTGCTGATATTGCCAGAAAGCTGCGGCGGGCCCAGAGGGCATTAATATGCCCCCTGCGGTGCTGGAGACAATCGGTGTCTGGCCCAGGTCGACCTGTCGATACATTGATACGTCAAACAGAGACCCTGGCCTTGACGCGCTATAGGAGGAATACTATTGGGAAAAGAATGGATGGAGTCCAGTGACAAAAAGACAAATTATAAAACAAATTCAAATAACCGGTGTCCTAAACACTACACTACAGCTATAGGAGTTTATTAATTACACTGTGTTGATGGAAATTATTTTATATTGTTGTTGTCAGGTGGAAACCTTTGGATGCATTTACTTTTGTACTATTTGTATATTATTTAAATCGCTTTGAGAACAAATGCTGCTATTATCGTCCCAAATGACTATACAAAAGATTGCTGCTATTTGTCTCAAAAATATTTATACCCCGATTCCCTGAACATTCATGGCATAGCTCTGTTTACACGATACTCCAACTGTACATACTTTCCCCATTTTTAACTGTTTTTTAAGTGGTGCAACCACTCCAAGGAACTCCGTGTTCACCTACCTATGTGTTCGTTCACCTACCTATGTACCTCATCATGTGGCCATGAGCACCAGTATATGACTAGGAGTACCAGTAGGGGCGCTGTTGTGTCAGAAACAGAGATAGCATTAGTGCTGCACTGTTGCCTGCTAATGAGAGAGAGAGAGGAGAGGAGGGGGGGGGGGGGGGGGATTGGAGTTGCACCAATCAGTTCACACGATTGTGTGATTGTGTAACACGGTGTGATTTTTATTAGATTTTGACACTTGCTTTGGCAATGAAACATTATGTTTCCTCATGCCAATAAAGCTCATTTGAATTGAATGGATATCCATAATAATAATATCCTTCTAATGCATGAGGGGCGTTATTTTTGAGTGGTGCAACCACTCCAAGGAACAACAATGTCCGTGTTCACCTATATGATGTTAACCTACCTACCTACCTATACCTACCTACCTACCTATGTGGCTATGAGAACCACTATGACTATATGAGTACCAGTAGGGGCGCTGTTGTGCCAGAAACGGAGAGAGAAAGATAGTGCTGCACTGTTGCCTGCTAATGAGAGAGAGAGAGAGAGAGAGAGAGAGAGGAGAGGAGGGGGAGAGAGAGGGGAGTTGCACCACTCAGTTCACACAGGTGTGATTTTTCCACGTTTTATTTTTTTTGTATATATATATATATAGGTTGTAATGTTTATTTTATTTTAAAGTGAAATATCCCTTTAACGTTAAGGATATATATAGCATCATAGGGCGCTCGGGTATGGCGCAGCGGTAAAGTAGCTGCCCACCACGGTGGAGTGTGGGTGGTTCGAGTCCACAGCGGTGCATCTGGCTTTGTCCAGCGTCTACAAACACATTTCCCCCATGTTCGGGGGAGGGTAGCCGGGCGGGGAGCGTGATATTTGTCACAACTCCTACAGGCTGGGGCAGCACCTGTCAGCAGTGAGTGTTGGGCAGGAGTGCGACAGAGGGCAGCTTTTATTTTTTTTATTTTATTTAACCTTTATTTAACCAGTAAAAAAACACTCCCCACTGGCAGGTGAATCACTAGGATATAACATCATGCAGTGACAACGAGTAATCAATTGGTGGTAACGACTACATTGGGGATTAAAGGGTAAACAAAATAAATGGTGTAGACTCTAGAGGGAAAAGGAGAGTATCAAGTATAACTTAAGCCCCTGGTATAGACCCAAGTTGATATAAAAGTATATCGTCGGGTGAAAACCTCATATGACCAAAACTGTTACTTTTCAGTCTTCAAATTAGCAGATCGCAGGGCAAGCCGTGTCCCCGCATTTCCGGGTTCCTGCCTGTTGTACATATGTGTGGGCCATAGAACTATAATATATCTAGAGCAGGGGTTCTCAACCTTTGTGGCTGACGACCCCCAAAACAATTCTGGCCATGTCTCCTCCCCCTGTCCCGTTGGAAACGCTCCACTGCATTCAGGAAGTTTTGTAAATAAATGCCTCTTCATTTTGACTGGCTTGATGCTTTCGTTACTAAATCCACATTGCAAAAAGTCCTCTGGGCTGAGGGTAGCGTCGTCGGTGGTGTCACTTGCTGTGTGCTTTCAGCAAGCTGTTGCTCTTCAACATCTTTGACCCGGGTTTTGAGAAGCCACCGTTCCATGTTGTACGACTAGTCAAAAGGTATATTGTGGCGCGATTGCACTCTGAGTCAAATTTAAGTTTCCAACTATTGTCTTGAATGGTGGTGTGACTGTGAACTGATAACACGCTGCTCAGTACCAACAGACGGAGCGGCTACTCCTCCTGCCTGCTACACAATGCATGCTACAACACGAGCGTGCATGCGTATACACACACACACACACACACACAGTCACACACGTCTAAGTCTAAGTCTGGCAGTGTGCCGCAGGTTCGACTCCCAATCCCGACAGCCTTTACTGCATGTCACCCCCCCATCTCTCTCCCCCATTTCCTGTCAGCCTACTGTCTGTCCCTCTATAAAAAAATAAAATAAAGGCAAACGCCAAAAAAACGTTTTTTATTTTGTATTTTTTCAATACACTTTCTGAAAACAATCTGGCGACCCCCACAATTATTTGGCGACCCCCCCCCCCCCCCCCCCCCCAGGGGCTCGTGACCCACGTGTTGACCCTGATCTAGAGAATGGATTGAGGAGTTATAGCCCCGCCCCCCGCTATTCACTTCAATGGAAGTTGCTCAGTGACATTTTGAAGCCATAGAAGTCCTCCGGGTAGTATACCCCTCGAGCGTTGATATGATTGGTTGGCTCCTATCATAGTACCCCTCGAGCGTTGATATGATTGGTTGGCTCCTATCATAGTACCCCTCGAGCGTTGATATGATTGGTTGGCTCCTATCATAGTACCCCTCGAGCGTTGATATGATTGGTTGGCTCCTATCATAGTACCCCTCGAGCGTTGATATATGATTGGTTGGCTCCTATCATAGTACCATAAATTCAGCCTGGGACCAGCCCGCCTGCAGTACCAGGTTTTGACCAGTAGGGCTTTAACGCTGCCCAGCCGCAGTCTGAGAGCTTGATGTGGGCCAGCGGAGATTTTTTCCCCCACTTCCGGTTCCTGCCTGTTGTATGTGTCTCCTAGCAACTGAGGATCATTCAGACGGTGGCTACAAGAGCCCTCTAGTGTTTAACACTGAATACACAAAATCTCATCTTTCTCGCCTTTGGCACCTGCGGGGGAAAAAAAAGACACCATTTCTCGTCTTTGGCACCCTTAATGGGTTAAACCCCTCTGCTCCACAGAAACACATCTCTCCAGTCCAGTAAAAAAAAATGTTTCAAATTCCACCCTATAGGCCTATGTGGAATCGTTTCAGAAAGAAACAAACCCACACGGCACACGCCGACATAAATGCCAACGCAGCCTCTGTTGTTAGAGTGCAGCGGCGCGCGGCGAGACTGTGTTAGTATTTGAAACGACACATACTCAATTTTATGACAAAATAACCTTTAAACAGGTGGGGAGACCGGAGGGGCTTTTCAATCACCAATTAACCGAGTCTATTCCACCCAAACCCCACAGGCATTGTGAGATAGGGCCCAATCGATCGTAAACATAAATCCCCCCCCCAAACATACACACACACGCATCCATACAAACCTACAGAGTGTGTGCGTGTGTTGGGGGGATGAGGTGTGTGTGCGCGCACGCGCGTGCACATGAGTGTGCTCATAAACACCTCATTCCTCCAACACACACACACACACACCAAGCTGAAAATATCAGCTTCCCCAGGAGGCAACAATACAGAGAAGAACTAACCATCTCTGTATTCTGAACCTGTCAAGAGTCCTGAACTGTCCCATGCGCTGCGGCATCAGAATCAGCCCTGCTATTTGGACAGCAGCATCTATAGCACTCTATAAAAGTTTGTTTTCGCCTCAGTTTTGTACATCCTGATGCTTTTCCTTTCTCCACAAAAGTGAACTAACTGACTCCCATATAGGGCGATGTCAGGCCATCAAGATCTTAGCCCGGCTTTCTTGATGTGTGCAATTTGAACGATGGTCTGTATGAAAGAGAAACTGAATATATGACACCTGGGTTGGTCAGATGATCCATTACTTTCAACCCCGCGTGTGAGGAGAAATGGTGATGGGGAGATTCAAGATAGTCAACCTATAGAGATAAGAGGTTTCTGCCCGACAACAGATTATGATGTTGTGACAAAATGAATTCCCTGAAAAACACAATGCACAAGGTTGATTTATATCAGCGTGAAGGGTAATCATTCCAAAGGTGTCTGACTGTTTATACTCTATAGGCCTACATTCTCCTTAAAAAGTGACTTGACACATTACTTTTGTCAAAAAGGTTATATTCTTTTTTGCCTCAATTTCTCCCCAATTTAGTCATCATGCCAATTAATTCCTCCCCACACACATGCATCCTATACTGACTCCACCTGCCAGTAAGGAGCCCCCACTGGGAGGACGTCAGAGTCTCCATCCGATATTACTTTCCAAGCCTGGGGTGAGTCAAAGGAAGGTTAAACTGTCAGCTATGTCATATAAGAGCTAATTTATACTTAATTTTACCACTGTGTCACCTGACAGAAAAAAAAAACGGCAACAGAAATGTGGTCCTCTACGGGGACCTACCAAAGGTCACAGACAAAGTTATAGGGAGAAAGGATGAGGCTGGCAGGGTACTGCGTCAGGCAACTGGAACTAGTATCAAGCACTAGTTTGGAGCCAACCCAGGACAAAGCCAGGAAAGGCAAGAAGCGGACCATTTATGTAGATGTACTGCTGCTAGCTAACAACACTGTATGGGGCGTGTTCCCTCCTCCGCGTCATCAGTGCCCATACCCGAGGTGGGGTTGGCGAAATGGCCTTTCTGTGTGGAGTTTTCCCCTTGTCCCCTAGGGTAGGTACCCTCACAAAAACAAGCCATAATCCTGGTTTCTAAACTACCTCCCCCTGGCCAGCCGGGGCGCCTGATGGAGGGGAAAGGAACTGGTTGGAATAACGTGTTCCTTCCACGCGTTACGTCCGGCCGGGGAAACTCTCCCCTGTCAGGTGAAAAGAAACAGCTTGGACGCCTCATGCATAGAAGGAAGCATGAGGTCAGTCCGCTGTCCCCCCCAGTTGGCAGAGGAAGTGTAGCGCCCAGGATTACATTAGATAATTGACACTGGGTGAAAGAAATTACTGGGTTACAAAATTGTGGGATAAAACAAACACAACACTGTAGAGCTCAAGATCCTGATGCTAGATAGGATCATAGGAGAGTATGATTATTCGGCCTAGTCGCTTATTTTGGGCTTGTTTTCGTGGACTCTGCCCTTTTCTCTTGCAAAATCTAGCAATGTCGCAGCACGGTAGTGTGCAGAAATATACATATTAGGCCGATAGCATGGCATGACTCGTAGCAGCTGAGCTCCAACATAAAACCATAAAGCCTTGTGGGAAGTAAAAGTTAATTGGCTCTGATGACTAAACTCAAGGGATCATAATTAGCCGTGCAGCATGACTGCACACCAATAATTAAATGTCATCCAACTCTCCTTTTTTTCTTTTTTTTTTTGCTAGGCTGGCCCAAAACCTTGGCTGGAAAGGTCAACCACAACCAGAAATGCTTCCGTGACCGCTGCACCCACTGGCAGGGTAAATCACAATGGTGAACATGGGATGCAGAGGCAGGTTAGGTTCATCTTTGTGTAGCCTTGGTACTAGGGGTGTAACGATATAGTAACTGCATCGAAAAATCAATTTTAATTTCAAGAATCGAAATGTATCGAAATGAAAACAGCAACATTGTATCGTTTTGCAATGCAAATAATCTGTATCGAATCGTGTTTCTATGCAATTAATCGATTGTATCAATACTACATTTTTGTGCATGGAATTTAGCCATTTTTAGAAGAAAAATGAGAAAGGGGGTTTAATTACTTAATTTAAAATAATATCAATGTATTTTAAATAGTTACTGTATCGATTTCAAATAATTGAATCGTATCGTATCGGATCGCCATAATGAACCAATATCGTCCATGGGCGGCTGTGGCTCAGGAGGTAGACATGGCCACATGTCGAAGTGTCCTTGGGCAAGACACTGAACCCTACATTGCCTCCTATGAGTTGGTCGGTGTGAGCTTGCCACCATTGGTGGGTGAATGTGGGAAGTGAGGACGATTGGCGTCGACTGTTCGCCGCTTCACCTCCCAATGTATGAATGAATTAACCATTGTAAAGCGCTTTGAGCACTTGGAAAAGCGCTCTAAAAATGCAATTCATTATTATTATTATTAATTCATTATGTATCGTATCGTCAACTATGTATCGTGATACGTATCGCATCGCTGTTAAATGTATCGTTACACCCCTACTTGGTACCCATTCGGGGGGGTATCGCTCAGATGGGTGAACCAATAGGGTTCACCGCCGTGGACACGCCGGGACCAATAGGATCCCACCTTGTATTTGCCGGCATCCGCCCCTCTAGACCAGAAACCACATACAGTATAGGGCACATACTCAAGAGGCTTCGACTTTGATGCTACAAGTTGCAGCGGTGTGCGAGCGTCATTTCCATCCACCAGCTGTTTAAAAACCCGTAAGAGACACCTGAACTAGACGTTTTTTGAAGTGTGCTTGCACCCACAGACATAGGGCCGATTCATACTCGGAATGAAAGTCGGTTCGGCTCTGTAGAGCCTACAATGTGACGTCATTTGAGGTTCGGGGGGGCGGGTACCGTCCTAAAGTCGGCTCTTCGGTGCTACTGAAAATGTCTGACGAGCCGAAATCATTTTGGCACTACAGCGCCGAAACAGCGGTAAAATAGGAGTACCTGTGTGTGACCTATCACACAACCAAACAGCTAAAAGGGTTTTTGTTTTAGCTTGAAGGTTATTGTTTTTTAGATTATTGAAAATTGTTTAAGCTACGTATACTACAAACAGGCTGTAATTGAGTTCATGCAGTCTGAGAGTGACTGGAGTGCACCCCTGTCAACAACAATGTATGATGTTGTCAACAACATTGTTGTGTCCTATAATATATTTTGAAAGATATATTAAACATATTTGAGATGTGAAGGCTCTGCAACATTGCATGTTCATAGAAGAAATAGCACCTTAAATATTGCACACAGTATTCATGTTGCTCACAGAGAGGCAAGGCATATAGCACATTTTCAACAACCAAAAGGCATCATCATGCGTATTGATTGATTGATTCTAGGGATTTCGATTTGTATAATTCAATATTAACGATGAATCGATTAATAGTTTGGGGGGGGGGGGACTTTTTTAATGCACCCTACAAATAAAACAATTCTTCCCCCCAAGGGGTACGTAAGTTTGGGAACCCCTGACGTAGATGATTAACAATAATTTTAACTCTTGAGAGTTAATAAGGGTCCATTTGGTTACTAACTCCATCTTTTAAATTTAACGGCAAAATAAAAATTAATCAAATTCCATTACATTATAGGCTTATAGCCTACAGAAACCTAGGCTAGGCCCAGCAGTGGAACAACTTGGCACAAATTAAATTTGCACAACGTAACCTACAGTGCACGGTGGACCCACTTCAATGAACTAAACAGTTTAAGAAATGGCACAGCGGTCAAACAGTTCCAAGTAGGCCTACATCCTTGCAGGCAGTGACAGTAACATATAGCCTACCTGTAACCATAACTGTAATCATATTTTTGGGGGGGCAGCTGTTGTTGATGATTATACTATCTCCAAAAAAAGCTACCAGAGCATCAAATCTCGTACCACCCGTCTCAGTAACAGTTTCTTCCCCCAGGCAGTTACTACAGGCTACTGAACAGCTGACCTTGAACTGTATTGCACTGTCACTTCACTTTGCACTTTTTGTGTTTGTGTTCTTTCTTTGCACTAGTATAGATGTTTGTTTTTGTCCTGTAGTGCTCTGAGCAAAATACATTTCATTGTATGTATACTCTGTATCTATACATAATGACAAATAAACCTGAACCTGATCTTGAGACTATAATATATTATCTTTGGCTATCCACCACAACCACCACCACTGCTTGTTTACAGCCTGTCAGGCCGGCATCGGAATCACAAAGTCATAGCTGTCGGCTACAACCGAAACAGACTTCCGCTTCCTCTTCAAAATAAAAGGCACTTGTCAACACTAGTTGTATTTCTTAAGTGAACTTACAGGCTGTAGTAGATGCAAGACGAGTTGCAGGGACTTGGGAGCAAAATCACACAGAAGGAAGGAGAAATAGACTCGGGGGAATCGGGGCTTTATTTACTTTCTTAATCTTGCCAACAAAATGAATAGAGACACATTACCTTTTTGGAAATGTAACTAAGTAACTAACTACTAAATTGCAAAACTAACTTGTTACCAAAAAAAGTATTCACGTTATAGAACGGCGTTATTTTGAACAGCGTTATACTTATACCCAACGCTGTTCAATGCTAACTCGCAGGGAGCCCGCCGGCTTGTTAGTCCAAATTAACATGTTAGACAGGCCATTTGTGAGTTATAAATACAGGCTCTTAAAGGACCACTTCACCACTTTTCAACCAACCTTCATATAATTGGTCCTCACTAATGTTCATGATAAAATGCCACAATTTTTTTCTTCTCAGTCTGTGTCTCATAGGAGGGCTGTGGGCAGTTCAGAAACCTGTCCACCAGTGACATCATCGATGGGGAATCCAAGCTAATAGAAACTGCAGGCTATCTATTACTGAAAAGTTGCAATGCGATAATGGAAGCCATCGTTCTCACAATATTAAAAATCTAAATATATATATTTAAAACAAATCTTGTTTAAAAAAGAAATCTGCCTAATGATGATGGTTCCCGAACTGACCACAGCCCTCCTATGAGACACAGACTGCGTAGAAATAAATCGTGGCATTTTATCATGAACATTAGTGAGGACCAATTATATGAAGATAGGTTGAAAAGCCAATGTCTCCTAATATACTGTAAGGCTAGAGGAGTATATCTAGTGTCGCTCTTCACAGGGTTACTTATACTGACAATGATGCCATTCACATACTCACCCAAGCGACCCATGAATCTATTCATTCAGTTCTGAAGAGCCATTTCAAAAGTATTGACTCTTGGCTTGGAGCCACAAACATTTCACAGACACCGCACCATCTGAAAACTTGCTTTTTGGTAGTTTGACCACGAGTGTGCAGTGTACAATGGTGTACAGTAAGCTCTAAATAGAGTGGTCTAACTGCTTTTGAGCACATGCTGAATTTACGCTTTTATATGCACTGTCTGTGAATATCATCATCTGTCATTTCTCTCCAATATATCCAAGATATTTGACTAGTACTACAGACACTGAGAATGTTAAAAGGTGGTTTGAAATCCGGAGATATTTGACCTTTGTCCTCTGTTGTTCTACAAAATAAAACAGACAACAGACAAACGACAAACTCTTTATTGTATAAAGAGTTATAGGTTTGGTTCCAGTGACAAAGATTAGCATGTTGTTGCTTGACACTTTGGATGGTGTATGACTGTATGTGGACCAAATGCAGTGTTCATTTTGTTGACTAAAACTAGGACGAAAAATGTTCGCTGACTACCATTTTTAGCTATGATGACTACTATGACTACATATATTGACAATTTCATCAACAATAACCTGCATACAGCTGTCACTGGAAAAAGTCGACCTACAACTTCATGGGTTGCAGACACATTGTGAGCTTGTAGATCGATTTGGGTAAAGTGATGATTATACAAGAACAAATGCAAGTATCTGATAATGTATGAAGTCACAAAATACCAAGGCAGTATTGTGTTGTTTTTCAGAAATGTAATGTCCTGAAAAGTTGATATTTTGGACACAATTTAGTTGGTTTCTGCCCCAACAGAAGTTATATAAATGTTTTGTTTTTGTTTTTTTACCTATATCTTTCTGTGTACACATGCGAAAACTAACTAAAACCTCTAGGTGTACATACATACAGTAATAATGCAGTACATCGTGAGAACACCAAAGGAGTAGAGAGAGCAACAGGACAGATACATGACAGCCTACTCCATTTCCACGCTGGTCTCTGCAGACCCGGCAGGCAGCTCGGCTGGTTGGCTCTGAAATATCAGCATACAGTTAAGTGCTCCGGGTAATTAGTGGCTGACTGTAGAAAGACATTGATCACCGCCACTGGAATATAATCTTTTAAAACATGACTCTGGGACCAAAGAGGCCTGCCGTCCAACCCCCAATGAGCGGAGAATTACACAGCACCACATGAAGGCCGCTGGCTGGGCACCATGGCTCTCTGGCTCTGTTGACAAAATCTATTATGTTGCTGTGTTAACCTCCAAGCATAGCTGACTGAATGGCCACATGAAGAGTTATACCTTCCACAATACATCGCTGTCTGGCAGAAACCTCCCATCTCCATATTCTAACTGTTTGTTTGTGTGTTGTTTTTCCCTTCATAAACGAATGCCCTGGCCTACTTGATACAGCGTCACACAGAAGCATCAAAAGTAGCAGATCCACTGGACCGGTCATCAGCATGAATGTACTCTCGGTATACCGAAACATACAAAGATATATTATGAATTAACCTCGTAAGCTCTATTTCAAATAAGCTCTGTGAGCTGCAATTTTGAAGATATCTGAAACGTGTCTAACGGGCACGGTGGCACAGTCGGTAGTGTTGCCGCTTCACAGTTCACAGCTAGAAGGTCCTGGGTTCGATTCCTGTGTTGAGGCTGTGGGCGCTGGGGGCGTGTTCTCTCCTCCGCGTCATCAGTGCCCATACCCGAGGCAGGGTTGGCGAAAGGGCTTTTCTGTGTGTGTTTGCATGTTCTCCCTGTGTCCCCTATAGGGTAGGTACCCTCACAAAAAACATGCAGTAATCCTGGTCTCTAAACTGCCTCCTAGCCGGGGTGCATGATGGAGGGGAAAGGAACTAGTCAGAATAACGTGTTCCTTCCACGCAATACGTCCGGCCGGGGAAACTCCCCCCTGTCAGGTGAAAAGAAGCAGATTATTGGACTTCTCATGCATAGAAGGAAGCATGAAGGTCAGTCCGCTGCCCCCCCAGGTTGGCAGAAGAAGTGTAGAGCCCAGGATTACATTAGATAGACACAAAAAATGGGTTGTAAAATCGTGGGATAAAGAATTTGAGAAAAAATAAACTTGTCTCACTCGTTCTTGGCAGTCAATGGGTTTAAGCATAATTTTATCATCAACATAATATTGTTAATCACAATTATTTTGGGCACAATAATCGTGAGATGAAATCCCATCCCTAGTTGTCAGCTTGTAGATCTGATATATATTTGGAGAGATGATATTTGGTGTTGAGGGGGGAGGAAAGGTAACAGGAGAGGATTTAGTAGAGAGACAGTGGTGTAATTTAAGTTAAAGTATCAATACTGCAATGTAAGTATAAGTCCAGTAATCATTATGTATGTAACTAATGTAGTTATAGGTAGCTGGTTTTGTGGGACGTGTTGGTTACTTGAATCCTCGATGTTGATGGTGAACGGGATACCTCATTAATTTGCATAACGAAGAATTTAAACGACAATCCTGAACTAAACCGAATAATTCCCACTATAAGGACAATCGTATCATTCGGGTATATTTAAGATATGCAATACTAACTTCTAATACATTGAAACTTCTTATGCCCTTAGTACAGTAGGCTATAGAGAAATACTGTGATTGTGGCAGAGGTGATCTCATGTTGGCCGCTGTATCCTTTGTAACGACTTGAGTAAAAGTACAATAGCATACATAAAATATACTCAAAGTATCACGATTCACAAGTTATCATATATACAGTGTGATTGTATAAAATGTATAAAAAAAATGTAGATCTGCCTTTTTCAATTTTGAGTGATATGGAACATATTGAGCCTTCATCAGTATCATCTGGAAATTGGTAACACCTGTGAAGGAAGTAAGGATAACCTGGATCCAATTTCTGTGCATGAAGCCTATTATTACCGATCTGTTAAGCAAGCAGAGAGCTCGAAGAACAAGATGGCACGGAGAATGTTATGAAACACACAAACACAGAGAATATATACCTTGCACAAGCCGGATTACGTGACCGGGAAGAATATGTGAGTCATAACTGATACAGAAGTCAGCGAGGTGGGATGGAAATAAGAACAGATAGAAAACCTGATAATCCAGCAGACAGATAGATGACAGTTGTACTTCTATGGTGACATACTGTATACCTGCAGAATGCAATCTTGATGAAGGAAAAGCACACGGTGTCACATCTAAAATAGCTAAAAACGTGATTGTCCAGTAAAATGGATCTACCCAAATCTCCAGCTCTTTAGTAAACTGAGACAGAAAAACAAAAACAAAAACATATTTTATATGTTTTTTTGAACCCCTCCTATACCCAGGTTTAATGTTTGTCTTTAGTTCAATGTTTGTTTTGTAAACGCATTGACAATGAAGGGAAAATGTACAATGTCTCTGTATTGTTAATGGCGTTTAATGTTTTTGTGTGTTTGCGCCGTTTGTTTTACAGCACCATTACATCACCTAATCAATCACCTAATATATTAGCGCCCCTCACTTTACATGGGTGTGATTTTTTTAATGTATGCCCCATGCAGTTATGTCTGTCCTTTTTATGCCCATATTTGGATGTCTTGGTCAGGCATGCCCACATATGGAGTCAATGCAAATGTCAGGCCACCTCCATATATGGAGTTATAGGGGTGATCAGGTCCAGAGTCCAGGGAGAGTCTTTTAATAAATATAATTAAATAAAAATTTTAATTAAAAGAAAACTTAAAAAATAGGAAAAAAAATAAGCTCTGTGTGTGTGTGTGTGTGTGTGTGTGTGTGTGTGTGTGTGTGTGTGTGTGTGTGTGTGTGTGTGTGTGTGTGTGTGTGTGTGTGTGTCAGACTGACACAACAGCTGCGTTCGCTTCCCACGTTTACGCGCCTTACTTGTATTTTAAAGTCTAACTCATGCTGATAGGTGATTAGGTGGGATGTGGGATGGGTCAAGCAATTGCCCTATCACAGAAATAAAATATGCATTCATTCATGCATCCATTCACTTGTTTATCATGCTGTATGTGTTCTCTCTCCATGGCATGGATGCAGTGGCGTGCACAGACATTTAGAGGCTCAAGTGAAAGTGAAAAAAAAGTGGACTAGAAAAAGTGCCCTTCTGGGCACAGGTCTCCACCAGGATAGGAATGTAGGACATTGCAGCTTGCCTTCATCTGGTGGTTGGATAAAAGGGCAACAAAAGTAAATTATCCACAGATCCGTGCAGTTAGAGGTAAAACACTTTTCGGCCAGTTATAGCGCCACCTTGAGGCTGAGTTGAAATTGTTCATGTGGCATTTCGTCCTCGGCCTAGTGGGAATGTGCGTGCACAATTTCACGGAAATCACGCGATGTGTTCATGATTTGCAGCATTTTGTTTGAAACTGAGCACTCCTGTGAACTTTGGAAGCCAATCTTAACCAATCAGGATGGAGTCTGCAGAAATCTGAAAGACCGGTTTCGTTGAATGGCTCTAGAGAGACTGTGTACCAATTTGCGCGATGTTTGGACAAAATCTGTAGGTGTACTGTGCAAAAACTTTTTTTGCACAAAGCGGCCTCCTGGTGGCGCTATAACAGGCCGTTCTGGAAAGTTTGGGGCATGGACCGGGTTAATGGTGGCCGAGATTAGCTGCTCACGGACACACACACGGACGGACACACGGACGGACACACGGACGGACGGACGGACGGAGTGCAAAACATACTCTCCCCCCATGCCTTCGGCCTGGTGGAGACAATAAAGGGCACCTTGTGCAGTGCGTGGAACCGGCCGATTGCCTTAATAGTGTGAGATTTATAGATTTTGGGGCCTAAATAATATATTAGAAGCTTTTTATGTCACCATGGTCCAAATACTGTACAGTGTACACTGTACAAAAAGGGGGGGGGGGGGGTCAAAAGGGCACATTTGTCCAGAGGGAAAAGGGCAGGGGGTGCTCTAGCACCCCCTAGTGTCTATATGTGCACGCCACTGCATGACCCCAGCCTGTGTGACTCTAGTCTAGAGGGGCGGGTGCCCAGTGGGGCGGGTGCCCAGTGCCCCAGCCTGGGTGACTCTAGTCTAGAGGGGCGGGTGCCCAGTGGGGCGGGTGCCCAGTGCCCCAGCCTGGGTGACTCTAGTCTAGAGGGGCGGGTGCCCAGTGGGGCGGGTGCCCAGTGCCCCAGCCTGGGTGACTCTAGTCTAGAGGGGCGGGTGCCCAGTGGGGCGGGTGCCCAGTGCCCCAGCCTGGGTGACTCTAGTCTAGAGGGGCGGGTGCCCAGTGGGGCGGGTGCCCAGTGGGGCGGGTGCCCAATGCCCCAGACTGGGTGACTCTAGTCTAGAGGGGCGGGTGCCCAGTGGGATCATTAAATCACATTGATCATGTGATATTAATTATATCACATGATCAATGTCAATGTACTGTGCATATTTTAATCAATATAGCTTATTAATTACAGAGATGTATCTTTTAGATGGCGTGCTGTACTGTATACTCAGGTGCTGTTGGTGGATACTCCAAGCATAATCGTCTGTCTGGTGGAAAACGTGTTATGCCCAAACGAACAGTTTTTGTTCAGGATTCAAGTAAAAATCACACCCGGGGGGACGCACCCAGGGTGCCGGCCCGATTCCGGCGAGCCGCCCCGAAACGGTTGAGAAATGACAGAGTTAGCGTGTGACTCCCTCTACTGTACCCTCTACTGTACTGTACTGGTCTGTCACTGTACTGTACTGGCACCCTAGATATCACCATATATACTATTAATATGTGCGTGTGTGTTTGTGTGTTAGGTTGCACACAGGTGGTGAAAAACAACCATGCTGTTTTCATGCTCAGACGCACCCACCCACCCACCCACCCACCAAAAAAATTAAGAGTATTCTGCCTAACAGCAACAATATACAAAACGTGTTGACCAGTGGTCGCCAAGTGGACTACATCCTTAACCAACCAACCAACCAACCCTCTCCCTCCCTCCCTCTCTCCCTCTCTCCCTCTCTCTCTCTAACTCCAACCTCGCCCGTCAAACCAAACTCAGCTTCTTCTATGCAACGGTAGAGTCTGTTCTCCTATACGGCAGTGAATGCTGGACCCTGAAGACAACCCTGCAGAAGTCTTAGATGGGTGCTACAACGGAATGCTGCGTGCAGTACTTAACATCAGCAAGAGTACACATGTTACCAACAAGAATCTCTATGATGGAATGCCAAGGGTGAGCCAGAAAATAGCAGCCAGGAGAATGAGACTATAGCGGGACACTGCCAAAGACACCAAGAGCTGCCAGTGGGAACCAACACAAGGACACCCGTCGCAAGAACGTCCCACATTAACATTATGTGGATGTCCTCAAGAATGACACAGTAGCGCATAGCACCAACGAGCTGGCCAGATGTATGGAGAACCGGGATGACTGGAAGCGACGATGGAAGGCTCGACTGAGGACGACCTAGAGAGATTCCTTACATGAAATCAATTAAACAGCAATCCCAAATCAGCAACTACACTTTAGAAACACGCCCAAACAACCACAGCCACCAATATTTACACGCACACACCACACACTTGAGCTTGTAGATCGGCTTATTTTTGGCGAAGACATTCGGTGTGTAGACTGAAAATAGCATTCCAAGCTAGCTAAGCAATACAAATATATATAAACAAT
Organism: Protomyctophum parallelum; assembly: GCF_964188405.1. Lineage (NCBI taxonomy): Eukaryota > Metazoa > Chordata > Actinopteri > Myctophiformes > Myctophidae > Protomyctophum > Protomyctophum parallelum. The sequence continues at coordinate 42,046,167 of NC_139700.1, forward strand.
ATACATACAAATTAATAGAACATTAACAAATAAAATAAAACGCTAATACTTAGCCTATAAATCCCCCAGAGAATGTATGTAACAGCATAATGTCTTCATGACTTCTATTAAACTATTCTGCAAAAAACTGCAAACTCAACTAAAAAGGAACAAAACTCACGTTTAATTGCCAATTGGGGTTTTTGCTACGGAGCGAGAATTTTTGGGGGGTTCAGCACTAATGAACAGCCGTCGCTTTACTCCCGGCCCGGCCCGGCCCACACCCAAACAAAAATGTATTGTACTAGCCTGGCACGATTAAATCAAATGCATTATTGATTGGCTTAATCATATACATAGCAAGGAAAATGTTAACCTATAACAAATTTGCATGATGGAATGAACATTGAATATCTGTCACTCTCCAGAGAATTGCATTAGCATACCTTGCACATTTAATTAGGTTTGACGTGATTGGCCACTTAGTTTGCAAAAAATAAAAAAATAAATCTTTGCACAAGGTTACTTTGCTTTGTGTCCAAACTGCAACCTAAGCAGGTGACAACTAAAGCTGTCACTCCAGGTTTACGCTAAATGTTCACACATAGGGCTTTGCAGTGTTCTAGTATTATTAATGCTATTAGTACAGGTTGGAAAGTTGTACACACAGCATATTCCTATAGCGTGCTCTGATTCTGTTTTCTCATCTAGCACAACCAAAAATATATAATAAGTGAGGTAACTCTGCTATGTATGAAGACGTACTACTGTAATAGTTCTTCAAAACTGATATGTCTGATGCAATGTCAGAATGTATTATAATAGACAGGATTCATTGAAAGTAGCATATCCATGTCAAGGTCTGTCTGTCTGTCTGCCTGCCCGTCCGTCTGTCTGTCAAATCAGGTTCAATGGGCTTGAACAGACATTATTTTGGCCATTAAGCGTCCCCCATTATCTCACTCCCCCTAAGGCAAGGGCAGAAAATGCACCCCGGAGACAGTCTGGGCAACAGACCATTGAGCAGTGGAATAGGAGCGGAATAGGAGCCCTGACATTTCCACATGGTTTGACACACACACGCACACACACGCACACGCACACACACACACACACACACACACACACACACACACACACACACACACACACACACACACACACGTGTAACTGAGTACATTTACTCAAGTGCTGTACATCCGTAGAGATCACATTTTACTTGAGGTACTTCTACTTTGCTTTACTTGACTAAAGGAATATTTCCACCTCTCCAAAAACTCAATATACAGCAGCCATATTGGAAAGAAATTGGGCCTCTTCCTTATAGTTCCTTCACAGGTCTTCCAATCATACTAAAGCTCTGTTCCATTTACTGTAGCACAATGGTTCTGAAACATTTTAATTTCAAGGACCCCGCGGGTCAAGTTGATCCATTGGGTTCCATTATAGTACACTCTCAGAGTTACACACCTGTAAGGGGCCACTTGGAACCCCCTCAAGGAACCACAAGGCTCCCTTTACCACACTCTGAGAACCACTGGTGTGGCAGAGTGTTTCCAGCGAGCAAACATGCACAATATCTGCACCCTGACTCTGTTTTTGACCCGTTGTCAGTCACTGCCGTTGCTACTGACTCACCGGCCAGTAAGGAGCCCCCACCGGGAGGATGTAGAGCCTCCGTCCTGCTCCTCCTGCCTGAGGTGCCACCTGCTGCCATAGGATTACATGCAGTGACAAATCCCCCCCGAACACGTGCCAATTGTGACTAGGTTGTGACATCCTGATTGGCACAAATCACAAACGCAGTGTGCAATTTCCGTGAAATTATACACGCACATTTCCACTAGGCCGAGGACGACATGCCACTCATTATTTTTCCAAATCAGCCTCACGATGGCACTATAACAAGGTAATTCCTGTTTTTAACTATAACTGCATCGATATGTGTACAACTTTGTAGGCGCACTCTCTAGAGGCCATGAGGCTGATTTCTGCAAAACACATTGTTTATATTAGTCGCACAGATTTCATCCAAACCTCACGCAAATCTCTGTAGTCATGTGATCAAGACAAGCAGGGCTGGACTGGGACAAAAATTCGGCCCGGTCATTTTCGCACAAATTTGTCCCAGACCGGCCCACCACAACCAGCACGCAGATAGCGCTGGTTTTGTGTGCCCGCTCCAGCGAGGCACACACAAACAAACAAGCCCTAATACCACCACTTTTACAGAACAACATAAATGATACAAACCAACAGACAACTACACAACCCTTTGTTGCTCTCACAAGAATGATGGTGGCAAAAGGATTCAAGACAGAAGAGGGTTTATTTGTCACTCACTTTGCCTGCCTGCCTATTTAAAAAAAATCATATCATAACTTGCGCGGCCCCCTACGGTCACGGCCCACCGGTAATATGACCGGTACGTCCTGTGGCCAGTCCACCCCTGAAGACGAGTCTGTTGGATTTCTCAGATTATACACTGATTGGCTAAGATTGCCTTCCAGTGGCCCGTTTCGAACAAAAAAACATGTTTATATTACTCCTAAACTATTTGCAAAACACCACACACACTCCTATCCTTCTGGTGGAGACCTGTGGCCAGAAGGGCACATTTTATAGTTTATGCTCAGATCTTCTTCAATAAATTGTGAACACTTCACCCTGTCTATATTTCTATAATAAAGTAAAAATGGTGAGTTCAGAGTTCAGACAGGACAACGGCTATATACGTTTTATATAAGTTGACCTACATGAACTACTATATCAGTTTCTATACCATAAAATGTTTTAAGTTCCATTTTCATAAATAATAGCATGTCTTGTCCAGTCTCTTTATACTACTGTAGTAGGCTATTGTAGGACATGGGTCTTCAACAAGGAGTCCATAGAGTTACCGGTTCTACAATTCAACCCTAGGAATAGGATCCCTATTCTGGGGGGAATATACTTGCAAAAATAGCAGATCTACAAGCTCTCAACACAGCACACTGTGACACGTTAGACTGGCTATTTTTAGGCAAATATATTTGGTTTAGAGGGGGGGGAAGAGCAGACGAAGCATTGAGGGTTACGTTTTTAAATGTCTTAAAATGTCATCTCTCCGATAAGGGGTCCTTGGACTAAAAATGCAAAGAAAAATACAGGGAGGCGGAACGCAGAGTAGCTAAACCTGGCCAGGGTGCAAGAGAGATCTTTAACCACTAATACTATTGCACCATCTCTGTTCATACAAACAATTTGTGGTCCAAACTAAATTATTTCCAACCTCCTTTCCTTCACGGTCGCAAATGTTCTCTCTAATCTTGGTTCTCCGATTAGCTTTTTCTATCTCCTTGCAACACTTTGCAACGATACGTTTAAGTCTGCCTGGTGCAGGCCTTCCATACAGCGCCATGCAGGTTCATCTGGCCGTCATGTGTGCGATGATGGATACAGATAAATCCCTGCTCATCCGAGTGTTTAGCACAGCATCACATCAACAAATCTACACAGCACCTGGCCGGGTGCTCATATTACATCCATTTTCCCTCGCAGATGGACGACCAGCGTATGATTTAAGAACCTTGAAGGAAAGGAGGAAGAAAAAAAAAATCCATTGCGGTGGCCACAAATGGAGCTGTCGACGGAGGCGAGATGTCTGGGGCTATGAGCTGTCTGATAAGTGAGTTTTCTCTATACCCAACCGCCCACCACCCCCCCCCCCCCCCCTACCCCTCCGTAGTAATGCGAGTTGACACCTATTTGTGACATATGACTGTACGGCAGATTGCCGAAGGATGCGATAGCATCTTTTCCACGGCGGCGGTTAGCCGAGGCAGAGCGGCGTGCATCATTCTTCTGGCGGCTCGAATGCTGTTTAAATTGCCGTGTTGGTGTTTTTGCAGGTGGTGGGTGTCACAGCGTTTGTGCAATTGCGGAGAAGGCTTACATTTATTTACCTCCCCGGGGGGGGAGGGGTGGAGGGGGGATATGTAAGTTGATATTTTTGCAATTTATCGCCGCGAGGGGATCTTCTTCGAAACAGAGCTGGTTGAAGACCTGAACTGTATAGGTGAGGTTATAAATAAATATGTTGTATTATGTCTATATGAAATACATTTATTTTGTAATGGGGTTTTTTTTGTGGCTTTCGCCTTTAGTTTATATATTTTATGGAGGGACAGACAGTAGGCTGAGAGGAAATGGGGAGAGAGATGTGGGGAAAGACATGCAGTAAAGGCCGTCGAGATCGGGAGTCGAACCCGCGGCACACTGCCAGACTGCATTACCAGCCATGGTGCCTGGACCACTGAGCCACGGCCCAGGCCGAAATGATACATTTATGCATGTAAATGTACTGTATATGTACATCGCTGCTGTCTCCCTCCATATTTTAACTTGTGTTTTTTTGTAAATTATCACCATACTTGATCATACTACAAAGTCACACAAAAATATCAAAAGTTCCACGCCAGGTTGACACATGATCAACAGATCTACTAATGTCTGTCCCCGGAAATCCATGCCTGGCTCAGTCACACCAATACCTGCCGAAGGTATAAGTATAAGCTATAAAACCAAGAAATGTTGATTTGTGAATAAAAGGTTGTTGGTGGGATAAACACAGAGGATTTTCATGATTGTAATCCCAGTGAAAGAATTTTGTGTGAAAAGGGGGCTCCGTGTGGCCTGGTACATCTATCAATCTGGGAGTGTTCTAGAAATGGAAAAAGGTTGAGAGTCACTGCTGTCACGGTATAGTTGGGTGTACCGTTTGTCGGCTGGAGAAATAGAGCCGATTCAAGTGACCCCATACTGAAGCAGACAAACAAACACAACATTTTGGACCGAACAAATAATTACAAAGAAGAAAAACAACAAAAAAAGTAACCTGCCGTTTTCGTCTTCTTTCTAATTATTTGTTCGGCCCGAAATGTTTTGTTTGTTGTCATGATTTGTCACAACTCGAGTTGGCTTTGTACAAGGCTCAAAAGGTCTTTAAAGGTGATATAGACAAGTTTCCAGTGTTTGTACACAGAAGTGATTGAGTGTTTCCAAACAAATTCAAATCTAGCTCCACCACCTCTCCCCCCGTCATTCTATTGGCTGAGCCAGATCACTTCAGGCTATGGGGTTGTTGTTGCTGCTGGGAGGGACGCAATGTATATTTGCGCTCGTATGGCATTAAAAAATTATGAATTTCTATCATACATCTTAATACAAGTAAGACGCGCAAACGCGGGAAGCGAACGCAGCTCGTGTGTGTGTGGTTGTGTGTGTGTGTTAAGGCTGTCCCCAAACATTCAAGGTTCGAATGTTCGCTCGTTAGGGTTGGCACTCGAATCTTAATTAATGGGCTTGAACCATTCGTTTTTTTAATATAATTTTTATTTAAAGAAATAAATAATAATAATAATTATTTTTTATTAACTTGAAAATATATCTCGGCGAGAATGCGATATGAACATGTAAAAAAAAAAGTAAGTTTCTAGTGCATTCCTGTCAGAAGTTACGATTTTTAAAAGAAAGCTCCCCTTATTGTTCTGCTGTGCACGTTCATTTGGTGATTGGAGACTGACGCCTCTCTCTCTCTCTCTCTCTCTCTCTCTCTCTCTCACAAACACACACGCAGCATGATCGCTTTTCTTACTAGCAGCCATAATATATTAGCATTATGCTCTCTAGCATGATAGCAAAATTAGCATTGTTAAGCAAAACGGTCACGGAAGATCTGCTTTTTCCCTGTGCCCACTTCTTGTGAGTGTGGAAGAACACACTTTTGTTGCATTAGAGCAGGGTAAATATGAAGTTTAGCGCCACGGTCTTGTGTTTATATTCCTCTTACATACCGGTAGGCTGTATGATATTGTCGCAACAAAACACGTTGTGTGTCAGAGAGTGAGGGGGCCTTCCTGAGCGAGGGGGCTTCTGACGGCGTCGCTTACTCGCTTCCCCTCTGTCAGAGGAGGAAGCGACGCGCAGCCGTCGGGAACCCCCCCAAACCGACTGCTCCCCCACCCTTCCGAAAACTGCTACAGAAACTCAGACGCTCTGATCGAGACGTTTATTTTTTTAATTAATTAGAAACAAATGGTCCGAATGTTCACTCGAAAATTTCTGCCGAAGTTCGAGTCCTAAAATAAGGTCTAGGGTACAGCCTTAGTGTGTGTGTGTGTGTGTGTGTGTGTGTGTGTGTGTGTGCTACAGCTGCGCCCTGTGTGTGTGTGTGTGTGCTACAGCTGCGCCCTCTGGTGGCGAGCGGGTGGTGTCACAGCGGGACAGACACACAGACAGACATGAGCAGCAGGGTCTCATAGTAAAATATATATTGCCCCTCAAATGCCTCAGCTACCACAGCATCGTTCATGTGAACTACTTTGTCCACGGTTGTTCAAAATCGCTGATTCGCTATGATGATGATCTCTCACGGACCGCGACCACTGTAGAATCCAGGCTTCAACCCGCCAGGCAGGCTCCAGACAGCCGCGCCGACGGAGCCGAGGTCATCCGGTGGTGGTGACTGGTGATTCACTATAGCGACTTCCAGCATTTCAACAAATAACAACATACAAAACACTTCACATGAACGATATTGATGTAACCAGGAGATTTGGTGGGGGTCCGATCATCCGACGTTCTCTCGTCTCGGAATGACTCGGATGACTCCCCTCCTCCTCTGCCTGGCCGCTGGTTTGGGCACTGGGATGAGGCAGAAGTTTTAAGACACCCTCGCTGTGATTGGCTAAAACTCCGCCTCACCCCCCCCCCCACTAACACTTCCTCCCCCTCACAACCCGACGTCCCGAGATATAAACACCTAGAACTCAAAACATCCCAGAGGCAGCCAACGGTAGTGTCTGCCTGCAGGAAAACACCACAGCAGCATCATACAGCGGATGCTAGAGGGAAAAAAGGCCAAAATATATATATTTTTTAATTTTGGCTTAAAACTTGTCTATATCACCTTTAAATAAATACTTTTTGAAATGTCTATGATGGCTGTACTGCACCTTGCAGTTTGCCAAACATTACAAACGAGCATATGGTGCAACAGATGACGTGACAGATCCCCGTAAGTTCCAGACCCACAGGACCACAGCCAGGGTGCCGGCCCGGTTCCGGCGAGCCGCGCCTCGTCCCGAAACGGTAGAGAAATGAGAGTTACCATGTGGGGGTCTCTGGGGGTCCCCGGAACATCCAGACCCCCAGGAATGCGCCCATGGGTTCCGGCGAGCTGCCCCACATCCGAAACGGTTGAGGGGTCCCTCTACTGTACCCTCTACTGTACTGTACTGTTCTGGCACACCCGAAATCATCATATCTACAGTTAATATGTGTGTGTTTGTGTGTGTGTTGCGCACAGGTGGTGAGAAACAACCATGTTGTTTTCGTGCTCCGACCCAGGCAGCCAGCAAGCTACCCACCCAGCCAGCCACACACATAGCTCCATAAGGGAGTGGTTGCATGACTCAAAAAAAGAGGTTACGCATTAGAAATGGGTTTTCTCAGAGTGCTAGACCCAAAATCAAGTATACATCAAAAGTAGGAATTGAAAAAATCCCTCAAAGGTAGTGTGGGAGCAATGTTCATATTAAACAATCTATTCACCTATAATACTACTACTGTATGTGAACGTTGCTGCAATCTTCTGATGACTATAAAACACTGATTTATTATCTTGTGACTTAACCACTCTCTCAGAGGAGAAGTGGACGTTTGTGTCTGGACAACAGCAGTTGTCAAATATACTTTGTAGCTTTTCTCTCACAGAACCTCCCTAACCTTGAAGGTCACAGCAGCACTGTTACTACCCTCTCCCCTTATTCTGCCATGATTAGCCCCTCCCCATTTCCGGAAAATGTGTATTCATATACAGTAGGCAGGTCATAGTCCATTTGTTTCATGTTGTCCCGATCGTCCTCTCTGAACAGTCGTGACTTCATCATCTGACTGTACGTACATCTTACTCGGTAATAAATTGCCTTTAAGACACGATTATTTTCTCAACTCTTCTATTCTTTTACTGCCTATACAGTAGCACATCCAAAATGTCAAATAAATGGAGGACAAAGTGCTCATGCACTCACTCACTCACTCACTGCTCTGATGGAGGCTCATAGCCAAAACGTTGTTTATTTTTTTTATTTTTTTTGTTTATTTGTTTATTGGTGGAAAATGTGAATCTCTGTCCTCCATTGATTTGAAAAATTGGATGTATACTATACCTTTTGGGGAGTTTTTCCATTCCTACTTTTGATGTAATGGGCTATCATTAACCATTTTCCCCCCCAGGTACGTATATATACGGACGTCGACGCTATGTGGCGTCATATCCCAGGTCTGTATATATACATACCCCAATGTATACTCTACGGATAGATCTACGGAAGCTTTTAACATTGGTCCGGTTCCTATATAGCAGGGGTAACCAACCTTTCAAGTCGATCCCGAAGTGTCAGACTGACGGGCAGCCAGCCACCACTGCCAATACGAGAATACACAGCAGAATGTCGTTCGCAAAAAAAGAGCAGATCTACAAGCTAACAACGTGTAGAGGCTCGATGCATTTCAGCTTGAAGATCTGTTCCCCTTGTTTCCACCGCACCGCCCTCGGCCCTCCCCCTTTTAGCACTCTGTGCTCATGTGCTGTGTGTCTGTTGTTCCCCTCGCAGGCAGCACACAGAGCATCTGAGTGAACGCAGCATGATAGCGTCCCCGACACGTTGAATATTATTCAATATTATTATTTGTAAAGTTCGAACGCCAACTTTTAACACTGCACGGCTGCACGCACAAATAAAGAATGCACTCGGCACTCGCACATGACGGATTATTATCGATCAAAACAATCCTTAGCGTCGCTTACAAAAGCATGTGTTGCACAGCATGAATGATAAGTAATCACCGACCTGGCTGGATAAATATCACTATGACAAAGTGTCAAAATGTTTAGTGCCGCTGTCAAAACATGACACAGTGAGAGTTGAAGATTCTAACTATTGAACAAGAAAGCCACAGTTTTGAAGGAAGTGGGTCCTAGACAGGGCTTGACGCTTAGCTCATGGATGCATGGATGATAGACAGACTATCCGTTTTTATCCTGCTGTTCTATCATGTGATATTCGATGCAGGACAAGATGCTCGATTGTGAATTAAATTGTAACATTCTCCTTGGCTTTGACTGCTTCAGACAGAACATCTGACACACAGCTACGGTAGACTATTAATTTACTAAGCTGTTAACTTACTCGGCTGCCTACCGTTGCTCGTTAATCAGGTCACACAATGGATGGACCACTGATATTTATCCAGCCAGGTCGGTGATTACTTATCATTAATGCTGTGCAACACATGCTTTTGTAAGCAACGCTATAGGATTGTTTTGATCGATAATAATCCGTCATGTGCGTACGCGAGTGCACTCTTTATTTGTGCGTGCAGCCGTGCACAGTGTTTCTCCCACGTTTGGTTAAAAGTTGGCGTTCAAACTTAGTATTCAACGTGTCGGGGATGCTATCATGAACTCGTATGACTGACTCACATCTTAATGACACCCTCAGACTGGCAATCACTAAATATGAACCAGATTTCAAAACGCTTGCAGATAAAGTGCAGTCACAGCAGTCTCATTAAAGGTGGGCTGACCCTGAGAGTATACCATATCTGTGCAAATATATATGGTCATGTTATGCCTATGTCATTTGAACATCTGCCATTGTGAATATTCATTGAAATGAGAAACAAAATATTGTGCTGTAAAAGCAATTCATGTCCTTTGCATTTTGTTTTATTAAAAAAAACAAAGAAGTTTATTTGTATTTTTGTCCTAATATTTTTTATTTCTAATACATTTGTCTTAATATTATTTGACATTGATAATATAATTTACTATAAGTTTTTATTCTTATTTAAGCTTTAGTCTTTGTGTGGATGTGTGCACATGCATTGAGCCTGTCAGAAATAGCAAAAAAACAAGTGTTTTTTCTAACACGTTTTAGTGGTAGATCTTGGCTTACAATTGGGAATAAAATGGGCTCTTGGGCTTGAAAAGGTTGGTTACCACAGTATATAGCAACGCCCCACCGTTCCAATATGGGATTGCAAATATAATCTCAGTGCAAACCAGTTGAAAGGAGGATTTTCAAACATCCATAAATATCTCTCCAGGATCGCTGTCATTGGTGGATTTTCTGCCATCCACATTTCGGATTTAATTTGTGCCTTTGTACCGCAACGCTGCCGCCATGTAAAAGCTTCTGACGAAAGGTAAACAGTGAGTGCTTGTTCCAATGTGTAGCGAGTGTATTTAGCGAGTGTGTGGGGGAGGTGGGGGGGGGGGGAGACAAACTCCGTCTTTTAAAGTGAACGCGTATGCTGGCACTGGGAACTGGGGTTTATGCTAACAGCTAGCGGTAGAGCTAGAGTTAAGACTGTTTTGTTATGAGGTATTACACGGTACACCATATAATCTAGATTGATTCATGAACATTTGTTGAGATTTTAAGTTTTAAAATATTATGTAATGTCATTTACTTTGGTGTGGACCCGACAGAAAGAGTTTTTACACATAGGACAGTGGCAATGAGGTGCAACAGATGACATTACAGATCCACACCGTCACGTATTTGAATCACACAGCTTGGGTAATTATATTCCATCTCCTCGTCCCGCTGAGTGTCATAAATGTCTTGTTAACGGCATCACATCACTAAAGTCATAAAGGTGATGCTAGCTTCGCTGCCATTATGCAAAACCACGCAGGCTGTGTGTCATAATAATACTCACAATTAATTCGTGCCATTTCCTTTTGATTGCTTGTTTTTGTTCCTCTCCGAAAGTCTTCATTAGTTACAGCACAAGGCAGGGCCGAGGCAAGCTTATTTGTATTGAAAATTGCATACATTTCAACAAGGCGATTCAGAGTGCTTTGCATAAAAAAACATTAGGCGTCGAGACATTAAGACATTACGATCGTTAAGAGAGTGCAAAATAAACAAGTTATAAAAAGTACATTTAAACACAATAAAAAAGTTAAAACAAAGCAGAACAAATAAAAGCATAAAATCAAAGTGCAGAATAAATTATATTAAAAAAAACCTCATTAAAAGGGAGCAGCAAACAGAAATAACACAAAGTTACTGTTAGACAATACACAGCATAAATCATCTGTGTTAATTTAAGAAAGCATTCGGCAATAAACTCCAATATGTGCAGAACTCAGCCCTGCCTGCTCACCAGTAGCCTGCCCACAGAGACCATAATAGTCCTCCATGACCTTCACTAGCTTCTCTCAAACTAATAATCCACTTCAAAATATTACTCTCCACCGAACAGGCACTGAACAATCTGGCTCCCCCCTACCTCTTTGACCTCCTCAGACGTCTAGAGCCTTGCACGGGCCTAAAATATGGGACCGGGCCTGACCCGGGCACGTGGAGTTCAGCCCGAATAGATGAGTGAGTGGCTGCCGCTGCTGCCTGCCGCGCACCAATTAAAGTGGTGCGCATGCTAGAAATAATAAATAAATACAAATATGTCGGGCTTCGGGGGGCCCGGGCCGTTTCTGGACTTCACCAACAGGCTTAGGGCCGGGCCCGAAGCCAGACATATATTTATTTATTAATTATTTCTAGCATGCGTGCCACTTTAATTGGTGCACGGCAGCCACTCACTCTCATCTAGCTCTCGCGCTCTGATAAACCCACATTAAGAACAAGAAGTCAAGAACACGCACATCACACTAAAAAGCACTTAGTTGTATTTCTATAACTGCTGCACTGTCAATCAGCATACTCACAGCGCGAGCTGCGCGATGCATTGCGAGCTTGTAGATCGCGCTGCATGATATAAACCAAACCTGCATCTTAAGACGCTGTTTTGATGTTGATTGTTGTGGCGTCACCATATGGAGCGGACAGCAGCATGCTGCTGCGCTGCAGAAGCATGTCTGGGTGAAATCAACATCGGAAAATGTATATAACAGCACGTGAGCCCGGCCCTGGGCCCATTGGTCAGGGACATTAACGACCCGGGCCTGGCCCGTTTTGGCGGGCCGGGCCGGGCCGGGCCGGGCCGGGCCCCGGCGGGGCAACGGTCAGGAGATCAATCGTACGTAGTGGACATACATATTCTGTGACTACTTAAATGGTAAGAACAAACAGAACATTTCTGGCACTGGGTGAATGAAGTAATGCTTTACTCTGACATTGAATAACCACCAGATGACGGCAGCTAGCCTTCACTGTTATACCGCGGTGCAGCTAGCCTTCACTGTTATACCGCGGACCGCGGTGCAGCTAGACCTGGTCACAAATGTATATTGTATTAGCTGAAAAACAGTTCCATTGTGTCGTATCCCCTTTAATTAACCATTTTACCATTTAAAAAGGAACATACTAGCTGTTTCCACAATCAACAAATATTTGTTTATCTTCATGTCGGTATAATGGTATCGCACTCAAACTGCACTTGTGCAAAATCCCTACCAAAATAAAAATAAAACGGTGTAATTACATAGCATCAGAGCTCTGATGCTCAACGTGAAATTGAACCGCGAGTTATGCAATGCCAGACAATCAATCCATTTGGGGTTATGTCCAGCATATCAATACGTGTTTTGGAGGCCTCGGTAATCACTCTCTCAGGCAAGCAAACAACTATTATAGAGCAATGCAAATCAATTGCTTCGCCACTGCGGCCATTTAGATTCATAGACACTTCCATGTAGCGTTGATTGATCTTCAGATCAATAAAAAAAACTATTTTCAATTAAACTCAACCAAGAGGTACAAATCATGCAACCCGAGCCCCCCCCCCCCCCCCTCTGAATTAATATCTTATCAGTTTGAGTCGGAGAAGCATAAACATTAGCTGTAGAAATTGGATTTGGGGAGGGGGCGAGATTGCTATGGATTTTCAACCGGGGGCCTGGGGTTTCTATAAAAAAAGCAGTCGAGATAATGTAGCAAAAAAAACAATAAAGCAAAAAGAAAACCATGACTATTAGCATGCAAAGCAGTCCCTTAGTATGGAGCTAATTTACATTTCAGTTTATTGACTTTGTATGGTCATGGCAGCACCGCTAATGACTATAATTGTGCATATGTTACCAACATATATCAAACAATGAGGCTCCTTCTGTATAATTGCATGTCAGCAGCAGCAGCAGCAGCACACGTATAGGATGTGCAGGCCTGAGAACTCCTATCTCCATATTTTAAAATAGTTAATAATACACTCTCAAATTAATGCCCATAGGACAGGTCATCATCATACAAGACTGTTGCACTAAAGTAGTGATCTGCAAGCTCACACTGTGTCATTGTTGTCTTTTAAAAACGTTTGCTCTGAAAATATATATATATATTTTTTTTATATATATAATATATATTAAAAACAATAGCAGACCTACAAGCTTGTAGGTCTGCTATTTTTATTTTATTTTTATCGTTAAAATGTGCCTCAAATCTTTCCGAAAATTGTGATGATTTAGAAAACTTTTTTTTTCATTTCGACATCAGGCCTATAAGGGTTAATAATACATATTAATAATAATAATAGTAATAATAATACAATTTAATGATTTTGGGCATGAGGATCATAGGCCTATACATATGGTGCTCCACACGTCCCGTCTGCTCTCTCTCTCTCTCTCTCTCTCTGTCTCTCTCTCTCTCTCTCTCCCCCCCCCATTTGCTCCTATGAACACAGATCCCATGGAGGTGGCGCTATCGTAGAGCACACAGCAGGGTAACATTACCCTCAGGCCCATTTAAAGCATTGTATTCGTGCTCTCTGCAGCCCAGAGGCTAGCCGTAGATCAGTGCATTAGTCTTCGTTGCTTTGCAGTCAGCCATCAAGTATTCTCCTCCCTTAACTCCCTGGAGGGGATTGCTTTCAAACACCTGTGACTGACTCCCCCCCAAACACACACACACACATGCACGCACATGGCACACGCGCACACACACACACACACACACACGCACACACACGAACAGACCCACAATCACAGCCACACTGCACTGCACAATCGTTGCTGCTGGGAAGAAACCTTCTATCTCCCTATTTCAACTTTTACCGTTTTTCCCCGCCTCATAAATGAATGCCCTAATACTAATAGTACATCCTCATGTCACATGACGAAAGCACGGAAATAGCAGATCTACAAGCAGCACAATGCGTTGTGAGCTTGTACATCGATATATAAAAAAATTGACTAAAGGGAGTGCCGACGGGCCGGACCACGGCCCTGTCACTCTGACTCTGATCTCTCAAGGCAGGGGAATTCAGAATGTGTGTACATTGGGGATTAGTGGAATGAAAACATAGGCGCCCCACCAGAAAAGGAGGGCTGAGGACGGCAGCAAAACGGGCCAACATCCTGTTATCCACATTCTATTGGGTGGTGCCCCAGAGGCAAATGCAGATGGGTTCCTCAGACATAACCATAAACAAACCCGATAAGCCCATATATAGGCAGGACCACGGACACATCGCTCTGACTGAGACATATAACCATAAACACAACCGATATGTCCATAATAGGTATGTCCCTAATATGACTCAGATATATTCATAATCAACCCGACATGTCCATGAGTATCCACCTGTTTTGGCAGGAATGTATTGGGGCTCCTTCTGTGTGCTTCACTTCAGCGCTGCTTCGTGCTTGCGGTTATGGTTACGGTTTGAGGTAGGTTGTCGTCCGGTAGTAGCCGGTGCTGTAAAACAAGCGTCCCCCCAAGAGGTCCAGGTGTTATTTTGTGCAAGAGCGCATTATTGGCCATTTCCCCTACCATAAGCCCTCAATTAATTGCATTGAATTGAATGGGGCTATGTGGTTTTGTTATATATCCTCTCTTCATAATGTAAATAGTATCCCAAGCGGCACACTTTACTACTTATTTCGATGGAAATAAGTAGTCAATAATGCACTTTTGCACAAAATAACACCTGGACCTCTTTGGTGGGGACGTAACAACTACAAATAAAGGTAAGAACGCCTTCTAGTATGGAATTCTCCTTTAGGGCGTCCCCTAACCGTCCAGGCCCTTCAGCCTGTGTTACCATTTGTGCTTATTATAAGCGACCTTTGGCTTGTTTTTCTGTAAAGTCGCTTGTAAATAAATTATGGGATATTATCAGTGGTGGTGGTGGTGGTGGTAAAATCTGGCAACACAGCAAGAGGAAGAGGGAGTTATGCACACACAAAACACAAAGACTTATGGGACATTGGTCAATAAGTGAGCTTATTAGAACTATATATAGTTCTTGTTATAAGCAGTCACTATATAGTGACTGTTTCGATTTGGACATACAGCATTTCCATCCGGCGGTGAAGCCATACTAACAGAACAGAGCTCTGTATATGTGAGCGGCTGAAAGGCTGAATGGGAGGCTGTACATGGCTGGCACAGATGGGCATTGCTCTTTTATTCATGAGGGAAGGGCAAACTTTGATCTAGCACCCAGAATAACTTGACTCTTCACACGAGTCAAAATGAGCTCTCTCTCTCTCTCTCTCTCTCTCTCTCTCTCTCTCTCTCTCTCTCTCTCTCTCTCTCTCTCTCTCTCTCTCTCTCTCTCTCTCTCTCTCTCTCTCTCTCTCTCTCTCTCTCTCTCTCTCTCTCTCTCTCTCTCTCTCTCTCTCTCTCTCTCTCTCTCTCTCTCTCTCTCTCTCTCTCTCTCTCTCTCTCTCTCTCTCTCTCTCTCTCTCTCTCTCTCTCTCTCTCTCTGGCACATTCACAAGAATAACACTCTGATTTTATTGTGTTTTCATGAATAGCAAAATCAGGTTTAATTCTGGTACCAGACCTACCCAATGCAGAAGGAACAAGTGCATTCTCCGGCACCAGCGCAGCGCTGCCTGGGGGAGGTGCGGCACCTGCCGGGGAGACTTGAGGGGAATTATGACACTAGAATGAAATAAATGTACCAGAAGGACTTCGGAGTGCTGGCTGTTTCTCTTTTACAGTGATTCTTCGTGAGCCGTGCACCCGGCAAAACAGTATCTTTGAGAGTGCTCGTTTTTCTCTTCTTCTAGGATTATGACACTCCACTGCCATTCCAGACGCACACAACCGCCGACACGACATGCGTGACTGTTTAAACTGCACCTGTTGCTTCCGTGTGAGGTTAGGGTTAAAATTAAAATTTTAGACTGAACCAGCTATCTTGCTGTGAAAAATGGAACAGGCTTGGCAAAAAAAAAAAAAAAAAAAACATTAGAATGTAATGTAATATACATCATAAACACACAAACACAACCAGAAGAGATTGAAGCATAAACAGAAAAAG
Source organism: Protomyctophum parallelum (assembly GCF_964188405.1). Taxonomy (NCBI): domain Eukaryota; kingdom Metazoa; phylum Chordata; class Actinopteri; order Myctophiformes; family Myctophidae; genus Protomyctophum; species Protomyctophum parallelum. Next base: position 42,062,430 of record NC_139700.1, read on the forward strand.
AGAAGAGATAGAGGATCTCCTTTATTGTTCCCTGTATAGCCTGAAAAATAGATGCCTTTGTGTGACTGTGTTGCATTCATCAAAACAATACTTCAGCAACAACATCAATAGAGCAGGCTTTGTTATCTCCACACTCTGACTTATATGCCCCAACATGTCAAATCAAGTGAATAGCACCAAATAAAACTGGAGGCATTGAAACTGGGAGGTGATTATACCCCTATGTCATTGTCAGCTGCATGGTTCCTTTTCGTCAGGCGCTTCTAGGAACCATATCGTCTCTGTCAGGTGGAAAACTCGTATGTCCAAAACTGTTACTTTTCAGGATTCAAATTATTTTTAAAGAGCAAAAGTATAGCAATCAACAAGGTCACCACGGCTTAGTGCAGTTTTGAGCTTGCCGATCTGTTCCTTTTGATGCTTTCGTGTGACTCTGTATTATGAAGTACTATGGGGCGTTCATTTACGAAAAATAAATCACGAAAATATGGCGATATGAGGTTTCTGCCTGACAGCAACAATATAGAAAGAGGGAAGTCAGGCTGTGCTGACATAAGACCTGGCTAAGCTGTAGACTATACATTATTCAGCCTCCATTCTGAAATAGAAAAAAAGGAAAAAAAAGCTACCTTGTTGATAAGTCTCCTTACATTCTGAAAGCTTTAACAGCTCTTTTGTGTCAGGCTAAAATGACATTTTATAGGTTTTGTTTGGTGGGAGGAGGAATACACAATAAATGGTCCTCTATTGCAGGGGTAGGCAACCTTTGGCACCGGTGCCAACATTGGCACCAAGGATGGTGATCACTGGCACACTGGCAGTGAGAGACAGGATGGTGATCACTGGCACACTGGCAGTGAGAGAAAGGATGGTGATCACTGGCACACTGGCAGTGAGAGACAGGATGGTGATCACTGGCACACTGGCAGTGAGAGACAGGATGGTGATCACTGGCACACTGGCAGTGAGAGAAAGGATGGTGATCACTGGCACACTGGCAGTGATCACCAAGGATGGTGATCACTGGCACACTGGCAGTGAGAGAAAGGATGGTGATCACTGGCACACTGGCAGTGATCACCAAGGATGGTGATCACCAAGGATGGTGATCACTGGCACACTGGCAGTGAGAGACAGGCTTTTTGGTAAACTATTTAAAAAAAACAGTCAAATAAATAAGTCCCCTCCCTTTTTTATGTAAATTACATCCTGCACATAATTCTACATTCATTAAAACTCTGAACTCTGAAGTTAACTGCATGGGAAGAGAGTCGAGTTATGAATCTAATTAATCTAATGATCATTATAAATTACAATGTGAGACAACATTTATAAAAGAAAGGGGAAAGGTTATATTTGTGTACAATCAGAATATGTTGGTGGTGTTGTGGTGTCATTAAAATTAATGTTGACAATTTATTGACATGGCACACTGCCTTTTAGAAAATACAAACATGACACTTTGTTTCCAAAAGGTTGCAGACCCCTGCTCTATTGGGACCTACCACAGGTCACAGACAATGTCAGAGAGAGAGAGGCTGGCAGAGCAACCGTCCAGAACTAGAGGCAAGCAAACTGACACTGTGGGAGCCAACCCAGGGCAGGAGAGGAAGAAGGAGAAGGAGTGCACAACGCAAGGCACGCATACGTAGATGCACAGCGGTGCGACAGCTTAACTAACAACACTGTAGAGCTCAAGACAGACAGATACATGTCTCAGAAGCTGAGAGAAAACCAGTGAGACATAACAGGAGACTAAACTTCCTACAACATAGAGTAACTTGGTGGGAGGTTTTCCAGTCACCTACAACACGGGCCGTGGACTCTCTTAAGACAAGGGGCTGTATTTTGAGATTATTTAACTTGAGTAAACTAAAGACCTGGAGGCGTGATCAATGCTCTTTGGCCACTCAGAATAGCCAAATGGCATTGATCACGCCTCCAGGTCTTTAGTTTACTCAAGTTAGGGAATAAGACCTGGTACTTAAGACACGCAAAATACAGCCATATGTCTCAATCAGTTTTTCTGAACAGCTGTCTTAGTCCGGCACCCGACAGGCTTCTTTTGTTTAAAGTGGGAAATGTGGTATATAGTATATTTTATTGGCCTAAAATATTGTCTATAATATACGTTCATGAATCATGAAATCTTTTTATTCTGGTTTTTTGTAACAGAAGCCAAACAGACAAAAAACACAGACATTTTTAACTCAATCCCCTATCTCACCCTCCCACAAAAAGGCTGGAGGAAAAAAAAATATATATATACACATAATATACACAAAAAGAAAAAAATATATAATAGAAAGATAGCAGAGCAGATTTATCATAGCAGAGCAGATTTTGTTTCTGTTGTGGTTTGGCGTTGGCCGAGGCATAGGCACGGCACACTATGCAGTTTGTTTCTGTTGTGGTTTGGCGTTGGCCGAGGCATAGGCAAGGCACACTATGCAGTTTGTTTCTGTTGTGGTTTGGCGTTGGCCGAGGCATAGGCACGGCACACTATGCAGTTTGTTGCTGTTGTGGTTTGGCGTTGGCCGAGGCATAGGCACGGCACACTATGCAGTTTGTTTCTGTTGTGGTTTGGCGTTGGCCGAGGCATAGGCAAGGCACACTATGCAGTTTGTTGCTGTTGTGGTTTGGCGTTGGCCGAGGCATAGGCACGGCACACTATGCAGTTTGTTTCTGTTGTGGTTTGGCGTTGGCCGAGGCATAGGCAAGGCACACTATGCAGTTTGTTGCTGTTGTGGTTTGGCGTTGGCCGAGGCATAGGCACGGCACACTATGCAGTTTGTTTCTGTTGTGGTTTGGCGTTGGCCGAGGCATAGGCACGGCACACTATGCAGTTTGTTTCTGTTGTGGTTTGGCGTTGGCCGAGGCATAGGCACGGCACACTATGCAAGTATGCAGTTTGTTTCTGTTGTGGTTTGGCGTTGGCCGAGGCATAGGCACGGCACACTATGCAGTTTGTTGCTGTTGTGGTTTGGCGTTGGCCGAGGCATAGGCACGGCACACTATGCAGTTTGTGTGTTGTGGTAGAATGTCATAAACGGGCCCCAGGTCTTGTAAAACTTTTTCTCAGAGCCGGCAATTGAAAACATTAGCATCTCCAACTCGAGACAGGACATTATATCAGCATCCTTCCATTTGAGCAGAATGGCACGCCTAGCGAGCAACAAGGCAAAGTCGACCATACGACACTCTATGCGTGTTAAAGGCGCAGTGAAACGGAAATGGTGAACAACATGAAAATGGTGTTTCAACATGAAACACCGCTCTGAAGTTTCTGAACCAATCAGAGCGTCACATCCCTTCAGGCGATGGGACGGTAGCTAGGGACGGTAGCTATGCTAGGCGCAACAGCGTGGTGTTGTTTGTTTATAAATCATATGGTCGGCCAGCACAACCAGTTTACTGTTATGTGGCTTATTTCTTCCATATAATGTTTTCAGATACATATTCTAGCGTGATGATTAAGTTGAAAGCGAGTAATACACTGTCTGAATGTTATCTGGAATGGAAATAAAAACTGAGTATTCTGTAATCAGTAGCAGCTGTGATGGACGGACTCGCAAATATGGGAAATTAAACGGGTGAGCTTCATTGTTATTGGCTTTTATCGATGTGTATCTCTACACGTCATCACGCAGCACGTTTTCGTTTTAATAAATAAATAATGGAATCGTTTTTATGGACCTTTGATATAAAAACACACAGACATGAGAATTTTCAATTTTTTTTGGCATCCATTGTTAGGTATGCCCATATAATGACCACGGATATGGTCTAAAAGTGTGAAAAACGTCTTTTTCATTTCACTGCACCTTTAAAGGAAGGTCATCCCTTCCAGCAGTATGAATCCACTTGCTGACTGGCAGTTAGTATTGGGCAATTTTGTTTTCCATTAACATCCTATGGCAGGAAAAAGTGTCAAGAATGTCAAACTTTGCTTATGCTTGCCTTTAAGTAGCATGTGACATGTCAAACTAGAGGGTTTTCATGATGCTGAATCCATTACAAGCATCAGTTTTGCACAAAAAACACTCCTTGGGCTAAAAGCGGACATAGACGTCATGGCAAATGTGAAGAGGTCAGCACAAATGTGATGAGGTCAGCACATTTTGGGCAAGTGGCTATCGCTGTTTTTAGCCCAAGTAAACTAATGCTTGGAATGGATTCAGAATCATGAAAACCCCATAGTTTGACATGTTACATGGAAGATGGCACCCCTCTGATTCTACTGGGTGACTCCTACCACAGAGAAGTATCTTCCCGTTACATCCCTTCTGGCCTCATTTGACCTCTCCCTATCTCCCTCCCCCCCCACTCACAAAGCTGGTAATGTTTTGGACCTTGTGTTCTCCAGAGCCTGCTCTCCCTCCACACTCTCTGTTACCCCCTTAATTAGGTCTGACCACCACTTCATAACCTTCTCCCTCTCTCTCTCCACCCTCCCGCCTAAACCTATTAACCCTTCCGAACGTCACCTCCCGACGCAATCTCAAGTCCCTAAACCCCTCCTCCCTCTCATCCTCTATTCTCTCCTCTCTACCCTCCCTGGAGTCCTTCCTCTCCCTCTCACCTGACACTGCAACCTCATCCTTTCTCTCCTCTATCTCATCTGCGTTCGACCAACACTGCCCGCTCTCATCCAGGCCAGCTCGCTCATGTCCACCGGCTCTCTGGCTATCTGAAACTCTCAGATCTGAACGAACACCTCTAAGGGCAGCCGAAAGAAAGTGGCACAAAACAAAGCTACCAGATGACCTTTCCCACTTTCACTCACTCCTCTCTGCCTTCGCCCACTCACTAACCACTGCTAAAACCTCTTTCTACCACACCAAAATCCAATCCTGTACTTCTAACCCAAGGAAGCTCTTCTCCACTTTCTCCTCCCTCCTTAAACCCCCTCCCCCCACTCAACCTTACCTAACCCATTAGATAGCATTTATGTTGGCTTAGATAGCATTTGATACAGACTTATAGCATGTTATGTAGACAGCACTATAATTGTATTGTATTTAGTCATAGCACGCCATAGTACATATGTATAGCATAGTAGTAAATATGTATAGTTTATATGTATAGTGTATGTATAGTTTCATTATATAGATATTCCACTATTACTTTCTTAGCTTACGCATGTTTCATGATAAATACTTTTATGTGATGTATTCCCTTGCTTTTGTTCTTGCTTAAATGTAAGTCGCTCTGGATTAAGAGCGTCTGCTAAATGCCTAAATTGTAAATTGTAAATTGTAACCTTCATCCCTCACTGCTGATGTTTTTGTCAACTACTTCGAGAAGAAGGTTGATGATATCAGCAGCTCCTTTCCTCCCCTCCCACATAAAGCGGCATCTGACTCAACCAACACTAACCCCAACATACCATGCATGTCCTCCTTCTCTCCTCTTTCCCCAGACGAGGTTCTACAACTAGTAACATCCTCTAGACCTACCACTTGTCCTCTTGACCCTGTCCCGTCTCCAATCTTCCAGACCATCGCACCTGATCTGCTCCCCTTCATCACCTCCATCATCAACACCTCAGTAACCTCAGGCTGCGTCCCATCTGCCCTCAAGTCAGTAACACCACTCCTCAAGAAACCAACCCAAGACCCCTCAGATGTCAAGAACTACAGACCGGTATCACTCCTTTCATTTATTTCTAAAACCATTGAACGTGTTGTCTCCAACCAGCTCTCTCTCCATCTCTCACAGAACAATCTGCTGGATCCCAACCAGTCCGGATTCAAGAAGGCCCACTCCACAGAAACTGCCCTGCTGGCAGTCACAGAAGCACTACATGCTGCCCAAGCTGCTTCCCACTCTGCAGTACTGATTCTCCTAGACCTATCGGCAGCATTTGACAAAGTGAACCACCAGCTGCTCCTAGACACCCTAGCGGATCTAGGCATCGGTGGAACGGCACTAAAGTGGTTCTCCTCCTACCTCACCGACCGGACCTACTAGGTTTCCTGGAAAGGTCTGTTATCATCCCCCCGAACCCTCCAAACTGGGGTCCCACAGGGATCTGTACTTGGTCCTCTCCTTTTCTCACTGTACACTAAATCCCTTGGCACTATCATCTCTGCTCACAATATATCCTATCACAGCTACGCCGATGACACACAACTGTTTCTATCCTTCCCCCCCTCTGCCACTCAGGTGGAAGAGTGCATCACTGCATGCCTGGCTGACATCTCACAGTGGATGTCCTCCAATCACCTCAAGCTGAACCCAGACAAGACTGAGCTTCTCTTCTTCCCAGCTAAGTCCTGCCCTATGCGGGAGCTAACTATCTCCGTAGACAACGCCCTGGTAACGTCTGTCCAAACAGCCAGGAACCTCTGTGTTGTCCTGGACAGTCAGCTCTCGTTCAAAGCTCACATCACAGCTGTCACTCGATCCTGTAGGTTCACACTCTATAATATACGACGAATTAGACCGTTCCTCACCCAGGAATCAGCCCAGCTCCTAATCCAGACAACAGTCTTGTCAAAACTCGACTATTGTAACTCCCTCCTTACTACCAGCCTACCAGCATGTGCACTTAAGCCTCTCCAGCTGATCCAAAATGCCGCAGCTCGCTTGGTCTTCAACCTGCCAAAATTCTCACATGTCTCCCCCCTGCTCCGCTCCCTCCACTGGCTCCCGGTCGCTGCCCGCACAGAATACAAAACTCTGATGCTGGCATTCAAGGCAACCAAAGGTATGGCTCCCCCATATCTTGCAAGTATGATTGAACCCTACAAACCCTCCCGCGCACTCAGATTAGCCAACGCAGGGAAGCTGGAAGTACCCTCACTAAAAACGCCGGGACAACGCTCCACACGTCCCAAACTCTTCTCCCTTCTGGCTCCAAAACTGTGGAATGCACTTCCCATTGCAGTCAGAACTGCAGCATCACTCCCAATCTTCCGCCGTAGTCTGAAAACCCACCTTTTTAGACTCCATCATGGCCCATAGCACTTACCCTACCCCCTTAGATAGCATTTCTGTAGACTTAGATAGCATCTGATACAGACTTATAGCATGTTATGTAGACAGCACTATAATTGAATTGTATATAGTCATAGCACGCCATAGTACATATGTATAGCATAGTAGTATATATATATAGTTTATATGTATAGTCTCATAATATAGATATCCCACTGTTACTTTCTTAGCTTACGCATGTTTTATGATAAATGCTTTTTTGTGATGTATTCCCATGCTTTTGTTCTTGCTTATTGTAAGTCGCTCTGGATTAAGAGCGTCTGCTAAATGCCTAAATTGTAAATTGTAATGATACTTAAAGCAAAAGTTTGACATTTTTGCCATAGGATATCAATGGTAGGGTCACAAGAAACCCATATAAAAAAAGAATTGACCAATACCGACAGCCGGTCAGCAAGTGGATTCATGAATATATGTATATAGACAATATTTTAGGCCAATAAAAAAGACTATCCAAATTTCCCACCCGTCCACCTCGACTGCCGGACTATCTTTCCATATCGTCGCTTCCACGCAGAAATGTTTTCTATCTGTTTTATGTTTAACTTTTTTCATAAATGAATGCCCTCAAGCCATTGATTTATAAAAAACAGTTGCGTGCGTGCGTGTGCGCGCGTGCGTGTTTATCTTCGGCAGCCTAGGATATGTACACAGTTTGGTTGTAAGAGGCTTCCAACAACTTGGGATGCCAAAAAAGCAGCTAAACGGCATGCGAAATTCTTCTTCCACTATCGATAGCCGCCAAATATGGCAAAGACGCTGTTACTGTACTTGTACCCCTGAAGGGTGTGTGGGTATTTGTCCGGGATTTGCTGATTGCACACTAAATACAATTTGTTGTGTGTGTGTGTGTGTGTGTGTCTGTGTCTGTGTCTGTGTCTGTGTCTGTGTCTGTGTCTGTGTCTGTGTCTGTGTCTGTGTCTGTGTCTGTGTCTGTGTCCGTGTGTGTGTGTGTGTGTGTGTGTGTGTGTGTGTGTGTGTGTGTGTGTGTGTGTGTGTGTGTGCGCACTGTATAGAATAGAATAGTCCCTACTCCTTTGGGGGTGTTTTTTTGTCACATTATATGTATATAGGCTATACTATAATATATGCACATATTGTAGGTGAAATTCATCCTCTGCATTTACCCATCCTATAAGAACTAGCAGTGAGCAGCCATTCTACGGCCCTCGGGAGCAATTCAGGGGTTAGAGTCTTGCTCAGACAGGGACACACATCGACACATTCCTGACCTGGCCTGGAATCGTATCTGGGACAACCAGGATCTCTGGCTAAACCTAAACTAAAGCATACTACTGTATACTCATGTCATAATGAATAACGGTTCTTAATTAGAAAGATGCAATGTCAAGTCTTTCGGCAGTCAAACTATTAATTAAATTGATCTATTGTGATATCATAACATAAATATCAAACATGTGAGCCAGTGTACATTTCCCAAAAGGGAAATGCATGTATTTAATTCAGTCTGCAGGGCCAGAATCAGGAATACAAATTAACGACCAGAGATGGGATATCAAAAGCAGAGGCATCGATCCTCCCCATCCACCCCCAGCAAATCCATTGCTTTGCTGGCTGCTTCCTCCTACGTGTCAGGAGAAAGCAAACCAGACGATTCCAAGGATTTTCTACTCTTTGGGGATTCTCAATTCCCCACGGGGGGACATAACCACATGTTTCAGACTATAGAATCCTTCAACTTACAAGTGTGTGGCAGCAAATCAAACTGGAAGGAAATCTTGGCAGGGAAAAGTGGAAGTACTGGAAAGATTCATGTTGAAATATTGAAAAGTGTGAACTCTGACTGCCCATGCCTTCCAAGGCTTCCATTATGCTACTATACTGGTGGGCATGAATTAATGAGATGCCACAGGTCTTATCTGGGCTATAGTCATGATATTCAGACAGACAGGGAGTTGGAGGCCGTTTCTATGTCTCTGATCGTTTCGGTATAGGCTACCTCTGTGCACACGTTAAGATAGCTTGACATGACATGTCAGATTCTGAAAATGGCTTGAGAGAATTGTGTTATAGCATATAGCCTATACCTTTTCTCCACATATTATTACAAAAAGCTCCCTCGTATTGACTTTGACAAATATTCAGAGCAATGAACCCAGATGGAAATGATTTGGACTGTTTGACAGGTTTTGTGTATATTTGGTAAAATTATCTGTCCTTCTCTAAAAACATCAACTTCATCAGCAAAATAATCGTAAAATAATCATAACCTCTTCTTTCATTTTGTGTTCAAACACTTTCAATTACACTTCATCCATGAAGGCCATGTGAAATGATGATTCAGCAATGTGCTGAAATGAGCCCTAAAAACCTTTTTGCCCCCATTCTCCATCCTCTATCATCTTTGTAATAAACAACATCCGAGTTAATAACAGCCAGTCTCTGACTCTCTGCACCCAAACCAGCCATGCCACACGGCTGCTCTAGTGAAACCTCTCTTTTTTCCCCTCAATTGAATGAACTAATATCCTCCACTTCCTTGATGTTATTGCACTTGTCTCCCGCTGACAAGCGAGGTCAAGCAACCTCCGTGGCCCGCCGTTTCCTCTCGACCACTTCCTCAGTCGTATTTATTAGCTCTTCCACGGTCGGCCATCACAAACGGACCGTCACGCCGTCCACTCATACCCCACCCCCCCGCCCCCTCTCTCCCTTTCTGTGCTTGGGAATGGTGATGGACAGGTTCCATTACTTTATCTGTGAGGGAATTCAGATGGTTTGGAGGAGGGGGCACAAGAAGGAGAGGGGGTGAGGTGCTGTGGGGTGTGGGTGCCGTTGAGGGACTCATCAATCTCACTTGGGGCTGTTAACGGTTACAGCCGGTGACAGAGACAGGTGGCATTTTCCTGACACGTAGCACTCGCCTCTGATAATCCCTCATCTTCGCCAAAGTGACAGTGAGAAAATGAACCATCTCCAGAAGAGACAGCGCGGGTCCGATAACACCTTATCTGGGTGTAGCGGGGCCTGGGATCCACGTCAGAGCTGGGAGACGCCGGATGCCGTACTGCTATCGCTACTGTGGCTAATGTTGATACTCGTTGATGGATATAGATTGATGTCATGTGCCTACTATCTATCTATCTATCTATCTATCTATCTATCTATCTATCCATCCATCTATCCATCTATCTATCTATCTAATCTATCCATCTATCCATCCACATCAGTGGTCTACTACATCAAACGGGATGCACACGCAGATTAGACACACCAACGGACCGCCATGCGGGAACAGCGGTCGGACATGCGGTGGAACATGCGCTGCTCCCGTGCTTGCGGTTAGGGTTAGGTTAGGGTTTGAGGTATAGGTTGTCGGTCTAATGACAGTCGGACCAATAGTATGTCTAAACTAAAGCCTGTATCCCATCAAATATTTTCATGTCAAATATTTTCAAAAATAGAGGATGTAGGCTACAGGGTGAGCTTGTAGGTTTACTATTTTTGAATATAGCTAACTCACCACTCAAAAATGTATATTTTTCAATTCAGTTATGAGGTTTCATCCCGACAGCAATGCTATATAACTGACAGATAGAGGAAGGGGCGAGAGACAGAACGGGTCATATCCCCGAACGGGTATTAGATAGCATATGCCTACTACTGTATGTACCCGTATCTATGGACATGCATGCCCCCACACACCCACACGCATGTTCTCTCACACACAAACACACATACATAGCAGTACATGTACGGTAGGTATACTCATTTGATTTCTAATATTAGATGAGGCATAGCAGGCATACAGGTGGCTGGGGTCAAGCGTTGGTTGCTATAGCTAGAGCAATCTGTTCCTATAATGAATCCCTATAGTGTATATACTGTTCTACTGTATATGCAGTGGTGGAAAAAGTACACACACTATGCCCAGATTTTGAGTGTTTATGTAAACACAAACGTTGAAGACAAAAGTGTGTAAACACACACATTGAAGGCAAAAGTGAGGATGCAAATTGTGATTGCGGCCCGAATGAAATGATGATGTATGATGATAAGAGCGCTGCTCACTTCACACAATGTGATTTTTGTATCAATACTGCAGTGTAGAAATAAAAAAATCACACCCGTGTGAATGAGGGGCACTCTTATCATCGTACATCATCATCATCATCATCGTGACGTACATTAATTTATTGTCAGTGGGAATTAAAAAAAAAAGTTGGACAAAAATAGCCGATTTGCTGTGAATGGCATTTAATGTTTGTGTTCGGACAAAAAACTACACTATAGCTAAATATAGGAGGGGCTGGCGCCCCTCAAAAATTACTTGAGTAAAAGTACAAAAGTATTGATATAAACATGTACTAGAAAGTGCTCAATGTGCAGAATGTCTCATTTAAATTTATCAAATGTATACAAATATTTTGAAAATTGCAGATCTACAAGCTCACAATGTGTCGCATCACAAAATTGTGAATTTGAGTTGAGCGTGTTGGCCGCCAAGGACTGAAATCCCATTGTGCCAAAAAAAAACGTCTTTAACGTGTTTTTGGGCTTTCTATTCATTCTTAATTGTCTCGCTAATGATTAACGTAAAGCCGAAGCGGGGCTCCCGGTCGCAAGGCAACACTCAGCTCGGTGTGTTTTGCCCTCCCCAAGATGGCGGCCCGCACAATGCTATGGGGACGCCGATCTTTACCTCCGTTTTGTTAGGAGCTCAATACTAAATCGTCGCTACTGCACTGTTCAAATGTGAATGCTTCTACAGACTCTTAAAATCTTAATGATCACATTAACTATAGCCCAAAAAAACAGGACACGGAGGGTTTTTTTCAAGAGAAATAGAGCGCTGTCTATGATGGTTGTAGCCGACAGCACTGGAGGTTTTGGTCGCGGTCAATCATTTTGAGTGTGTGTGTGCTTCTGTATATAATTCACTGTCAGTTATCAACAGTCACAACTGCTCCATTTGCGGCATGAGGTGAAGTCAGCAATGCCTAAACAACGTCTATACAGTTAAGTAGCAGTAGTATGCCATCTGCAGTTCCAAAAAGTGCTCCATATAGCGGAAAATACATAGTTCCAGATCATAAAAAAAAGAATAATGAAAAACTCTAGCGTGTTGACACAAATTAATGGGCCATGATATTACCTGGAATCCTCTTGTGCTTCAAGGCGCACGTCAGGAATACTATTGTTGTGGTATGACAGATGGGACAGCTCAGGAGTAGAGCCAGCCACTTGTGATGTGTGGAAGACTAGGCATAAATTGTGAAGTTCAATTTATGCCTAGTCATGTGGGCTGAAGTGGTTAATGCATGTGTTGTGTTAATAATCAAAATCTAAAAAGTAACTAGTAACTAAAGTTTTCAAATAATTGTAGTGGAGTAAAAGTAGAATATTATTTGCCTCTGAGATGTATAGTGGAAGTAAAAGTACCGAAAATTGGAAATAGTCCAGTGAAGTAAAAGTAACTTAAAAGTAGGAGGAGAGGACACTGGAGCAGCACGGACATTTTAAGCCTTTTATTTAGGCGCTAGTATACAAACGACTAACGTTTCGACCTAAAAGGTCTTCATCAGAGTCATAAAATGTAACTTAAAAGTACTTAGTTACTTTACTACATCACTGGCCCGATGGTGCCGAGAACACGCCAACCCTACAACCTCACAAGCTTGTCGTTCTGAGCTTCTCATTGTGAGCTCTTCTCAGAACGCGGCGGAGCATAAATTAGACTGGAGGTTCCCGGGCCCCGCATCAGCACGGGACATATCTGTCTCCCTTTTATTTGTCTGCCTGCTCAACTTGTACGACTAATTTATTCATTAGCAGGGAGAGAGCTATAAAAGGCAAGACATAACAAACAGTTGCATTTCATGCCGGATACTTATCGGTTGAGTTATGCTGCTCCGTCGTCAGGAGATGGAGCCCGTCTCAGTTTTCATCACATCATCGTAAGCTTGATTTACAGTATGCTCTTGTTGTATGACAGTGTTTCGTTGAAAATAGCACATCGAGAAGAACGTGTCGCTACACATATTTCCAGAAATATGCCAAAATTGAATTAGCAAGCAAATTAGCAAACTAAAACTAAAACTAAACACCCACTTGTCATTATACCATGCAGTTACACCTCTGCTAGTTTCCCAAAAAACTGTTTTTTGAGTCCCTGAGTCTGTTTTATAATTTGTTCTTTTAACCCGTTAAGACCTGAGGCCGATTCTACACGTCATCTAAATCCTAACCTTTTTCCTAAAAAACCTTTTTCATGTCAAGGCGGACCAAATTTGTATTTGGCCACCGACCCCCATTTCAAAATATTTTGTTCCAGCTACCCCCAGTAATAAAGATTTAGTTTAAAAATGTTCACTCACAAATTGTCTATTTTTTATTTTGTTAGAAAAATAGCAATTTTGAATGGTCAATAGCCAATCTAGGATGACACAGATGCTTTCCCGTTTTCTTTTTTTCATGAGACATCTTGGCTGAGCAGCTGCATTTCAATTTGCCAGGATTACTGTCTGAGCGGCTGAATGCCAACATAAAAAAGATGCTATGCCACTGACATCCATCTGAAAGCAGACACCGTGTCAGAACACACGCCCTGGCTTCCTAATCCTTGAGTGTTGTTTTTTTTTTGAGCTGATTCAAGAATGATTCAATATTTGACTGCTTATCATTGCTGATAAAGACCCTCCGGCTGTTCGTCATTCCTGATTCCTGATGAAGACCCGGAGGGGTCGAACCGTTGATTCCTGAACATGTACTAATTAACTACTGGGAGCTTAACTCTTAATCCGCCGCCATTAATTAATAGCGTACTGCCAGGGTTTTATCGTGCGTAACATTTACTTTGAAGAGCCAAATATCCGTAATCGCATGTTACAGTGACAAACTGCTGTGTGTGGTGTCTTGACCGGTTGTCTCGGTCGGTCAGGTCCGAGACAGAGTCAAGTCCAAGGCAAATGAAGGGCGAGACCGAGACGAGACAGAGTCAATGAAAATTTGGACTCAAGACCAGTCAATGACTCGAGTACTACAACACTATTAACAACCTATATAAGGCAAACATTTCAAAATGTCATTTTAAATCTTGGACTTTGGACTTCTTCAAGCAAGGAGAGCTGTTGCGCTCTGCTGGAAAAATACAGACGTTGTTACAGACATTGAGGATGTGGCAAAAGGAAATTATGAATTGTATTGGACTGGAAAGACTTACGTATGGTTATGCACCATTTAGGGGTAGGCAGAACGATTTTGTCCAGCTTTGGGAGACATGTATGAATAGAATACGATACTGACTATTATCTAAGAGGAAAGGAAACAGAACTGAAAACTAAAGAATTACACAAATGTTTTATTTTATTTATAGGTACTTATTTTTTGTTTATGCAAGTGCAATATCTTTGTGTGTGTGAGTGTGGGTGTGTGTGTGATTGTATTGCATGTAATGTATGTTATACAAAGGTCAATATAATATTATTGAAAAAATTAATAATTTATGTAGCAGGTGACATGTCAAACTAGGGGGATTCATGATTCTGAACCCATACCAAGCATTCGTTTTGCACGGAAAACACTACATTTTTTTCATGCAAAACTAATGCTTGCAATAGATTCAGAATCATGAAAACTCCCTAGTTTGACACGTCACATGCTAATTAAAGAATAATAAAACATGTAAATGTTTTGCCTTATATAGGTTGTTCTTTTTTTTCCTGCTGAGCAGAAGTGCTCATTTTCAGCAATGCCCTGCACACAAACAGACACACACATTAAAACCTGGGAGCTGACCAGTACAACCACAGTCTTATACTCTTGGCCACTAAGCAGCTCCACTGGAGCAGTTGGGGGTCCCGTGCCTTGCTCAAGGGCACTTCAGCGGTGTTGGGTGAATGATGACCAATCACTTCCCGACGCAGATTTTTTTTCTGACCGTCCGGGGAATCGAACCGGCAACCTTTCAGCAACAAGGGCGCTCTAACACAGGCCACCGCTGTTAATGGTACCCAAACGTTCAACCCCTGAATTTACCATGATCCACTTAATTCACAATTTTGTATACGATGACCCTAAGGATCACAAAAATAATTTATTTCTGGTCAAACCTTGACCTAAAATTGGCCTAGTAGAAGTAAAACTACTGCAAATTGGAAATACTCCGTAAACAAAAAAAAACAGAGAATACCTCAACGTTGATACTTGAGTAAATACACTTAGTTACTTTACACCACTGCCCCAATCCCACGTATGCTCACCCCACGCCGCCGCCACCAACCAACCCCTGCCCGTCCTCTTGCTCTCTCTCTCCCATCTCCTAAGCCATAATAGAATTTGATCCGCGGGGAGCGGAGAGGTGCAGGGTGGCTGATGGTCCATACTGATGTCAGTGCTACCGGTCCCTCTTTGCCAGATTGCTGTCTTGCTCAGAGTCTTCACAGGCGTGATGAACTGTATCCCCCCCTCGTCTAACCTCTCCGCCCTCCCCTGCTAAATCACTGCGATCGGCATCGAGGAGAGAGAGAGAGAGAGAGAGAGATGAGGGGGGGGGGGGGGGGTCCGGGGGTGCAGGATTCAGGGTTACAAAAGCATTTATTCATCATGACCCCAACAGACTCTGTGTGTGCGTGCGCAATGCGTGCGTGCGTGCGTGTTTTTGTCTGACTTGTCAGGTGAGGAATAGAGAGTACAGGCCGGCCTTCGACCGAGCAAGTTTGCCATAGTCCAGTGGTTCACAAATGTCACAGTCTTATACAAATGTCACAGTATAAGACTGTGGCTGTTCTGGTCAGCGCCCAGGTTTGAATATGTATCTCTGTGCGTTTCTGCAACAAGTGTTCAAGTCTATCATAATTGCATCAGCGACGGTTTCACATGTATTGGTTATTTTAGCTCCATGGCTGCAGTGCCGATATCGGAGATATTTATGTCATTATTTGTAATTTCTGCAAAACTTTAAAACTTTAAAACTTTGTCACGACAGTCCCCATGAACTTCAGCGGAGGCAAATCATCCCGGTGTGAATGTATCTGCCGCCGTCTCGTGGCCAGTTGAACGGCGTAAAAATGGAACAGCACAGCGTTGCCCATGGTCAGCTGTCAGCTCACATGTATTATACAGAGAATAACATTTTATATGACCCCCCCCAGCACAAAGTAATGGGCAGATTTATTCCACCAAAAACGGTCGGTCCTTATTTACTTCTCAGTTTTTCCACGGCCCGTACAGATGCATGTTTGACAGCTCGATGAAAGGAGATAATGAAAGAAGACTCGGAGGAGGGCAGAGACAGAGGGCTTGGAAGATGGAGGGAGAAGTGACAAAGTGAAGTGGGGGAGGGATGTAGAGACAGAGAGAGACAGGGGACAGAGGATAGAGATAGGGAGACGGAGGGAGAGAGGCACGCAGAGCGTCGTGCAAATAATCATCATCAAAGGTCAGATTGAGGCTAGCGAATTGCCTCTCGCTGACAGGGCCTTTTTAAATGATGAAAGAAATGAAAAATTGAAAATGAGCAATTTGATTATCCTCTCGTCAGGGGCCTCAGTGATGCATGGAGGACACTGGGATCATTTCTTTGCGTGCGTGCGTCACTTTATTTCATTACGGGCAAAATATAGACAGCCGGATAAAGTGAGCAGGTCACCGATTGGAATATCGAAAGATAACAAGAGCTGCCAATTGGTCTGGGGATGAGCGCCGTACTCTGTGAGATTGTGGTTTGACCTCCAGGTTTTTGGTCTGGCTTCTAGATTCATCATTCATGGTGCTGCAATAGGGCTGGAAAAACTTTTTTTGTTCCATCCAACTATATGAAATTAGTATTATTACTAGTTAGCCACCAGGCATCATGAAGATCAAACAACAAAAGCAAGCCCAACAAAGAAATATAAGCAATTTTAACCTCAGAGAACCCTTTCAAATTCTCATCGGCGGGACCGTTTGCGGAGCTGCTCTGAAGAACAAGATTTAGATCAAAGGGCAAAATGACAAACTACCTGATGGTAAAAGATGCAGCTCTGCACCGCCTACTGTGTGGACTTAAGGAACTGTATGGGGTCAAAATGTTCCTTGGCAAAACATTGTGAAAATAGCCGACCTACAAACTCACAATGTTGTGAGCTTGCTATTGCTATTGTTGCTGTCGGCAGATAGCCAGATACCTCTTATGTCCACATTCTAACTTTTTTGTTTATTTGTAAATTAACGCCCTACTTGATCATACTAACTACACTGTACATACTACTGTATCTGTCTGTCTGTACTAACTAACTACAGCATCACATAAAAGCATCAAAAGTAGCAGATCCACAAACTCAACACAATCTTGTAGATCTGCTAGTTTTGATACATTGAATTTGAATTCTGAAAAGTCATGGTTTCTACCCGACAGAGATGATGTAGCGATTACGCTGTTAACCCAAGTCCCAAGAATGACATTTGTTTTGTGGTCAAGACTCACCAAACTAGGCTTCACTACAAAACTGAATTAATGCTCACTCCCCCCTGCAATACAGGTGGCATTATGGCTACTTTCCATGCTGAAATGGAAGTCAACGCTCCAGGGGGGACAGGAGCGTGGTGGGAGGAAAGTGATGAGGTTTTATTTACAATAGTGGAGAGTAAGGCCCAACAAAAAAAGGAGAGAGAGAGAGAGAGAGAGAGAGAGAGAGAGAGAGAGAGAGAGAGACAGAGAGAGAGAGAGAGGTTGGCTGGCTGGTTGCTGGGCTGGCAGCGGAAATAGTGCTCTGGAAGAGGCAGGGAGAACGAGCCAGGGAGTTCGGGCTATAGCCTGGGCGACAATGACAAACAAGCTGATTTAAATAAAAGCTCGCTAACTGTCCAATGTGCTGAAGGCTACCCAAGATCCATTCCCTGAAAATCCCTCAATCTGACAGGTCTGAGAGGGGCTGCTGGGAACAAATGAGCGCTTCATCACTGCCGTTGTCCTTTTGCACCCTGAGTAATCCCCGGTTCCCGTGGCTGCGGCAACCATCTCTGGACTAATCCGCGCCGTCGAAATGGGACAACCATATTGAAATATATATAAAGGCCTTATGATTACTCTTCTCGAAAATCCACCTGTTAATAATTGATAGGCGTCATTAGGACAATACTGTTGGTATTTAACCCATTTAGGCCTGAGGCCAATTACACAAATGCCTTCTAAATCAGTATAATTCTGAAACGTATTTGTGCCAAGATATGTATTTGGCCACGGACCCCCATCTGAAAATGTCTTAAATATACGTTTGCCGCGTGTCTTCCCCCATCTCTCTCCCCATTTCTACTTTCAACCTATCAATAAAGGCAGAAAAAACACTTTAAAAAAAGTATCAAAAATGTACAAGCTCACAAAAGTGATGCGCTGTGAGCGTTATCTGTAAAACGTATGTTGCTATTATATATGAATATAGAGGTATGAAATCTAAAATGACAGATGCTTTCTCGGTTTTAACGGCTTAAAGCAATCCTCATCAAGTATCGCCATGACGTGGTTGAGCATTACAAATGGATCTTTTTACTCCCCCCGCCCCCGCGCCCGCCAACACCACCACCACCACTACTACCCTGCTCCTTCTTCACCCAAAGAAAGTTCTGTCATTTCTCAGAGAGCCAAACTTTAATTTAAACTAAATAAATCATTGATCTCATCATAAGGATGATGATTCCCTAAGATGAGAGCTGGTGATTGAAATGGAAATGACCAAGAGAGAGAGCGAGACTTCTCTTGCTCCCGTCCATCAAACAAAAAAAGGGGAGGGGGAAAAAACACACCACGAAGGTTAAAGATTTACAGCCAAAGAGTTGATTGAGGCGTCTCATTCAAAATACACGTTTGTGTTATTCTCTAATCAGGGTTCAAACTGCATGAGCACCTGGATGTAAACGAAAAGCAAAAAAACTCTCTCCAGTCTGATAGTAGTGTGGGACTATCTGAGAAGTTGTTGTGGTTTAAAGTTTGAAGTTTAATGTTGATATCTGTTATGTGGGTCTTTTCTGCCTCAGACATCTGTGAAGTTGGTTTGAAGTTTAAAGTTTTCTTTTGATATTGTTGGGACTTTTCTGCCCAAATGTACACAGTAGAGAGAGAGAGAGAGACAGGGAGTAAAGGCACGAGTAAAGTATAAAGGCACGACTAGTAGAGACACGCCGTATCGGCTGTCGGGCTTTGGAATCACATTTAGAGCCATTATGAAATATGTGGCAAGGCCAGCGGCGCCCCACGTTTGAAGTTTTGACACCCATGTTTTGTGGTTATGGATTTCACAGGAGTACTAGTTAACTACGTGAACTAAACGTAACTATAGTGACTTTGCGAAGGCATTGCACTTACTGAAATGTACTGTATGTGGAGTGATGCAATCTTCACCTCTCCTGACTGGATAAAATTGGCATCCCTGAAAATCTAAAACAAAATCACCTCACCTTATTACCATTAAGCCTCAGATAAAAACTACTACGAATCGAATCACACATTTTTACTTGACACGAACCAACGTGTTGTAAATGTACAGTCAACAGTATCTTACAGTCAGCCAGTCTCACCTATACTACAGCTGCCTTTGTCCTGTCCAGATTATATATCCGAGTTTCCTTTCCACTCTAGTAACCTTTATCATGCGCTCTATAGTAGCTTTTATGACAAGCCCTCTAGTTCCTTGATGACAAGCTCTCTAGTTCCCTTCATGACGATCTTAAATGTGAGAATCTACCCGTAGTCCCACGTGGGTGAAAAGGTCACAGGGGTCAATCAACCCTGTACACACACACACACACACACACACACACACACACACACACACACACACACACACACACACACACACACACACACACACACACACACACACACACACAGAATATTAAGCTCCTGGGGTAACCTTATCCTTGGCAGAGCCTTATTATCTGTCCGCTAAACAGGGAGGTCGGTGACAGCCCGCGGTTCGGGGGCCAAGCGGGCAGACAATGGGGAGTGACGGATCAGAAAGCGAAAAGTTAAGTCGTCGGGGATAAGGACAAGAACTGATGATTCGCCCCGCATCACGGCGGCATAAATATTCACCGTCAACCCTTTCGCGTCGACAACAAATGGGAATGAGAATGTCACGCGCGTCACCGGAGGGGGAGGGGAACGCGTAGGGGATCTGTCGGTGTCATTTCAATCGCCAACCCCCTGGCAAATCAGGTGCAACAGCTTTGGAATGACTGCTTCAGAGGCACAGTGTGGACGGACGGGCGTTGAGGAGGAGGCAACAGGGCCCGGCTCCAAACTGTCAAAACACCTCACACTGTGAGCTGGAGCAGGGCCTGAAGAGGATGGGGAGGGGAGGGGAGGGGAGGAGGGGGAATAGAAGGACACCGTGACTCTTTTCAGCCTTTTGCATTTCTAATCTAAACCCTAGGCTATACAGAACCCTAACCTCATTTCACTACTTGTATTTATTAACCACTGAACACCCCCCAGGGGTCCTAGACCTGTGGTTCTCAAACTTTGTAGCTCAAGACCCAAAAGAGAAACTTGATTTCTCTCCGGGAAACCAAAACTAGTAAAATTGCCGATTTCTGCTATTTTCACTACTTCGTAAAGGTATTTTTGCCCTTTAATGAATGGATGTTTTATTCTTTTTTATCATGGTATTTTTGTTGTTGTCTTTAATTTTGTAGAAGAAAGGAGGGACACCCGCACACCGCCACTTGCTAGGTTCAGAGCAGAATACAATAAAGGCCCTGAATCTAGCAAGTGGCAGTGTGCAGGCTTTAAATGTCTACATTTTTGATACAGCAATGAATTGATGTTAAAGGACCACTTTTCAACCTACCTTCATATAATTGGCCCTCACTAATGTTCATGATAAAATGCCACAATTTTGGGCTGTGGGCAGTTCAGAAACCCGTACACCAGTGACATCATCGATGGGGAATCCAAGCTAATAGAAACTGCAGGCTTTCTATTCCTTAAAAGTTGCAATGCAAAATGGAAGCCATCGTTCTCACGATAATACAAATCTAAATATTTAAAATATTATTATATATATTGTCTAACGATGATGTCACTGATGGACGGGTTTCTGACCTGCCAACAGCGCTTCTATGAGACACCGACGAGTAGAAAAGAATTGTGGTATTTTATCATTATTGAGGACTAATTTTGAAGATAGGTTGAAAAGTGGTGAAGTGGTCCTTTAAGTATTCCTTTAACTATTGAAAAGTGCTTAATATCAATGCATTGCTGTATCAAAATGTAGGCCTACACATTTAACCACAAAATTCTAATATTTTTCAGAAATGTTCTAAAAATAGTAGTGAAAATAGCTGATCAATGCTGTACTTTTTACGAGCTGCTTTAGCTGCTGGTCAAATGCTCATGAACAAATGCACAACAGACATCCTATCCTTTCCGTTCATATATAACGCCATTTAGGTCGACATCATGCTATAAATTCATGTGATAATAAAATAGCAGCACCTATACGATGACTGATGATGATGATGATGATGATAGTCAACTGTCTTCCTCCCGTGTGCATTGTGTACGACAGCAGCTGGTAATAATATGACATAATTTCTTGTTCACTCCACTATTTGGCAGCTATAGTCATATTGTGACACGTCGTGAGATTGTAGATCCTATTTTTAAGTGTGAAAAGTTTTGAAAGATTTGAATAGGCTACTTTTACTTAAGAATATTTGGCCTCTCCTCTGGCCCAGAGGCTATTACTAATCAGCGTGGAGTTGGCATGCTCTCTCCACCCTACAGCCCTCATCCAATCATGGTCCAATAATCACCTGGCTGAGATAGCGAGATGAAAGGAAATGAGAAAGGAATAATTGCAGTTTTGGGGCGATATGAGCCCGCATCTAAAAGAAAAAAGAAAGAAACTCCCAAAATGTACTTACTGAAAGTACTCAAGTAAAGGTACTTAGTTACTGTTCGCCACGGTGAGAGTTTCTGGAGGCCCAACACTAGTAGTGTGACATCACGCCTGCCATACCATGGAGACACTCTCGACCGCAGGGGTGGTCCTGTGATTTTCATTAAGACAGACTCCTAGAGCGCTTGTCTTATTACTGGGTCATTAGGCTCTCCATGAGTAACAGATTGGCTCTAATAGGAACCAAGGGAGCCGGGGCAGAAGGCAATTGCAGCTTCGGAGTGACCACACAGGTGCCGGGGTACCCCCCCCCCAACGCACCCACCCACCTCGCTCCTTGATTGGCTAATTAGTGCATTGTCAATCACGCAGACCTCGAGGTGGCGCCCGCCAAAAGACGGAAAGGTAGTTAAAAAAAGTGTTAGAGAAAGCTTGCCACACACACACACACACACACACACACACACACACACACACACACACACACACACACACACACACACACACACACACACACACACACACACACACACACACACACACACACACACACACACACACACACACACATCCCCTTTTTCTTCCCAACCTCATTATTGGTCCAATTACAGATAACCAGTGAGTAATTATTTCATGTCTCCACACTTGTTAAAGGAAGCCAGGTTTTGCGAGTTGGGGTATACTGTATTGGGGGGGGGGGTGTTTGGAAGTTACTTGAAGTAGTCCAAATGTCAAAGGAGAATTTTGTATTATTCATTATATTTCTTACCTTATATCTGATGTTATTATATCCAACAACAAGTTGTGCATGTGAAACATAACATAACATCCCAAGCACCACAGCTCCGACCGTGCATGGTGGGTTTATCGCTAAACCCGATACAAATCGCTCGACTTGTATTTATACAACTGTCTCTCGTAACGTCGGAATACTCTCCAGAGTCTCAGCAGAGTTTTGTCCCAAAGGGGCTGCGGTAAAATGTGAACTGCCGATAAACCCCACTTTCATGCTCGGAGGCGTGCTAGAGAAGGATTCATTATTTATTGTTTTCACCTCTACCACTGGTTGTTGGATATGACAACATCTGATTATGGTAAGAAAGGGGCTTGTCCGGAATTCTCCTTTAATTTAACTTGGAGAGGTTACAAATGGAATAAATTAATTGTGTTGTTGTTGTTGTTAGAATAGATGTTAAATAACTATCTGCCGGTACACTCTACAATACAGTATAGCAATCATTGCTATACTGTACTGTAGAGTGTTTGTTCAGTAACAGGGGTCTCCCTGTCTCTACAGCACTTTAGTAAACAGAAAACCCATTGTCAGGTCGGGATACCAATGTTATCCAATCAGGAGAGATAACTCGTACAGGGTACTGGATATAACAAGTCAATTTGGTAGTGAGCAACTAAGCACACACAATTTCTAACTGGAACACTATCTGATACACATGATCTTTGTGGGGTTCTCGCTCCTGAGTCCTGATTGGATCACATTTGAACCAACCTGAAAAATGTTTACTAAAGAGCTGAAGAGATGGGGTGACCCCTGTTACTGAACAAACACTGTATATCACAAATATCTATAACAATATAGAGATACAGTATAGGCCAATATTAGGCCCTCATTTATCAACACGGCGTACATATGACGGAATCACCAAAGGTTTTGGCATTTATCATACGAGCGTGACTTTGAACTTTGGCATACGCCATGCCAAATATCCCGTCAGGTCAGGAGTATAGGCTTTGTCCTACAGTCTTTCTGTCGTATAGAGAACTAGACAAGCGGAGCAGCATCACAGGCATCTACGAATGTGTAAAATGTTTAGCTATAAAGTTTATAGCTAAACATTCATTAGTTTATACTGTATAAACTAATGAATAATGTGAAAAAGATATATTTTGTAAAGGCATGTCATATGAAATCGGTAGGATATATACAAGCAATTAAAACAATGTCACAAGTTATATAAATGCTTAACTTTCTTAAGCCATTTAATTTTAAACAGTGCTTTGCATGAGCCATGATGAGCGCATATACATTTGAGGATTTAATTGGGAGCGGCGCGCAATATTTTCATGACAAAGAGACATTGGAGACTGCTGGAGGTGTAGAGTGAAGTCTCCCTTGCCGTACTGTAGCCTACAGTAATGTTCAGTACAGTAGGCCTGTGTGGAGTTATGTCAATGTGCGACCTCCTCGTTTAAGGATAAACCTGATGGGTTTGCTCGAAGCCTCGAATGTCAACTGTGCCAATCTGGAGACCGCATCGGGAGATGGCTACCCACATGCCCACCACACCCATAATACTCAGTCACTCCATAAACCAGTGGTTCCCAAAGTGGGGTCCGGGGACCCCTAGGGGTCCTTGAGGGAGTTCCAGGGGGTCCCCAGCTAAATGGTAGTTGGGAACCAAATCGACCCTTATGGGTCTGTAACTCAGAGTGTACAAATTGATTTGTACACTCTCAGAGTTAAATTAACTTTGACTTTACAATACACATATGGGTCCCCGAGATAGAATTGCCAATAAATAGGGGCCCGTAGACTAATGCAGGTCAAACTGGGGGTCCTTGAAATTAAAATGGTTGAGAATCAGAGCCAAACAATTCTTCTCTAATGGGGGGTCTCTGGCATATATTTTTCAAATGGGGGGTCCGCAGGCTAATAAATGTCAATTTGGGGGTCCTTGACATGAAAAGGTTTGGGAACCACTGCCATGAACGTTCATACAATTGACAACCACCACTGGCTATCCATCTGTCATGACTGCATAAACGTGGTGTCACAGACCACAGTAACAGAGGACACAGTGACAGAGGAGGAGATGCACTCCTTTATTTTATTTTTTTGGAAGACAACAGTGTGCGTGTGCGGCTCGGCGCTGTGTCAGGGCTGTGCACGTCCAAACTTATCCAATCATGACGATGGGATGTGATGGCAGTGGTGGCTCTACGGGGGGGCAATGGGGGGCAAAGCAATGCCCACCCAGATTGAACTTTGTGCCACTCCAGTCCAGATTTTTACAAATGTTCTTCATGATTATTATAAATATATAAATTTTCAAATGAATTGAATAGTTAATAGAAATACAAGGTAATTATTGCTCAACATAATTATATTTGTTTGTTTGTTGTTGGTGCCGCTGCATTATTGTAGCCTATTTCAACGCATCACTGTGTTAATAGGCGAGCATTTGTTATACATAGGGGGGTTTTAAAAATAAAGTGCCCGCTTTGGAGAAAAATATGCCCCCCTGCTGATTTGTGCCTGGAGCGGGCACTGTATGATGGTGTTAACAACATAGATAGAAGGGAAAAAGACAACGCGTAGGCGTACAGCTATTTATGAATTATTATTTAATTCATGGTTCTGGTGTTCGTTCACTCTATTTATTTAACTAGCCCTTACCCGTTGTGAGATATTTCCCCGCCCCCCGTTGTGGCCATGGGGGGTACTGCGCCCGATGCGTTTTTAATTCACTAATACATTTATTATTAATCATTAATGTGTCAAATCAAAAAAGGGCTTCGTTACGCCCTCCATATTCATATGGACAATGCCTGTGTGAAAAGTGGGAGCGATTGGTGCAGGCAATGAGGAACTACGGCAATGTTTCTGACAGACACACACACACACAGACAGACAGTTAGAATTATAGTATGATGATGATGATGATGATGATGATGATGATATAAAACACACAACAAAAAAAAGGAAAAGAAAGTTTTGTTTAAACAAAAAATATCAAGTACTGTATAGCACCTGCACTGATGATTTCTTTCAGGACTAAAGCAGTGTTGCCAAGTCCGCTTATTTAGCGACTCCAGGCTTTGCCGAGTTGGGCTTGCTATTTTTAAATCATTGTTTAAACCAGTGCTTCTCAAACATTTTCATGTAGAGGATATGTATTATGTATTGTCCGCAAACACATCTGAAAATATGTTTGCCAGGGACCCCCTTGCTAGATTTCTGTTGTTGAAATGTTTCAAAAGTTCTGCTTTTTTTGCAAAAGCGGATCTAGAGGCTAACAATGTGCCTCAGTGGTTCAGTTGATTGATATAGTCACTTATTTTGGGCTTATAACAGTGGAGAGCTGTGATGCCTCCCTGGCCCTTATTTGTCCATTGACAGACCCAGAGACCATATTGATCAAAGCCAGTACATTTGATTTGAATGAGTTTGGCATCTTATCTATGCCATTGATCACCGCTGTTTCATTATCGCCTGTGCATAAACACTCTATCTCACATGCATGCACATGCATGCGTGTACACACACACACACACACACACACACACACACACACGCACACACACACTGCAACATTTGAGGAAGGTGATGCTAATGAACCGTAAAACAAAAAAAATCTATAAAGCTCACACGCCTAAACCCAACCTCTAAATGCAGTACAAATCCAAACAACCTAACCCCACCTAAACTACTAAAGTTTTTAGTTTAGTGATACAAGTACATGCACACACGAACACAAACACGCACACACACACACACACACACACACACACACACACACCCCTCTACCGCTGCTGCACCTGTCAATGCCTATATATTACCATTCTGCCCCCTAACGCACCGTGCACCCTCCACCCCACACCCCATCGATCCGCTGTGCATCAGAGCTGAGATCAAGGCAGGACAGGGCCCCCTAATGAGTCCAATGAAGGGGCGGGTGGGGGTGGAGTGTCAGGTGACAGGTGCTTGACTGGTAGGGCAGCGAGGCTAACACAGGGGGAGGTTAAGGTCTGAATGGAGATTGATGGGAGAGACAGAGAGAGCAACGCTTCCATATAGGCAGCGGAAAGGTAGCTTTGTTTTGAAGACACAGACATCAACTATTTTGCTGGGGAACCCCTCGAGGACCCCCGGGGGTCCATAGACCCCACTTTAATAACTAAGAGGTATAGTGTTTTGGGACCAAAGTGTTGAATGGACAGATGAAGGGAGGGAGGGAGGGACGGACAGACAGACAGACAGTTAGCAACTGCAGTTTTCTTAATCAACAAGCAATACAGATCATCCAACAAAACATTACATTATATATTGTTAGGTATTTTCAAAATATTTTGAAAAAAGAAAAGAAAATTGAGGGGCTAGGCTTAGGCTAGGGTTCTCTCTCCTTGGGTCAATGCATGGCACCACCTCTTTTCAGATGGGGGTCCATGGCCAAATGCATTTCAAACTTGACATGCAAACGGTTGAGAACCATAGAAATACAATATGTCCTTCCTACATGGTGATAGCAGAGGACACGCAGTGCATTACAGTTATTAGCCTGATAAGAAAAGAATGCATCTTCTCAGTCCTTGACAACAGAAGCTTATACAACACAGCAGTCCTTTAGGCCAGAATGGCAAGAGAACAAGGCAAAACATGGAGAGGGAGGGAGAGAGAGAGAGAGAGAGAGAGAGAGAGAGAGAGAGTTAGGACCAGTTTACAAGGTGAGAGGGAGGCACAAACAACGACCTCATTCCATAGCCTCTGCACGGCGACATCCAATCATACCAGTTTGACCACTCCTGTCCAGTCCCTGTTTACCTGTCTAGTAACGGGACAACAGTAAACCGAACTAAAATGATCAATAGGCTAATTTAAGTCAATCGATTAATAATCCCCCCCCCCCCCCCCCCCCCCTTACCGTTATTATAGGCAAACGTTTTCCCTAAGGAATTCTAAAGCACTCAAAAATAGTGCTAAATGGCAGATTTACAAGATACAAACTCCCTTCTGGGGGAGGCACATTAGCCAAAAACTTAACTTGCAGGCTATTTTCTCTGGAGCGATACCTGCAGCACAATGGGTATAATTGGTTGGAATTGCACTCTTCACATGCCAAAATGAAAGAAAAAAAGAAAGGATCCAAGGAGAAATTCAGGACCATCAGAACGCCTTGCAAATTTTCAGTTTACATAATAATCTTAACGGAACAGCTGGTCTCCATGGATCAGAGTTCCAACAACAACTTGCCATACCCTGCGGTGTCCCAACGTATATACCTGCTTCTCCTGCATGGTACTTGGTACTCAGACTAATTAAGTGGGTGGACCGCAGGCCTGGAGACAATGTTTTCTTTCCCATTATAAAGCCGTAATTGCTGTGTAATTACTCCTCCATTGTGGTCTTTCATTGCAAAGAGCAATGGCACTAATGGCATTAAACTTCAAAGGCCCTTAGAAAAGAATGGAGTGGTGATGAGGAGACTAGAGCGTATTAATATTCATAAACGGCCCCTCATCAGATGAGGGAGAGACTGGATGGGGGCTTTATAGCCACGAGACAAAGCGCCAATGTTAATGTGTAGGAACTAGGAACATTAGTATTTGAGATTTGTATTGTTCTTGTGGAAGCGCGCAATTGTGTTTGTTTCTGACGCATTTGTGTGACTGCATTGCGTCTGTTTATGAATCATACAGTAGTACCGTGGACAGTGGATTCATTACTATGCTCTCGCCATTGTAGGCTGAGAGAGAGAGAGAGAGAAAGAGATATGGTGTGTGTACTGTGTAGTGTGTATACTGTGTGTGTGTGTGTGTGTGTGTGTGTGTGTGTGTGTGTGTGTGTGTGTGTGTGTGTGTGTGTGTGTGTGTGTGTGTGTGTGTGTGTGCGTGTGTGCGTGTGTGCGTGCGTGCGTGCGTGCGTGCGTGCGTGCGTGCGTGCGTGCGTGCGTGAGTAATCCATCACCGCCCCTCATCGTTCTATTGGCTGACAACGGAGCAGCTTGACACTCTCTGAACTCATATTGTCCCATCAATACTTTTCCATACACCCCACTGCCCCACTAGAGCTTAAATATAATTAATTATGTATGACTGACACGTATATATCTATTCTAATATCCAACCCAGCTTCTCAGTACACCTGATCAATAGTACACCAAGCCAGCAGGTCTACTATCAATTCTGCTATAAAGAACATATTTAATTCATAAACTTGCTGTATGTATAGAACTATAACTTTGTTTTTGTGTGTATGTGTGTGTGTGTACTGTACGGGGCAGGCCACAGTGGCTCATGGTTTTAGGAACTACCAAGGAAAGTTATTGGTATAGTTAAGGAACCAAATGGAACCTTGCTGATCTGTAACTCTGAGAGTGTACAAATGGGTCCATTTGGTTCCATTTGTATACTCTCAGATTGTATGAAGGTCCTTGGTCAGAAGCAGATCCTTTTTTTTTTTTAAGGTTTTAGAATCACTGCTCTAAAAACAGTTATCTGCCAAAGTGATTATATGGACATATTTACCAAAGAAGCCTACAATTTAATAGCATTTAGTTTATTGGCTGATGATAATTTCCTACACCCAGCCCGACACATCAAAACACTGGCTCACCACTGCAGAGGCCCGGGTGATCCGCTTCTCTGCACCAGAACCTCCAGGATGGAACCCCCAGAGGGAACTCAACAAACCACGTGCAACCCAGATTTGGCACAAACAAGGGACTAAATTAATTTCGCTCCTATGCCACAGATATGTGGAACGCCCTACCAACGGTCATTAAGACATGCGAATCCCTTGACTGCTTCAAAACCGCTCTCAAAGGGCACCTTTACGAAGTGTAACGCTTTATTGGGTCGTCCACTCACAGTTACATTTTTTGTATTGAGTTGTGCTTGAAAAGTACTGTAATTTTGCTAAATGTTAATAAATACTTCAATCAATCAAATATAATATATATCATATTTGATGGGATATCAAAGCACAACTAGCATATTTCACATCATGTGTCACATACTCTACAGTGTGTCTTTTATTCTACATGAACATTTGGAATTGATGGCTGCTATGACAAAGCCCAAAACCTCTAGCTTCAACTTAAGTAAATAGCAAACTAACACATAGGATAATTGAATTGGTCAAGAGCCAGATACACAAGTATGGGTCCATGCATGTTCCCTGTTACTCACTGCCTTCAACTGCAGCCACAACACAACCACAAACTGTAGATTCATCAGCATTCAATTCCAGAGCCAGAAACAGTCACTTAACATGCCATTGTTTGGGTCCCAAAAAGACAGCAGTAGTACAACAGCTTGAATCACATTCGTATACAATGTATACACACAGCATACAACACACGCAGCAGCAGCAAATAATAAATACAAATATGAATGAAGAAAATCCTACCTAGAGCAGTCTTCTACTAGTAGTTCATCCCCAGATGAGCCCTCCAGCCGTGTCTCCAGTCCTGTTGATCCTCCATACATCTGGCTATCGACACCAGAATTAGTTTTCCTCTGCTGGGCGCTCAATGGCAATTGGGCAGAGACTGACTGGTGCATTCTCCCGGCTCTAATCTTCTCACAAACTCTTGGTAGATCCCCATACATACATGCTTAATTGGTAGCATGTTCATCCTGGTTGATATTTTAGTACAGACACACCCTTGTCTCAGGTCTCACATCAAAGAGGCTGGGCCTCCTCCGATGGCGGTCTATGCAGAGGACAGGTGATGATTATGTCAGTTCAGCAGCATCCATTGCGGGCGTCTGTAAGATCTTCTCTTTTTATGCCATCTCCTTGGTCCCACATGTAGCGGTGACAACGTGTCACCATGGTCCACATGGAATATAGAACTGATCTCTTGTATTGCCTTGTTGTATGGGTGGCAGGACTTGAGTCTGTTTAGAGGCAAGGATGTCATAGTGGTGTTATCCAGGATATGCCAGGCATGTTTCTGGGTAGCAGTCTCTCATCAGAGACCGGCCGGGAGAATTCCCACTAGGACTGGCAGGTAGAACACAGGAGTGGGCTCCAGGCAACCATTTATGATCCGGAGAGTGTTGTTAATGGAAGTTACAACCTTTTTGGCATGTGGGCTTCTACACCAGGCTGGGGCTAAGTGCTCGGCTGCAGAGAAGACCATGGCTTGCGTGGAGACTCGTAGTACAGATCTTGTACCCATGGCTCCTATAGGGTCTGGAGTAGGTTGGGAGGAACACTATAAGCCCTGAGTGAAAGAAAGAAAGAAAGAAAGAAAGAAAGAAAGAAAGAAAGTCACATACATAGTCTGTATCCTGTTACAACATGCACAGTATTCCAGACAGTCATGTGGTTTATGTAGGCTAGTTATATTTTGGATAGTTAAGTTGACAGACCACAGCACAGGGCCGTCAACAAAGTACTCCAATTTTCTTGTAATTAGTGTTTTCAATTGCTTCTAAACTTAATGATATACTGACGCTCAACAAGAATATTTTTTGAAAGATGGAGTGCCGTGATTTTTTTCCACCCTAAAACATGATCAGCAGGTCTTATTGTTATATAAGGAGGTATATTTTAAGTGTACAGTATTTGTTAAAATATTGCTTTTATGTGGGCACGCCCACCAGTTCATTAAGTATGCCTGGTTTCCCTGGTGGGTGGTGATCCACCTGAACTGAAGCTGCACCCACAGCTGTAGTTGTATGATAAAGGGGGAGGGGTTAGGGGAGGGGCTGATAATGTGATGTCACTATATTACTGTTTATTTCATTGGCCCGTTTGACTGTCAAGGGTTCAGCCTCCAGGAAGAAACCCTAAATACAAAGTTAATACACAATTGCACATAAAAACGACTCCAGGGTGTCTAATGAAGTACTGTCACCTCATAGACACATGAAAAACTGGAAAAATACAAAAATTGTGGCACTCCCTCTTTAATATTTTACATGAATATAGTAGGCCTACTGTAAATTGTGTATTAGTGCCATAATGGTAGAACTGCACTAACAAATGAAAATGATATATGCCTAGATTGACCAGGACGTGTTATAGGCAATGGCATAGATACATACGTAGGAATATGACTCAAATGTCAACAGACAAGGCCGGGTTGTAAAATCGTGGTTTGTTCATTCATGCTTTCCATTCATCAAACAAATAAATAGTATTTGTCTCTTCCCTACACATTAAATGATTTATTTTGTCCTAACTATCTGGTGCCATTTATTTTTGAGGGGCGCTTACGTCAGTGTCTGCGCAAATCGGCTTAGTGTCTATTTTTGAAGGGCGTGTACAGGTTTAATGTTTGTTTTTAGTTTGTTTTTAGTTCAATGTTTGTTTTAAAAACGCCATTGACAATAAAGAGAATTCAATGTTTGTTTTACATCATCATGTTGAAAGATGATAAGAGCGCCCCTCACTTCACACGGGTGTGATTTTTGTCCTACACAAATTCCCATTGACAATGAATGGAGAATTTTTACGTCATAGTGTCTTAAGCATAATAGACAGTTACGTCATGATGATGTACGATGATAAGAGCGCCCCTCACTTCACACAGTTGTGATTTTATTTTAAATATGCATGCACACAGAGCTTACTACTAGTACACCTACAAATCTGAGTATGCCTTGAACGGAAGTAGAAATCTAGATCCGCTAGCCTAATCAGAGTAACACTTGGCTCCAAAAGCACTACTTTACTTTAAGTACAAGATATTTGGTGCTGTGACACCCCCAAAAAAACATTGTGCTTAAAACACGTTTTTCTTTTTCTTTCTACTAGTATACTACTACTTTTATTTTATAAATACAAAAACTAAAAGCAGCCTATAATTATCTAGGCTAGGCTACATTATAGTATTAGGGACACGCACATTAATGGTCTATTAAATTCACATTTCAAACACGCACATGCACACACACGCACACACACGCGTCATGAACTCACCTCGAGAATAAAGAGTTTGTCAAAACAGTTTGACACAAAGTCTTTCAAGTGTCACGACGAATCACGATATTGCTCAACAGTTATCACGTCACCTGACAGACAACTCAACTGAACTGAACTTCCGTAAGGAACTCACGTGAGTTGGATTACATTTAGAAGTTGTTGTTCACTCTTTCTTTGTACTTCCTAACAAAGCGCAGCTCGTAATGGAGAATTGTGTTTAGTAACTGTGTAAAACAGTACAGGACACAGTCACACAGCAAGTGTGTGTGGGGCCAGGGGGAACTAAGGGGGCGGGGCAACCGGAGGATTTTAAAGAGCCCGCGTGCAGCCTGTTTAGGGAGTGTCTAATAGCCTGCATTAGTGCATTCACACTTTCAGTGTCTGACAGTATAAGTATAGGTGCTTTTCCATCGAAAATAGGAAGCGAGTAAGTAAGTAATAATTCGAAAAAAGAAAAGCATATTTTTCTTGTTTCCATCCACTGATAAAATGAGCTTCTTGGGGGATATTAAATAAGCAGTAGGTGGCGCTATTTTGCCAGTCAAGTGAGACGCGCAGAGAGGCTCATATTATCTGACATTTATTTTACCTTTGATGTTCTGTTAAAGGGACACTTCACCCTTTTTGCCAAAAACACATTATGTTAATGACGTTTAGAAGATTTATAACACTTTCCTGGGGGTCTTTATGTGTGTAGCCTAGTATGTGATTTTAGATATTTTAGATTTTAGCAGTGAGCACAGTGACTCAGTGACATAGAGTCTATGGGGGCCACGGGGCCTTGGCCCCCATGTAATGAGGATTTTCGGGGAATTTCAAAAAATCCTCTTGGACTTCTCCCCTGGCCCCGCCCCCGGGCCCCGAGGTGGGGGGGTGGGGGGGGGGGAAACCACCACCACTAAGAAGAGGTTCATCCAGAGGAAGCTACAGTTCGCCGCCAGCGATGCCAGCCTGCCGCCGCCGCTGAAAATGCCGCCGACCCATGCAGCGACAGAACTTGCCGCTACTACAATGGCTCTTTTAAGAGCCAACAATTCCTCTAAAAGTGCCAGCAGTAGCCAGCAGGCAGCAGCAGCCAGCATCGCCTGTGATAACTCTGAAAACTTGAGAAAAAGATCCAGCTCAGCCAAAATATCCCAAAACAATGTCCGGGGAACAGAACTGTTCCTTTTCCTCAGACTACTTTTACTTTAATTAAAAGCTTGATGCAGCGGCTATAATTGGGTCAAGGATCTTGCTTTCGTGAGCAATGTTGTACGAGATTGGTAATAAATTGGTCAAATCATGATAAGTAACTCATTTTTAGACCATCTGGGGGAAATAAATAATTAAATCTGCGGCACGGGGCCGAGCGAAGCGAGGCCGCGAGAGTTCCCCCCCCGACGCAATTCTAGCCTACCTAAAGGTAAAATCCACCCGCCGCCTAATGCTGTATTCGTTATGTGACTGCCACACTGGGGACAGAGGAGCGTTTTATTGGATTTTACGAGACTTCAAGCACGACAGCAGAAACACTTTTTCGCTTGTTACAAGATGTCTTGCTCAGATACGCACTACCAGTGAGTAGGCTCAGAGGACAGTGCTATGACGGCGCTGACACTGATCAGAAATTCACCAGAGTGACAAGCCTGGTTTAACGAGTACTAGGATGAGGACGCCCCGTCTTTGAAACCTCTGTGCCCCACGCGTTGGACCGTGAGAGCAGCCTCGTTAAGAGCAGTTGTTTCCAACCACAGTGCAATCGTGGCATTTCTCACGGATTTGCATGCACAAAGAAGTGAATCAGCGTCGAGCCGGTGGTCTGCATAAGCTGCTACAGAAGTTTGACACCTTTTTCCTATCTGAAAAAAAAGATTCCCATCCGATTCGACACTGGAGATGCTCCTCCACACGTCTTCCAGACAGCAGAGGACGTGTACCGCCACTCCACCAGCTTTTAGGTCATGGACATTGCATCATCACTGAACTGCAGATTTAACGCTTCGGTGTTCAAGCACATGCAGACACAGAGAACTTTCTGGTGGGGAAGGGCGACTGCAAAAGCATAGTGTAGTTCTAGGGGCTGGGAGGGGGGGCTGCGGGGGCCCCCATGACGATTATAAAAACATTTAGTCTCTGCTCTGATGTCATGGACACTGGGCTCACTTCCTTCCTGGACTAAAATTCCCATAATGCTTTGGTGCAATGATCCTCCTTGTGGATAAGGGGGGGGGGGGCTGTTTTAGGCCCAATCCCAATTGCCTCCCTCAAGCCCTGAGCCCTGGACCCTCATTGACTTTAATGACGTCAGCTGTAAGTGCTTGAGGGTGAGAGGCTGCAAGAGCTCCAAATTGTTGTGTATAAGAAATGGGACAGCACTTTGAAGATGAGTCCGTCATTCATGACACTAAAAACTGTCCTTATTCACAGCCAGTGCCTACCTACATGCTTGGCCTATTTATGCATGTCTATCACATCTATTTTAGTATTTAAGCTGATCGTTATATTATTAGTTTTATAAATACACTTTCCTGTGTGATATGGGTTGTAGTATTCATATA
Source organism: Protomyctophum parallelum (assembly GCF_964188405.1). Taxonomy (NCBI): domain Eukaryota; kingdom Metazoa; phylum Chordata; class Actinopteri; order Myctophiformes; family Myctophidae; genus Protomyctophum; species Protomyctophum parallelum. The sequence continues at coordinate 42,097,487 of NC_139700.1, forward strand.
TAATAATATTCATCATACATTTCATTTCCATATTCTTTTACTTTGTCATTTCTCATCATGTTTCCCTTATTATTATTGTTATTAAATTTATAGCCTATATCCTTCCATTCCGTCTCCTTTTGAGAACAATGAGAAAGCACTATTGTGTTTGTTGACATTCTAACCGCAATTGTTATGGACCTTCGTCTAGGGTGAAGGGACATGACACAATTTGAGAGGAGACAGGGTGAAAAGAACAATTTTCTTTCAGTTGCAGAGACAATTTGTACAATTCTGGTTCACAATTCTCCAATATGTTAGCTTCAGAGTGCAGGTGCTATACTAACAAAACGAATCTAACTAGAAAACAAAAGTTTACCCCTACCTAAAGGCCCTAACAGAATAGAAAACAAAAGTTTACCCCTACCTAAAGGCCCTAACAGAATTTAAACAAAAGACAATTCTAAATCCCTAACTACCCTAACTAACCAAAATTACAATAAGGTAACAAAAGAAAAGACCTGGCACTCCTACATGGTGGAGGTAGGAACCGGGCTTTTTAAACAAGGATAGATAGCAGGTTTTACAGACTCATAATATAATATAATAAAGATGACTTTAAACAAAACTGGACTAAACAAAACAAATCATAACTTACAGCAAGGAACCAGAACTAAGAGCAAACAAAATAATAAGGCAGGCACAAGAGGACTAGAGGGATCGAGTCTCTGCTGCAGAATGCTGTCGTCCCCTCCAGAGCAGAAGTTCAACTGAGACTTTATACAGAAACAGAAAGAGTGCCCAGCCAACAGGAAACTGGTGATGTCAGGGAGAACCAATAAGGACCAGAGGGGGCAGGTCCAATCAGGGACCTGTCACTCAGAGCCATGTTTGTCAATTCACTTGAGTACTGTAGCAAAAGAAATACAACTTGTTACATGCCCTAAAACATAATAACAAATACCAAACTTATAATTATTATCCTAATTTAGTAGCCACCATAAATAATAATTATACTTAAACAAATAACAAATAATCAAAAGGACCGTGGTCCGTAACAGCAATACATAACTAATTTGCATACTTAAATGATTGACGGTCGGAGGATCCCCCTCATTCCCCTGGTAACGCTATGAACTGTGGGTAATTTCTTTGCTAAAGTCAGCCAAAGTCAGCATCGATGCTGACTTTGGCAAAGGGCATATAAAGGGGCGGGGCTGAGCCCTCACTGATTTACCGATTTAAAATGGGACATCCCTCAAGCCCTCGCAGACTTCACATGAACGCGCAGCTAAGTCAGTGAGGGCTCATTGAGTCAGCAAGGGAGTGGATTGGGATTGGGCCTTACTGTGACATGTAGTCCTAGGTAGTCCAGGAAGTAAGTGAGCCCAGTGGCCATGACAAGCTGCAAGCACAAAAGTGATTTTGCGAAAAAAGGTGTTTTTTTGCATTTTGAGGTGTTTCCATTCAGGATTTTATTCGCAAGAGCCTTATTGTGCAAAACCATGGCTTTATGGAAACATGCTTAGTGATTAAAATATTTAATATTTTTACTGTTCCGTGCCGTGCAGCAGGTTTTGCCGTTTGCCATCTACCTTGCCTGATTCCATGTGAATGCAGCATTAGTCTTTCTCTCTTCCCTCACAGCAGGTTCCCTTTAATCAACATTATGGATGTTCAAAAGGCAGTCTCATCTTGAATTAATGAAGTGCCCTCTTAGGACTTTAAAGATTTTTTCTTTTTCTTGAGCGTTTTATGTTCATAAACGTAACCCTCCTCTATGTCCTCCTAAAGTTTAAGAGGGATGAGAGAGCATCATCATTATTCATCTCCCAGTATCACTGCAACTATGCACTCAGAGACTGATTATCTCACAGGTGACAGACATCCAGTCAACGGTGCAAACTGTATTCCACAAGTGCTGTAAAGAAGTCAAGGTCTCATTTGATAAAGCTTTCTGTATGCCCTTATACTGCTCACCTGTGGAGTAACTACAAGGCTAGTAGCATGCAAAAAATAAAGGTTGCATATAATGATGAAAATTTACGGTTGCTGTTGAGGGTATACCAAGATGGCACAGTGCCAGCTGAACTCCCGTGACTACCTGTCAAGCCCTTCTATGAAACGTAATGTATGTGTCGACAACGGTGTCATTATGATTTTAACCAACCCTGTGCAGAGTTCTACTCTGTTCTCCCCTGATTTGGAGACATTGGTGCAACAGCCTCTACAGACTGTGAGCATATTCTTTATGGTTTTTAATTATAGTTTATTTATTTTATTTATTTTTGAGGGGCGCTAGCCCTACAGGTTTAATGTTTGGGTTTTAGTTCAATGTTTGTTTTAAAAACGCCATTGACAATGAAGAGGAATTAATGTTTGTTTTGTCCCTCAAACACAAACATTAAATCCCATGAACAATAAAGAGAATTTAATGTTTGTTTTGACACCGTTTGTTTTACATCATCATTACATCAGACTAAGAGCACCCCTCACTTCACATGGGTGTGATTTGTTTGTGTAATGTTATTGTGTATGCGATTTGTACCCCGAGTCTGAAACAAAGATTTAATTGAATATGGAAATGTACCAAACGGCTTACGTTGGATTGTCATGGTTCCATACTCTATTAACTCAAATGACTAACAATGGAACAACAGACCGGAGAGTGGTGCCATTTGGCAGAGAGGCCCCTAAAAGTCCCATACCTTTTTTTAATTTGTATTAGCACAAATCTTACATGGCGGGGTGCTTGGCACAAAATCTTTTCAGATGGGGGTCCAAGGCACGAATACAAATTAATTTGGAGGTCCTTGATATGAAAAGGTTTGAGAAGCACTGCTCTGGGCTAATCATTTCTCAATGTCCTTCTCCGAGTCGTCTCCCCCCCCCCCCCCCCCCCCCCTCCACCCCCCAAGAGACCCACTGTGTTCTCTATCATCACCCCACACATTTGGAGGCATCAATCAAGTGGTGCCATCAGCCACTGGCATCAGCGCCAGCCACCTACCGGGCTGATAAGCTGGCTTTAGGCCTGGCAGGTGGTGTTTATGTTGACAAAGACACCGCCGCTGTTGGGTGGAAATATCTCATATGTCCCAAAATGTTACTTTTGAATGCTTTTCATTGCTTTCAGCATTTATAAAACATTGGAGTGGATCATCACATGATTTCCTGGTTCCATATATGGTGGAGGGTTCAACGGTGATTCATATAAGTGAAGAGCGTCATCTAGTGTAAAGCCACTGAAGACAAAAATCCTGGCACTGTCTCTGGGACTTGGAAGAAGAATACAGAATATCTTGTACTTGGCACCCAATTATTACTATATAAATGCACCATTTACCATCTATTACGAAATTACATGCTCATAGATTGGCTATTTCCACTGTTTCTACACTGTTGTACAACAAAGTAGGGTCTTCATTGAAGAAAATACCACTGAGTCTGGGGGTTCGAATCCACCGTGGTGCATCCGACTGTGTCAAAGCATCTACTATATCTATACAAAAACAATTGACCCACGTTCAGGGTGGGAAGCCGGCAGGCGGTCACTGCACACTCTTATGGGCTCATAGGAGTAGGCCTACGTGGGCCCAACATTGGGCGGTCGATCCTAACCGGCAGATGAGCTGTGTGTGACAACACACATTAATATATAATCAATTGGCATAACGGCTAAATTGGAGAGAAAAACGGGTAATAAAGCAAACAAATAAAACATAAAGTTGAAATATGGAGATACAAGGTTTTGGTCCGACATGCAGCAACATAGCGAGAGAGAGCACTTGTGGCAAAAGAGGCAGGTGAAAATGCTTGCTACAGCCAAGGCTCTTTGATTTAACGCCGTTAGTTTTAAATTGATCAGCAGGTGTTTGGCATGATTAAGCACGTTGCCCGCACTTCAACACAAAAGGGGACCCTTAAATCCCTCAAGTTGTGGTTATAAAACATCAATGGAGGTGTGGAGGGTTATGTGAGATGAGGGCGCTATGAGGCGACGGCCAGGGGGGGATTCGTGAGGATTTGCCGGGCTGTTTGACTCTGATAAGCGTTCAAAGACAATATCGGGGATTTTACAGCCGCCGTTCGAGACGAGAATTCTGTCCTGTCAAGATCAATCCTAGCGTCCATGGGCCGATCCCTGGGATGGAATTCCAGTGGAGTTGGACACGTTGCTCTGAGGAGGCATCGCTCTTCTATAGATTGTTTATGATCCGTTGTACACAAAGAGTAATTACTGTGATGGTTGAGATGCATCTTGTCAGCAGAACAGTGATTCGAAACAGACTAGGATCATTGTTTATTTGAAGGGATAGTAGGCTATGTCAGTGGTTCCCAGGGGTACTTGAGGGAGTTCCAGGGGGGACCCAGCTAAATGATAATTTGTAACCAAATGGACCCTTATGGGTCTGTAACTCAGAGAGTGTACAAATGCACTCTCAGAGTTAAATTAACAGTGGTTTTACAATATAGAGATAGAAATGCCATTAAATCGGGGATCCGTGGCATAATGCATGTGAAACTGGGGGTCCTTATCGGGGTCACTGGTATATGTTTTCAAATGGGACCTGGCCCCCCGGCCCCCACAGACTACATCACTGGGTCCGTGGCCCAATAAATGTTGATTTGGGGGTCCTTGACACGAAAACGTTTCGGAACCACTGGGCTATGTAACTTTTCCCTGTTTTTTTTTAGTAGTAGTGTGGTGGTGTTGTATACTGTATGTACTTGCAGAAATTAGTGATGCACAAAATCGGTCCTAAAATTTCCATATCGGTATGGGACCAGTCTCAAAATAATTCAGAATATTGTCACAGATATAGATGACGCAATATTAATGTGACCGTCAATGGCTCTGTCGCTTTTGTTTTGTGTATTTATGATGTTTGAAGGCAGCCTAATCCGTATAATATAGGAAACGGTCAGAATCGGTATCGGCAGATATGACCCTGCAAATAATCGGATATCGCATATCGGTCATAATTTCAAAATCGTTTCAGAAATACATTTCCCTTTTGCAGTGGTTTGGTGTTTTCACTGTTTGTTTTGGTAGATGCGTGGGTATTTTTTGGGTTACCAAAACAAAGAGGTGAACACTCCATTGGCTGATGACTACTGGTATGGAGGATTGGTAAAGGAAGAAAGAAAGAAAGAAAGAAAGAAAGAAAGAAAGAAAGAAAGAAAGAAAGAAAGAAAGAAAGAAAGAGATGTATTTATTTTTCTTATGCAAAAAGGCTATACATACTGTATATGTATATACCTTTAACTCTGACAGTTTGAAAAATATATACAGCTCCATCTCAATGAATTGGAATATTGTGTAAAAGTTCATTTTCTCCCGTAATATAATTCAAAAAGTGAAACTTTCGTATATTCTCAATTCATTGTGCATAAAGTGAAGTATTTAAAATAGATCTCTATCTCATGAGACACTTCGACCATCTGAAAAGTATATTAATGTATGCAGTTAATATTTGGTCTGGGCTAGTTTTGAACAAAATGTCAAAATATTTCATCAATGGGGCGTGGCATGGAGGTGATCAGTCTGTGGCACTGTTGAGGTGTTATGGAAGCCCAGGTTTGCTTTGATAACAGCTGTAAATTAATTTGTATTGTTCAGTCTTATGTCTCACACCTTCCTCTTGACATCCAACTGGCTTGACCTGAACCCCACAGAGAATATAGGTTGTATTGTCAAGAGGAAGACATAAGACTGAACAATACAAATTAATGTATGGCTGTTATCAAAGCCAACCACTTCCATAACACCTCAACAGTGCCACAGGCTGATCACCTCCATGCCATGCCCCATTGATTACATAATTTGGTCAAAAGTAGCCCAGACCAAGTATTAACTGTATACATTAATATACTTTTCAGATGGTCGAATGGTTAAATACTTCACTTTATGCACAATTAATTGAGACTATATGAAAGTTTCACTTTTTGAATTGTATTACGGAAGAAAATTAATTTGACACAATATTCTAATTCATTGAGATGGAACTGTATGGGGCACGGTGGCACAGTTGGTAGTGCTGTCGCCTCACAGCTAGAAGGTCCTGGGTTCGATTCCCGCTCGGGGCGCTGTGGGTGCTGGCGGCGTGTTTCCTCCTCCGCGTCATCAGTGCCCATACCCGAAGGCGGGGTTGGCGAAAGGGCCTTTCTGTGTGGTGTTTGCATGTTCTCCCCGTGTCCCCTAGGGTAGGTACCCTCACAAAAACATGCAGTAATCCTGGTCTCTAAACTGCCTCCCCCTGGCCAGCCGGGACACCTGATGGAGGGGAAAGGAACTGGTTGGAATAACGTGTTCCTTCCACGCGCTACGTCCAACCAGGGAAACTCCCCCCTGTCAGGTGTAAAGGAGCAACTTGGACACTCAAGCATGAAGGAAGCATGAGTTAAGTCCGTTGCTCTCCCTAGGTTGGCGGAGGGTGTGTAGAGCCCAAGATCACATCACAGGATGATTGACACAGGGGTGAAAAATGGGTTACAAAATCGTGGGACAAAAAATATAAAAAATAAAAAAAAGAGATGGAGCTGTATGTTTGGTTACATGTGAGGGTCCATTTGGTTCCATTTGTACACTATCACTCGGAGTGTCCATTAGGAGCTGTGGTCGACCTGACATTGAAAACCACTATTCTCTCATATTGCGTGCTACAACACAAAGAGCAATCACTGCGATGATCGAGTTGTGAGTTGTCAGCAAACTCAAAAGAGCACTGATAAGAATATATCAAAGATTTATATGTTAATGCTGCTTACTGTACCTATAACGCGTCCCAGGAGGAGTTTTATGTAAAAAGGCTAACTTATCGGTATCAACGAATCTATAGCGTATGCATTAATAATATTCCAAAGGATAGAAGCTAAAGCCATGTCTTTGTAATGGGCTTTTTCAAAAGCAACATGTATTGATGATGCATGGCTTGCAATCTCTCCCCCCACATAAAATGCAACTCAATTCTTGTCAGTCACTGGCTGTCAGATATGTGGCCAACAGGGATATGTGTGTGTGTGTGTGTGTGTGTGTGTGTGTGTGTGTGTGTGTGTGTGTGTGTGTGTGTGTGTGTGTGTGTGTGTGTGTGTGTGTGTGTGTGTGTGTGTGTGTGTGTGTGTGTGTGTGTGTGTTTTGACACAACCACTTCATGACACTTTTACAGACCCAACAACCTCTACACATATATTGAAACACCCAAATACAATATCACAGAAGTCCATCTAAGTATGAAACTGTCCATTTTTAATTGTAACCTTGCGGTCATTTCTTCCATTATATAAACCTGCTTCAGTCTCTGCTTCCATTGGGTTATAGTAGGTGGCTTTATTTCCTTCCAATTTACTGTTATCATCTTCTTAGCAATCAGTAAAAGTATCCTTAATATGTAACTCCATGCACGCGCCTCCTCTGGTATAATACCAAGCAAACATAACTCAGGACCAAAAGGAATATTCAACCCTAAACATTTTTCGATTTCCTTATTAACCTTTTTCCAAAACCCTGAAATTATTGGACAGTCCCAAAAAATGTGTGTATGGTCCCCGATTTCCCCACAATTTCTCCAACACAATTCTATGGATGGTGTTTTCACATATGAGGAGATGACCAGAGGAGTATTGAAAAACCTAGTTATGAGTTTCCAATCGAATTCCTTCCACATCTGGCTATTTATTCCCTTGTGGCAGCCTTCACACATATCCTCCCAGGTTTTGTCTTCAATAATTGTGTGTGTGTGTGTGTGTGTGTGTGTGTGTGTGTGTGTGTGTGTGTGTGTGTGTGTGTGTGTGTGTGTGTGTGTGTGTGTGTGTGTGTTGGTGTTGTGGTTCATGGTTGAAAGCCTTTGTATCACTGCTGTTATAAACTATGGGTTCGTATTGCAATTTAAGCGACAGTGTAAAATCCGTGATCCGTGTAGTTCAGTGTTGTGGTAGTTGACGGTTATTTGGACAATGATCCAGCACAACATGAAAAGCAGGACACAAACGTGGGTTTGTTTATGTAATTCAAAACAGGTGTGGGTTGATTAGACAACAGTATAAAAAGTCTGCACACAGCTGTGCTCCACAGCGTTTAGTTTATTATGTAAACACTGACGTTTCGGCCATTGTCATTTATGTTATCTCTTTTTCATTTTTGGAAGTCCATTGACATAATGCCATATGTCATGTTTCAATGGACAATATCATGGAAATACCATGAAAATAATTAACGTCTTCATTACACATGTCTCATGTAGGCTTACAAACGCACAGATATTCTTCTTGCACCTTGTCTAAACCACATAATGGATAGGCTTTGTGAAAATATGTATAGGCTACTGTACTGTACCTTTATGTTTTCAATTTGTTTGTTTT
>NC_139700.1:42110826-42325467 GCF_964188405.1 Protomyctophum parallelum
ACGTGCATTCTAAGGATACATTACTTGTTTTACTTCTATACTGGATGTCCTCTCCACTAGTCCTTCCATAACATTTTAGTCTGTTGTTTTATTGTCAAAAGTGTCAGTATATTTAGTCATATTATAGTCTTACTCATCATAGCTTAGTTCTTATTTAGATTTTAGTGAAAGAAAATGCAGTCGACGATCCCAATCAAGATGAAGGTTTCCCTATCGTTACGTAAGTTACGTGCTTATTATCGACACAAGTAAACGTATACTGTATGCATTCTTATATGGCCAATCCCCACTTATACCTTTACAGCCACATGCAACCTACTACACTAACTACAGCATGCAATTAAAGTTCATTTTCCATGATTACATATTCATTGTTTTCTGTTTATCATAATACACTACATATCATATTCTCATCATGATGCATATTTACTATGTTGCATAATTCACCATTCCATTATGTTACTTTTGGGTTGCACGAAGTGTACTTTTCTAGCTACTCTTCCCCCACCCGTTATAAGGAGCCCCCGAGGATCAAATCTAATCTGAGAAGCTACACGTTAAGCCCCGTCTGTCACTCAACGACAGCCCGCCCTTGAAGGAGAAGAATGATGATGAGTGGGGGTGCCGGGGGGGGGGGGGGGGGGGGTTGCTGGCGGTCTCAGAGGAGCGGGGCGAGGATGAAGCCTTGTCTTCTGAATTGCAGAGGACCACCACACCACCACCATGCACCTAGCTACTGTACCTACCCGCTCCCCTCCTCCTTCACAACAGGAGGCCAATTATGCTAACGATGCTGAGTGCTAATCATCAGCAGTTTTCAAACTTTTTTGTGCCAAGGACACATTTGGCTGCGGACCCCATCTGAAAAGGTTTGTGCCAGGGACCCCCAGAAGTGAAGATTTGTGTTAAAAATACATATCTCTCATTGTACATTGTACACTTGTACATCTTCTATTTTTGAAAAGCCAACGTATTAATGGATAAAGTGGTTGAAATTTACATATTTAGCTGGGGACCGCCTGGGGATCCCCATCAAAGACTGTAAATGGCACTTGCATGTAATAGTTGAATGTCTTGCCTCCCCCTGGCCAGCCGGGGCGCCTGATGGAGGGGAAAGGAACTGGTTGGAATAACGTGTTCCTTCCACGCGCTATACGTCCAACCAGGGAAACTCCCCCCTGTCAGGTGTAAAGGAGCAACTTGGACACTCAGGCATGAAGGAAGCATGAGTTCAAGTCCGTTGCTCTTCCCTTGTCCCCATATATGGGGACTAGGTTGGTGGAGGGTGTGTAGAGCCCAGGATCACATTAGATGATTGACACAGGGGTGAAAAATGGGTTACAAAATCGTGGGATAAGAAATATATATATATATATATAAAAAAAAGAAAAGCTGAATGTCTGAATGTCTCCTCATTTATATTATATTCAGTAATAGGCATAGTGCTATTAATGCCAGAGCTTGCCGGAGCTCGGCTCCGGAACCTCCCTCCTGCGCTCTGGTACATCTAGAGGGTGTACCGCCACCACAAATGCACATACATACAATATGTCTGAATTATTATTTAGGTTCATTTTCAAGTAAATTTTGCTTGTCTTCCTAGCTCAACCGTCTGGGCACCTAGGCAGTTATGAACAGAAGTTGAGTCATGGACAACATGCTGGACAACAATATCAGATTTATTTTGTGGGCCCCAAATAAAATAAAACACTAGTACAGAATTAAGTTTATCATCGGAGGAGGATGACAACAGTGATGAATACAGTATAACAAACATTAGCAGCAGCAGGCACATGTGCTGCCCATTATCAGAACACTGATTGTTTTGGAGCTCTTTAAAGGTATATTCAGTGATTTCACTCAAAAAACCTTAGGTTTCGTTTTTGACCTTGGGACCCAAACTTTCGTCCAATCAGGATATAGAGTCAAAAACGAAACCTAAGGTTTTTTGACCCCCAGGGGTTAACTGGGGACAGGGAGGAACTCCTTATATGGTCAGCACACTCTATAGTAGAGAGGATTATCACAACAAAACAAAAAAATAAGTGATATTTGAATTAAGTGAAATCACTGAATATACCTTTAAGAGCAAGTTCTTTGTCTGTGAAAATCATATAGCACTGACGAAGGTCTTAGGACCGAAGCGTTTGCTTTTTAATTGCACTTTGAGCACAGAGCACTTTATGAGCATGATAAAATAAAATAAAAAATATTTTCTTAAGTCTCAGTCTAAGGAGTTTTACTTCTATTTTCTATACGGTGAGCAAGTCTTTTTCTGTCAAAGTTTCCATTATCAGAACAGTAATGCAATGCTTAAATAAATACCTGCGTCGTCGTCCTCCGATGACATCCTCATCAGCGCTACTACTACTTAAAGGTATATTCTGTGATTTCACTTAATTCAATTTTTTTTGTTTTGTTGTGATAATCCTCCCTACTATAGTGTGCGCTGACCATATAAGGAGTTCCTCCCTGTTCTCAGTTAATCCCTGGGGGTCAAAAAACTGTAGGTTTCGTTTTTGGCTAGGTGGCCAAGCCTTCATCCAATCAGGATAGAGAGGGGCCTTCCGCCAATCATGATCGAGTGGGGGTGGACCATGGTGTGCGTGCTGTTGGCCTGTCGCATGTCCCCCCACTGTAGTGCATGCATGTGCACATCTTGTTACCGGGCGGACCAGGTTTTTTTTTTCCAAATCACTGAATGCCAATGCCAATCAAAATAGTTTAGCAACTGTTGCTATGCAGGTCAAGCTTTCACCACCTCATAGCTGTCAATGTTATTTTGCATGGCTGTGTTGTTGAACATATATACAGGTAGGCCTACTGTACACAGCTTAACGTCGGGAACGTTACACGACTGACCCACCCAGGTGATGACAATAATTGCGAACGCAGTGAGCCACTTACTATGACAGCAAGGGCTGAATGTCTGTGTATGTGTGTGTCTGTCCCGCTGTTACACCACCCGCCCGCCACCAGAGGGCGCAGCTGTAGCACACACACACACACACACACACACAGGGCGCAGCTGTAGCACACACACACACACACACACACACACACACACGCACACGCACACACACACGCACACACACACGCACACACAACCACACACACACAAGCTGCGTTCGCTTCACGCGTTTGCGCGTCTTACTTGTACTAATGACCGTAGTCTTACCATGCAACATGAAAACTCCTGTCGGGTGGTCGTTAAAAGTTAATTTCTCCCTCTGTCATTTCCTCGTATTTCAATAGTTTATTTAAATAATGTCATGCAAATTTGTCCAGGGCTTACTGCAGGCCTGGTTGACTACATTTAGATGACATTTTGATGCTTTTTCTACTGAAATGATTTTGAGTTTCTGAGCCATGAAGTCGGTTGTCTACGCAAGGTTTCACGATGACAATGTTGTTGACCAACTTCTGTTCATAACTCACCATTTGTTTTGAAAACAAAACATGAAACGACTGCTGTCCCAAAGGCTAAACTCCAAGTAGCAGTTCATTCATAAAAGTATAGTATGTTCCATATTCCATATGCAACGACAACAGATCGAGATCGACGAGAGAGACAGACTTAGTTACGCACTGTCATAACACAGGCTTGACGATGTGTCAAGGGGGTCCCATAGCCACCCAGTTCCTCTCAAAGGGGGCGCTCATTTAATTTTTTTCCCTTTTTGCAATGTGATCATTCAACCCATGTTTTATTTTGGAAACGTACTGGAAATAGAAGTAGCTGTGACCAGGAAGACGCATACTGTAGTTGACTTGAAAATGAAACTCTCCCGCCGACCTGTCACAGGCTGTTGGTTGTGTTAAATTTACAATAAATAAAATAAACAAATGATGCGCGTGCATGTGCATGTGCTCCGGCACCTAAGGAATAGAATCTCAGACTGCATTTATTGGGTTGAAAGCCTGCATGTGTCAAAGCAAATGAAATAAAAAGATCTTGGTGACTTTAGGAGAACACACTAATGCTCTGTCTACAATAATGCGCTCTTTCTCTGTCTGTTGTACACAATGTAGTTGGACTAAGTAAACATTTCACGCAGCTGAAGTGGTCCATTAAGCACCCTGCCATTTTGAGTTTGCCTTCGTGTTTTGCCAAGAGCGATACTGGAGTTTGTGGGCTCATGTCACTCTGGGGAAAGTAATTCTATTTCAGGGGCGTCTGATGAATAATTGTGTGTGCAAGGGAAAATTGTGTTTATTTATGAGCTGGACATTGCTAATTATATTCGTTGTTGCAGAATAGCTAATTATTTTTTAACTTCAAAGGCATGCAGACGTATGGTCTCTCATGTCACTTGGGCAGACTACAAAATTATACCACTCCTAATACGGCGGTAATAATGATCTGCTTGGGAGGAATTTACAACGCTGTCTGTACAAGCTCAAACCCCGTGACACACACACACACACACACACACACACACACACACACACACACACACACACACACACACACACACACACACACACACAGCACCAAGTCAAATAAAGACATTTTTGACAGTGTGTAGGCATCCACCCATTGCAGCATTAGCATAAACATTGCTGCAACAGCCCTGCTACATTATGGAACACGCACATACGCACGCATGCCATGCATACACACATCAACATCAAGAGGCGGATGGCTGCTCTTGTTACAAGTCGTGTTTCTCATGCATATCGTCGCTATGTCCAAAACTATTACGGTATACCGTATAGGACATGTAAAAAAGAAAAGGGACCTGTGTTCCGAACACACAGGTTTCTGCCCAACAGCGCCGATAATCGGGCAGAAACCTATTATCTCCATATTTTAACTTTTTGTGTTTTCACGTAAGCTAGTGGGGGCACGGTGGGGCACTCGGTAGTGCTGTCGCCTCACAGGTAAGGTCCTGGGTTCGATTCCTGCCGGGGATGCTATGGGCGCGTGTTCTCTCCTCCGTGTCATCAGTGTCCATACCCTATGTGGGGTTGGCGAAAGGGCCTTTCTCTGTGGAGTTTCGAGTTTGCATGTTCACTCTGTTTCCTAGGGTACCCTCAAGTTGGCCTCAACTGCAAAACCTGCTCAAAGTGTCATGTTTTGACTTGAGCTTGTAGATCTGCCACAGATCACACTATCCAGACTGTAGCTTTATTGTCTCGGAGCTGAGCTGCTTCTACTTTTGCAAGTAATGTGACAGACAAGACAGTGCACTTTTCATTCCATTCCATTGCCTGGCCCTGTATCGTAAATGGTCAAATAAATATTTGATTAAGGAATATAATATGCCTTTTGTATTATTTCTGTATATCAGCAAAATGTAGATTTTTATGTTAGACATTGATGGGAAAAAAATCAATCAACTAACCGGTTAATCAATCGATAAGGTTATCACAACTTATCAATTAATAATTAATCAATAATTCCCATCCCTTAATTGTCTCCATCAGGCCAAAGGCATGGGGAGAGAGTATGTTTTGCACTCTGTCCGTGTGTGTGTGTGTGCGTCCATCCTTCCTTCCGTCCGTCCATTACCAGCTAATCTCCGGCACCATTGGCCCGATCCATGACAAACTTTGCACACACACTCCCTGGATGCCAACGACGAACCTCTGCCCAATATATTCCTCAATGGCCTGTTATAGCGCCACCATGAGGCCAATTTAGGCAAAACACATTTCTGTAGATTACTCGTACGCATTTTATCCATACATCACACAATTCGATCAACACGGATCTGCACCATTTCCCATCTTCCATCCTGATTGGCTACCATAATACCTCAATGAATCGCATTGAATTGCATTGAATTGAATAGGGCTATGGGGTGTTGTGCTAATTTGCTTATTTCCATCACTTAAAAATCATTTTTTTTTCTATATCCTCTCTTCATAATGTAAATAGTATCCCAAGCGGCACACTTTACTACTTATTTCGATGGAAATAAGCGAATTAGCACAAAAACCCAACCCCCATTGAGGGCTTATGTTAGGGGAAATAGCCAATAATGCACTTTTGCACAAAATAACACCTGGACCTCTTTGGTGCATGGGGGCGTAACAACTAGGTAAGAAAGCTTTCTAGCTCAGAATTCTCCTTTAAGTAACTTTAAAGTAGAATAACTGTTTCCACCACTGGTTGTTTGTCCAGTACGTCTGCTATTGTGTTTCTTCATGCAAAGATACTCAACTAAATTGCCCATATAGTGACATTTTAATACAATAAATTGTTTAACTGAATTTGGTGTATATGTATTTTGTGTTATAGAGGTTGTAATATTGTTTTTTATCCTCATTCATTTCTTGTGCTGGACCATAGCCCTGTAAACAAGTTAACCAGCTGTCCCTCATCATTTGAAGGGCTCTACAGTGCAAGTATCTCACTTGTACTGTATTTACACCAATGGGGGAACCGGAAAATAATCCTCACAAGCACAGCAATCAAAAAACATTTATTGTAATTGGTGTGGACAGCTGTAATGGCTGCATATAGTGTGTGTGTGTGTGTGTGTGTGTGTGTGTGTGTGTGTGTGTGTGTGTGTGTGTGTGTGTGTGTGTGTGTGTGTGTGTGTGTGTGTGTGTGTGTGTGTGTGTGTGTGTGTGTGTGTGTGTGTGTGTGTGTGTGTGTGAGTGAGTGAGTGAGTGAGTGAGTGAGTGAGAGAGAGAGAGAGAGAGAGAGAGAGAGAGAGAGAGAGCAAGTGATACTTTTATTATTTTATAATAATAATAATAATAATATCCATGTATGTATATAATGTTTTCTTGGCACTCAGTCACTTTGCAAGAACAAACACAAATTATACCTAGTTAAACATTAAGCAAAGAAAAAAATTAAATGCAAACAAACTTTGACAGAAACAAACAAACTAACTTCTACTTTTTATGTTTGCACATAGTTTAGCCAGATGCTAAAACTAAAGCTAAAACTAAAATTGTTTACTTCACTTGTCTTGAACTTTTCACAGCACCATGTAACCTGAATAACATCAACAATACAAACAATGTCTAACAATTTATTTTCTTCCCCCATGATTGTCATTCTATCAGAAAGTCCTTAGTTTCTAGTGCTTGCCAGCGTTAACAGACGGCTGCACAAACAATCAAGCCTCATTTAAATATAGTTTCTGCATTTGGATTCGGCATGAGACAAGCCGTGTGCACTGTGTGTAATGTTACACTGTCATTTCTCTATTGCTCAGATGAGCACACAGTGGAACGCCAGCGGCATGGAAATAAAACGCAACAACAATTTCATTATGAGCTTGAGTTGAGTTACTGCAGTAGCACCCCCCCCCCCCCCACCCCAACATTCATGAACTCGAGTCAAAAACATGTATTTTTTTGTCTAGTCTTTTGTCTCCTCTATTTTTGTTTTTGTCGCATTCGTTTAAGCCAATAATTTGATGACGAGCACTGAGCAGTGGTTCCCTATGGAGACACAAAGCGTCCCTTCAAAGTATTGGCTTAGGAAAAACAAAACAAATGTATCCATGAATTCAGGTCTACATGGGCTGAGTAATCGATACTAAAGAAAAGTCATTTTGGTCGTGAACTAAAATGGTGACAACAGTGTTTCCCAACTTGGGGTAACCAGAACAGTAACACACACTTTTTACATTTTTACACACAATTTTACATTCCCCACCTCCCATAGTTTTACTGAGGTTATGTTTGGGAATAAGGTTAGGTTTAGGCATAGTTTTACTGAGGTTATGTTTAGAAATAAGGTTAGGTTTAGGCATATAGTTTTACTGAGGTTAGGTTTAGGCCATCACAATGGTGGCCTTAAGATGGACACCACCAGGCAAAAGAAAACATGGGGGGCCAAAACCACTAAAATAATAAGGGGCTAATTTGTCTTGAGCTGCAATTGCATAAAAGAAACCCTGAACTTTTAACATTCAGTAGATTTTCTGTGGTCTGGGGTTTTCTGGCTCAAACAAGTGCTTTGATTTGCCTGTTCTGTGAGTTAAGAGTCCACCAATCCCATATATGACATGATCATTTGCCAGCAGATGTCACTGTTGAGGCCTGTTTGCCTGTCTTCATTGCAGCTTAAAAGGCTTCAGAACACACAGAGAAAACCATAGATATAAAATAAAATAGATGACTCACTGGCCGCTGCAGTTCTTTGGAGCGACGTGTCTCCCAATGAAGGCAGGAGGTCAAGCGGAAGTGCAGTGCTGAAGGCTTTCAGTCATGACATACAATACATGACAATACAAAACAAAGACAAACAAACACAAACAGCAACGTTATTAATACAACAATACAACATCAGAGCCAGGGGGGAATGGGGATTACTAACAGAAAACATTAAAGAGTGAACACAAAGCAACAGTGCTCCGCAGCTTTCTTATCTAGAAGTGCTGAAGGCATTTGCTGAAGGCGTCGCTGCCCAAGTGACGTCACTCATGCAACTCCTCCATGTCTCTCGCTGTCACTCAAGTGACTACTGGTCAATAATTTCCGGGACTTCCGTCACATTGAAGGCAAATGCTTTGCAAGGAATCTTGGGAAAATTGTGCCTTCAATTGTGACACGCGCCCCAGAGCCAGAAGAGGCGTCTACGTTTATAGCCTACGTCTAATTGTCTATGGAGAAAACCCCAGGCCACAGAACATCCACTGAATGTTCAAAGCTCAGGTTGTGTGTGTGTAATTAGGTCATAAAACCTAAAATGAAAAAAAAAAAGGTCATGAAACCTTTAAATAAAAGCGAAAATGGCAAATGTACAAGCGGTGCAACAGTGTCTGTGAGCGTGTACAGTACATATTGTCACTATTGTCATTATGATAATAGAGCTCCAAGAAAAAACTAATGGCTACATGCCACCTCACTGAAACCATTCTGTGGGTAAGAGTGTCCTCTGGTGTTTAATTCAAGTATTTGCCTTAAAAGAGTCTCCCACAAACCACCACCAAACACTCTTTTTGATACCTAAAATAACCCCCTGGCAACCTCACTTCCTTTACTTTTATGCCTAGATACAGTATCTCAATGCCGCAGCGGTTGCGCAAAGACCCGCCCTGCAGCACTGTTTAATGCAATTTATTTGTGCGTGTTATAAGTATTTTTTGTTGAATTACTGGTGACAAAGTATAGTAAAAGTCAACAGTATAAGGTATATCCGTGTGTGTGTGTGTGTGTGTGTGTGTGTGCAGCTAATCTCCGGCATCGTTAACCCGGTCAATGCCGAATTTTGCACACACTCCCTGGATGCCAACGATGAACCTCTGCCCGAAACTTTCCAGAACGGCCTGTTATAGCGCCACCAGGAGGCCGACTTTTGTAAAAACACATTTTTGGATATTACTCCTCCAGATTCTGTACAAAAATCCCGCAAATCGTTACACAGTATCTCTATAGTCATGTGTTCAAGACGGATCTGTCCGATATTTCATATTCCATCCTAATTGAACATTGGCTTGCAAAGTTTGCAGGATTGGCCCGTTTTGGACAAAAAGCCTCAAATCATGAAGGCAGTTCATGATTTCACCCTGTCAGGTGAAAAGAAGCAGCTTGGACCTCCTCATGCATTGAAGGAGGCATGAGGTCAGTCCGCTGCCCCCCAGGTTGGCAGAGGAAGTGTAGCGCCCAGGATTACATTAGATAATTTGCACTGGGTGAAAAAACTGGGTTGCAAAATCGTGCGATAAAAATTATATAAAAAACAATATATAAAGATTCATGAACGCAGTGTGCAATTTACGTGAAATCTTTCACAGACTTTCCTACTAAGCTGAGGAATATATCCCACCCTTTTCACATTGGCCTGTTATAGCGCCACCAACAGGTGGATTTTAGCAAAACACATTTTTGGAACAAAATGCCTCAAATCATCCAATTGCCATCCAAAGCGTAAGAAGAAATGGCACCCTTTTCACATTGGCCTATTATAGTGCCACCAGGAGGCCACTACCTGACCTGGCCTGGTGGAGTCTTGTGCCCGATGGGCACTTTATCTAGTTTTATATTATTATTATTACCCTTATTATTATGTGGCCGGGTGAGTGATGACAAGTAGGGTGGGCATGTCTCTGGCGCCATTTTCATAATATGATACACATACGCCGGCTACTTTCTAATGTTTTGATAATTCGCACGACAGATGTATGCATATGGTATAGAGTTTAATGTGACGAGCTTAAACTAGTGCATTTAAGAAGAAGATGATCAGGTAATATACTTGTGAAAATAATAAGAATAAGAATTGAAAGAAATAACTAGTGTATTGTCTGCTAGCGTGCTGCTTGCTTATTTTATGGATATACATACTGTAGGACTTTTACTACTTTGTCATCAGTAATTCAACAAACAATTATATACACGCACAAATAAATTGCACTACTAAACAGTGCTGCAGGGCGGGTCTTTGCACAACCGCTGCGTCATTGAGATATAGACTGCTGTTCCTGGTGCCTCACTTCCTGGAACTATTGCTCAGATGCTTTTCCCCACAGCTCTTTTCCCCACAGCACCCTATGAGCAAACCTTGAAAATGAATGCCCTTATTCAACTATACAAAAAAAACAACATTAAATTAAATATTCAACCATATTTTAACCAATATATTCCCTTGTTATTACCCAGTATGGTATGTTTAATTTTCTTTCAATACTCTCAATACAATATGAGGTTTACACCCAGACAACAAAGTGGTCCAATTCATCCTATATATTTTTTTCAAGTTAAACTACCAGTGAATCCACTGGAATTGTTTTTTATTTTATGTTTACAGTATCTCAGAGGCAGGATATATTTCATATTTTCAAGGGCATTTAGAAATAGATGCTCTGGGTAACAGTGCTGCTTTGACAAGAACCCACGTATGCTGTAAAAACTCCTCTGTGTTAAACACACACACACACACACACACACACACACACACACACACACACACACACACACACACACACACACACACACACACACACACACACACACACACACACACACACGCACGGTGCACACATGCAGAAATGAGGCTATAGGAGGAAGGACATATTTTTTTCATTTGGAACTTGGTATTTTATTCTCCTCATACAAACTGTGCCTGTGTTTCACACAGGCACATGGTGTGCATTGTCACACTCATGCAACACAGCTGGTAAGACAGTGTGGATACCAGTAAAATGAAAATAGAACCGTATGAAAAGGACGACTTCACTCATTATGCTCAAACATAAAATGGTACGATAGAAGAAAGAAAACTAATTGTACCATATTATAATGAGCATCAGTGAGGACCAATTATATGAAGTCTTTATTTAAGGATAGAAGAAAGAATAAAAGCATAATATGCTATACTATAGCAGCTATAGTATAGTATATCATTATTAGTTAACCAATTTAGGCATTTAGGCCTAAATAAGAAATAAAAATAAATAAAAAATAAAAAAGCATACAGACCCTCTTATCCAGACTTCCAGAGCGACTTACCAGAGGTAATCCCATACAATATACCATATCAAATTTAGAGAAAGAGTGTAGTGCCTCAGTAAATTAGGATCATAGATAACCTAGAATCAGTCTAAACAAATACTATCAAAAGTAATCTGCACATTTAAACTATAGGGCACCAGGTAAAATGGGAAAACACAGTTATGACATTTCAAAAAACAGATGTTGGAGTGGCTAGCACCGCTCAAAAATGGGTCTTTGAAATAAATAAAAATCACAACTGTGAGAACTGAGTGGTGCAACTCCCCCCCACCTCTCTCTCTCTCTCTCTCTCTCTCTCTCTCATTAGCAGGCAGCAGTGCAGCACTATCCCTCTCTCAGTTTCTGACGACTATGAGCACCATAGTCATATGGTGCTCATTAACCGGCACACAGGTGAACCAACACATAGGCGCATAGATGAACACGGACATTGCTGTTCCTTGGAGTGGTTGCACCACTCAAAAATAGGTTGAGAAAAATAACCCTTGGACAACAAGGCCAATTTCCCTGACCGTGTCCTGTTCATATTAATATTATGATGATGCCGTTAGAGTTTTCACCTAGCACGCATGTTGAACCAACACTTTGGATTGTGTTATTGTTAGAGAACAGATGGATAAAATAAGAAAAACAGTGGACCGCTTGTTTTAGTTTAGTTTCCTGTCTTTTTCTTATTTATTTATTTGTAGTGCAATGCAGCACGTGACGACATGAGAAAACTCAAACAACCCATAAATGTCATGGTTTGCAGAAGGTTGAACCCAAAAGCAGAGCCAAACACAGGACCAAGTTTAAGGTATTTATTCACAATATAGTGAATTGGAGAATGGGGAAGGTGGCATGGAAAACAAACATGGAGGCTGAGATGAGCAGTCAAGGCAGCTACATACTAATTCCTACACGGGTTGTGCTTATAACCACGCCCCTGGGTAAGGCCTAATAAAAAAAAACTTTGGTTTCCGGTTGCCGACCGACTCTATTAAATATGCGCGACTCATATTATTTTATTGGCATTTGGTGAAAAAAAAAAAAAAAAAAAAAAGAAGCTCAGAATGCGACCGAGTAAGACCCAAAAGGTCTTTATTAAAATTAAAATTATCTTTGATGAGACCATTGGGACGCGCGAAGTCAAAATAAAGTTTTCTTTCGTCTAAAATATCACGTGCGCAAATGTTTTGGAATGCGTCATCGCGAGGAGACGCACAACACAACAGTGACAACATACAGCATGGACCTGTGCACGGTGTCTGTGACTGTCCACTGCCCGTGCAAAGCACCGCCACAGATCATACGATTGAGTACAAAAACATTTGAAGACATAATTAAGGAGGTGAAACCGTGCCGGTGTCGGTTTAAGTCCGCAGAAGGGAGACACGACCGAGCGGATAAATGGACTATCATCTCAGCCAGAGCCGAAGAGTTTGATCAATCCTCATGGGCCCCCCCCCCCCCCCCCCCCCCCCCCCGCAGCCCCGCCTCCCCGCACCCCCCCCCCCCTTCTATAGGCCAATGTCCAAGCCAAGGTGAGGACTTTCAGGACTATATTATTATTATTATGAGAGAGAGAGGGGGAGAGAGAGAGAGAGAGAGAGAGGGAGAGGGAGAGAGAGTGAGGGAGATATAGAGAGATACGGAGGGAGAGAGAGAGATCATAGGCGGCGGGTGCGTTTTACCTTTGGGTAGGCTACAGAATTGCGTTGGGGGGGACTGTCGCGGCCGAGCGAAGCGAGGCCGCCGCCGCGGATTTATTTATTTATTTATTTCCCAAATGGTCTAAAAATGAGTTATTTAGCATACTTTTACCAATGAATTAGCCTATACACAGACAGCGACTGATCAGCCTATTTTGGACGATATGGGTCTTTTCTCGAGTCAGTGTGTAGTCTCACTAGTCTGTGGTTAGGTCTCTTTGGTGAATTCTTGATCAGTGTTATGTCACGCCTCAAGATCAACTACAAAAGAAACCCGATTAGCACTTTTTAACACCTCTTGGACGGCCGGTGTCTCTCAAGACAGACTGTTGCCTGAGGAACAACAGGGGAGGCGCTGTTTTCCCGAATATTTGACGATGGGATTCTCAGATTGCCGGCGGAGAGGTCCAAAATGTTCGGAATTCCCAGAAAATATGTAATGTAAATGTAAAATGTCCACGAAAATCTTCATGGGGGCCGAAAGGGGCCCTAGGATTCTTCATGGGGGCCATGGCCCCGTGGCCCCCACAGACTCTACGTCGCTGATCTCAGCCGACATACTCTCCCCCCCCACCCTGGAGCCTCTAGGCGCCCAGGCTGGGTGCGTGCTGGGCATGTTTGACTTTCGGTATCTATAGCCCTGAGATGCGAGGAGGAGGAAACCCATTCGGCTCATGCTTCTACCCCGTCAGAACGTTAGCTAACGTTAGCTTAGCCCCATATATGTGCTCGGAGCTACAGAATGAGCGTAGGGAGAGGAGAGGGCACATATGGGGCTAACGTTAGCTATGTTTTTGTCTTTTAATAACTAGCACTATAGCTATGTTGATGCCAGCAACACGTTCTAACTTTTTATGTCAAAACATGAATGGGCGTAGGGAGAGGAGAGGGCACATATCATATATGGGGCTAACGTTAGCTATGTTTTTGTCTTTTAATAACTAGCACTATAGCTATGTTGATGCCAGCAACACGTTCTAACTTTTTATGTCAAAACATGAGCTGGAAAGCAGAGGTTGTTTTACGTTAGGTGGGTTGTTGCTGACTGACACCACCGTTACCTAAAACTGGATGGCCAATAAATGAAGTACACGTGATTTCACAATGTTTACAAGCATGAAAGATTCATGCCACCCCAAAACACAGGCGCAACTAAATAAAATAGGGGGCTTGCAAATGTAGTCTTAGACCTGCCATGATTCCACAGTTCAAATGAACTGAGTTGCAGGCAGGAGGAGGGGCAGCAGTTTGACGTGACTGTGCATTTCATTACTGTCAGAGCCTTCTAGTTACTGTAAGACAGTACAATTTACAATTTAGGCATTTATCAGACGCTCTTAATCCAGAGCGATTTACATTAAGCAAGAACAAAAAGCATGGGAATACATCACATAAAAATAATTTATCATGAAACATGCGTATTAAGTATTCAACCAGTGTGTGGACATTCTATTCAAAGTTTTCAAATGTTTAGCTGTAGGCATGTAGACGTAGTGTTATGTGTACTTGAACCATTCATTATTTAAAATATGGTATTTCAGGCAAATATTGAAGTTATTAAAAAAGAAGCCTATCCATCATTGCCGTAGGAAAAAAAAAAGTTAAAAAAAAATCCTCTCTACCCATCCTTCCCACGAAAAATAAAATAAAAAAATAAAATAAAATAAATTCCCTACCTACTCAGCCCAAAAATGACAGCCAATCGGAAACCAAAGTTTTTTTTTTTTAGGCCTAAGTTAGGTTTACTGAGGTTAAGGTTAGGTATAGTTTTACTGAGGTTAAGGACATGGTTAGGGTTAGGTATAGTTTTACCGAGGTTTAAGGTTAGGGTTAGGGTGTCAATCACAGCGACTGGCCAATCACAGTGCGTCGACTGCACAACCCGTGTAGGCTTTGGTATGTCGTGTTAAGGCAGGCGGCAGGCAGGCAGACAACAAGCAGGCGGTGGAACAGGTGAGCTGGGTTCATGAAAGGTAGTGCAATGTTCTGGCGATGATGAGTGTAGTGAAGACCAGCAGGGCTTAAATACTGTCAGGGCTGATGAGTTGATGGCCGGCAGGTGCATCAATTGAGTGCGACGAGGTGACCACAGGCAGGTGTGCCACGGCTGGAAGCTGGGAGGAAAGCCAACGCCCCCACACCCAACCACAGTATGCCCACACAGAGCCATAGACTGACATCTCATTGAGGTTGTGTGCCAGTCTAACTTCTGTCGTATGTCCACAAGTAAATACCGGGCCGGGGGGCAGAGTGCACATCGGGTGCATGGTTGCATGGTTTTCATATCGTAAATATATGAATTTTGGCTTAAAGCTTGTGTTTAATCCACACGTGGGTAATGGGTTCTTGTTTACTACTTGCAGACCAATTATTTGTTTACAAACATTGGGACTGCAGGTCGCACAGGTGACTGTTTCATGTAATCAATTCCCAACAGATCTCCAAACCTGTTATTTTGGGAAGCACTGGTTTCAGTTCATTCAACCTCCTCTTGCGCGCAGAGAACAGCTGATATACAAGCTCACATCGCGTCGCGGATGTGACTGTTGTGAGCTCAGAGGTCTGCGTGCGCGACACCATCTCGGGACGGAGCATAAAATTATACTTTTGATGTGCTGCAGGTGCGTGTGCAGCCGTGCACAAACAGGCTCTGCTGCCGTGATCATGAGTGCTCCCTGCATTCTTATGACAGCGAGTGCATCTGAAAGTTTGATGGTGCATTTTTACATGTGAGTGCAGTGAGAACTTTTGGGTTAATGTGCTGCCGGCCTGCGCGCGCATGCTGGTGCTTATCAGTGTGACGTCGTCTGGTAAGGCGTCTATAGCCTATAGTGCTTGCCGGCACCCTAAATGGCATGTCAGCTTGGCTACAACCAAAACGGACTTCCTCTTCAAAATAAGAGCCACTTGAAATGATTAGTCAACAGTACTAGTTTTTTTAAAGTATACTTACAGGACGTAGATGGACATTTGTAGCACCCTGAGAAAATGAATGGGCCCGCTGCCTGCCACAAACGCAGACTTGCTCCGATCAGCGCCAAACTGAAGTAGGGACAAACACTATTCAGGAGTCTGCCATTACAATAGGGGAAAAAGGGGGTGAGTGGGGGGGATTCAGATTTGACGGAGGCCTTCTTGGTAGTGTATCGAATGTTGTGGACCAGACCCATTGCAAGATGCTGTACTCTGTCGTCAACCCTAAGCCATTCCAGCCTGTCAAAGTGGGCAGGGGTGAGGTGGGTTCAGGGAAAGAGGCCAAGTAGAAGCCTGACCAGTTTGTTTTGGGAAGTCTGGAGCCTTGTTTTAAGGGCCTTTGAGGTGCTGTGGTACCAAGAGGTGCATGCATAGTCGAAGAAACCTTGTACGAGGGCTCTTGTTGCAGGGGTGCCCACCCTTTTTTGACTTGAGAGCTACTTTAAAAATTACCAGCTCAACAAGATCTACCCACCTGAAAATAGTTTAAACATGTACCTGAGGCTGCTTTAGAATAGCGGAGCTGGCATTACATATGAGACAAATGCACTTGGAATGGGAAATAGAGGGGGAGAAATGGAATAGGTAGGGTTTTTTAATTTATAATGCTACATGTAGCAACACTGAAAACAAAAATGTTGCATTGTGGATTTGAGCTGACAGGCGCTTTTTGATGTCAACCAATCAAGTCACCTTTAATTCAAGCGGCAGATGTCATAACCCGGCCCGTTGGGCCATGACAAATTGAGGAGGAAGCAGTAGCAGTGTTCAAAATAACAATAATGTATTTACAAGAGATAACTAATATTAACTTAATATAAATAATGCTTACCGAATGTATGACGTAACAACAGTGGTGTCAGTGTTCAAAATAACAATGCATTTACAAGAGATAACTAATATTAACTTAATATAAATAATGCTTACCGAATGTATGACGTAACAACAGTGGTGTCAGTGTGGATGTGTGGTTAATATGGTGAAGGTGTGTTGTAGTGTGCAAATCAAACAGTAAAGAGAAACAAACAGAAGGGTGCGGTCATCTGGAGAGGGACACAGAGAATGGCTGGCAAGCCCTCTTTTATAGGGTTTCAGGAGCAGTGATCAGGTGCTCCTAATGCACCTAATGAGGAGTCTCAAGTAGGCCGACGCCCACATGATCTGTGGGAGAAACACACAGACAGGGCAGTACACTATAGACCGATTCCGTAGCGGTTTCATGGTCGCAGGTTACGTATTTCCTGTAGGTGGACTCGACGTAGCTGCGGGGTTTAAACCCTCACCAGGCGCACCTCTTCTACAATAGTGAATGGCAGAGTAACTGATGTTAGTCTGCCTCAAATGTTACTCTTTTACCTGCTTTTTACTAAACACTAACATTACAAAGATGCCCAGAACATCGGGATGAACCTGTGTAGTTTATGGCTGCTCCAACAGTAGTGGCAACATAAAAATAAAAAAAACTGAATGTCAAAATATCCACCGCGGTGGCTGAGACCAGAGCCATTGAGTAATGGTTGAGACGAAGCAGTGAAAGGTCCTGAAAGATACATAACGTCAGTCTTACCCAATACCCAATCTTTCAGTGTTTTATGAACACAATGATGCTGTATTTTATACCTCATACTAAGCATTTAAAGTATGAGGTAGTATAAAGTACAGCAGCCTTGTGTTCATAAAACAGAAAGATTAAGGTATTGGGTAATACTGACGTTATGTCAGGACCTTTCACTGCTTTGTCTCAACCATTACTCAATGGCTCTGGTCTCAGCCACCGCGGTGGATATGTTGACATTCCGTTTTTTTTTTTTTTTATGTTGCCACTACTGTTGGAGCAGCCATAAACTACACCGGTCCATCCCGATGTTCTGGGCATCTTCGTAATGTTAGTGTTTAGTAAAAAGCAGTTAAAAGAGTAACGTTTGAGGCAGACTAACATCAGTCACTCTGCCATTCACTATAGTAGAAGAGGTGCACCTGGTGAGGGTTTAAACCCCGCAGCTACGTCGAGTCCGCCTACAGGAAATACGTAGGCTGCGACCATGAGACCCGCTACGGAATCGGTCTCTATAGACAACATAGGCCCTGCCGGCCAGGCCAAGGGGCCGTGACACAGATGCCAATAATTGTCTTTTATATTTAATTTAAATATTCTTTAGGGCCATGTCATGTGATCTACCTGCACAGCCTTTGTGATCTACTGGTAGATGGTGATCTACCTTTTGGGCAGCGCTGTGTTAGGGTCTTTAACATAGACATATGTAGACGCCCTTTCCGGCTCTGGAGCGTATGTGCTCAAGGGAGGGCAAAACTTTCCAGAGATTCCTTGCGAAGCACCACGGAGGCATGAGTGTGCGTCACAGAGCGCATGTTCGGGTCTGTAAGGCCCGGAAAAGATGCGCTGTGATTGGCCAGTAATCACTTGAGTGGCAGCGTGATGTAACGTGCCTTCCACACTTCCGGCGTACTTACGTGTAAATTCTTCCGCCCCTCCTTCAACACACATCGCTCCAACGAACTGCAGCGGCCAATGAGGCATCAATTGTTTTAATATCTATGGTCTTCAAGGTGTTTTTGTCGACCAGTTAGGAGATCCTGTGTAGGAATCTTGTTCTTTGGTTGACTTTTTTGATTACGTTGGTGGCCATTTTATCACATGAAAAGATTTTCCTCCAGGATGGAACCTAGGTAGTAGGTAGGTAATTTCCTCTTTTCGTGTGATTATACTGTCACCCACTGTAACCAAGAAGCCGCCTTGCTGAGATTACTGCTTGATCCAAAAAGAATGGATTCCGTTTTTTCCAGGTGTAAGGATAGTTTGTTATCCGTGAGCCAGGTGCAGATTCTACCGAGTTCAGAGCTGAGGGCCTTTTCAACCTGCAGTTTGTTCCTGTCCGAGACCAGCAGTGCTGAGTCATCTGTGAACAGGAACAATTTGCAGTCACAAGCTGATGTCATGTCGTTTACATAAATTAGGAACAGTAAAGGCCCTAGTAATATTCCTTGTGGAACGCCACAGCTCACTGGGAGGGTAGGGGACAGTGTTCTGTTCACCTCCACCATTATTCTCCACTATTCTCTCCCCTAAAGGTAGATTTGCATCCAGCTCACTGCTATCAAAACCACGGTTCACGGTGTCAAAAACCTTTTGGAGGTCCAGCATGACCATGCTGCAGTATTTGCCAGCATCCACCTCTTGTTTGATGTGGTCAATCAAATAGAGGAGGCATGTGTCAGTGGACCTCAGCCTAGTTGGTTGTTTAGTAGCTTCCAGAGCTCCCGAGGATTGTTTTTGTTTTACTCTGCTTCATCATTGATAAAGTTTCTTTTAGCAGATTTGGTCATGGTAGTTACAATGTTTCTTAGCTTGTTTTGTTTTGTTTTTACAATGCCCAGTTGAGTTTGGAGGTCACTGTCGAAGCGCTTGGCTAGCTTGGACTTGCATTGTAGGGTTTTGACCCTACAATGTACTCATGTTGTTTAGTATTGTTGGTTTTGCTTCTTCAACCTAAGAGCGGTGATGTATCTTTTCTTACAGGGTTCTGTGGATTAATTCACCTAATTCCTTTGTTGAAGTTGCTGTTGAAATGAATAGGAGATCCAAGCAGGCACATATCCTTGTTTCCATTTATTGATCAGCCATCAGTTACAGATTACAAGCATTTGTTCCATAGTTACAGCACATTGAGGCCTTCGTCCCAGGCAGAGCGCCTCTCTGCTGTCCCTCACTGCTCACTCTCTCACTGTTCTAACTGATTTCTGTACCATTTATATATCCCCAATCTGTGTGTGTGTGTGTGTGTGTGTGTGTGTGTGTGTGTGTGTGTGTGTGTGTGTGTGTGTGTGTGTGTGTGTGTGTGTGTGTGTGTGTGTGTGTGTGTGTGTGTGTGTGTGTGTGTGTGTTGACCCTTAAGGCTCTGTGGCCTCCGTAAACAAGTCACCACAGGTGGTCTTATTTCCAAAGCATTCTTCAGTGTGCAGCAGGATCTCACAGCTGTCGCAAACTGACTATCTTAAACTGTAGGCTATCTTAGTGACATCAGGCTTCCCTGGGTGGGCTATAGGCTGAAGTATTATGATGTGTACAATTATGACATGTATCAAGGAATATGCTTTTGAAATATACATCACAGCCCCCCTTGGGGAATTACATATTCCCCAGACATAATTCATATTTCATAAATGTCCAAAAGTAATATTTCCAAAAAATACATTTTTTTTTCTTTTTTCCCAAAATCCAAAATTCTGATGTGAAAGACCCCCCTCGACACAGGAGCATCTCGTTAACCACCTAAATTGTATCAGAACAAACCCCCTCTTGTAGACAGGCTTGAACCATATGTAAAATCCTATTTAGACCAAATCAAATTCCTATACTGCTTAAATTCAAATACCTGTAAATGAAAAGTTAACTCATAACAAAATGGTTAAACAAACATCCCTCAAAAATAGTACCATTTCCAGTACCTTGCTATATCTACTTGACTCATGTCAGCACAGAATACAACAAACTCAAACATTAAAACAACATTTTCAGACATCATTCACAATCCAGATGAACAACGATTTTTTTTCTTTCCTCTTTTCATGACGCAAATTGTTCAGACGTCCAGACACGCGGTAGGAAACGTTTCCCACATTTCTTTTTTCGCCTACAGAATAACAACGCTTGGAAAAATCCTTCTTGATTGTCAGCACTGGCATAGCTCTCAGATCTGTAGGTACAGAACAGACAGTCACCATTATGTCTCAGGCTCTGAGCAATCACAAGGCTCTACTAGTGAACAGCTTATTGTAGTCATGTCAATCATGAAAGCAATAGCAATGAAACTCTCTCCTCATTGTAACATGAATGTTGGAACGCTCTGCCCTCCTCTCTTCAGAGCAGAAGGGGAAACACACTCTTCTCCCCCATTTTAGCATCAGCCCGTGGGCCCCGGCCACAGAATAGTGTTCGATCTCCGACACCTTCATGGCAGAAGAAGTAACAACTCACTGATGTCAAGTCAACAAGCTCATTTTACTGATAGGGAAGGACTGGTGGTTAAGCTGAGGGGCATATTTAACCCTGAAAACGTTCAACCTTGGTTGTACTTCCCTCGGCTGAAAGCTCTACTCCCGGAGATATGCCACTCCTGGAGATATGGGTTAAAACCCCTCAGTCATCAGCTATAGCCAGCTGCTTAAACACTCTCCCCCATAAACAGAGTCCTTGCAATTCTACTTTTGACATCAGACTCTAGTCTCTCCTCACTTTTTTAGAGCAAAGATCTTCAAACACTGTCCAACTCCCATCTGTTTATCTAAATTAGTACCCCCCAATAAATGACTGCTCACAGTTCACAGTAGGTCGTCTAAAACAGACAGTGGTAGAGAAGATAAGACATGACAGGACAGGAGGTTCACTCCCGCATCCAGTCAGGGTGAAAAGGAAATAGCTCTTATCTCTCCCCCTATTAGCAATACTTCACTGGACACAGCTTGGTCTGTCCCCAAGTAAGTCTTTGTATGAAATACATTCATACATTCATTCATTGATTTCATTCGCTCACTCACACATTATATTGTTCTCAATCACATCATGATTTCACTCACACCACACACACTGTCAGGCTTGTGATCCTCTCATTTAGCCCCTGGCTCTCCTACCCAATTCGAGCTTCATATAACCTGGCAAACATTGCTGTTTCTTCTGACACCTCACGGTGTACCAGATTATTATCCACCACCCAAAATAAAAAATGTTAACAGTAGACAAGTCTACTCTCGCTATGCCTTTTTAAATGAGAGAATCCCATGCCGCAGACATTCTCATACAGAGTTGCTTAAATTACTACTATTTAGTAACATTATTTTCCAACCCTTCAAACATAACACATTCATATCACACAATAGGACAAGGTAGAAGTATTGTTTCTTAAACTACTCCCCTTAACTCACTCACTCAGGACTTCAGTACACTTCACAGACACACAAATACTGCTGTAAATACCTCGCACCTCTGACCCCCCTCCCCCCTTGCCAGCCGAGCAAGGGAGGGGGAAGAGAGGCTGATCCCTAGGTGTACCTATATGGACAGTCATATTTGTGTGGAAGTGGATTCCAATATCAACTTAATAAGAATAATATTCCCTCATAAATATCCCCTTCTCCCCCCCTTAGTTTGTGGGTAACCTTCACAGAATAATGGACAGATGAATGGCTCTGCAGAAACCATCATCTATCCATGATGTGGAAAGGCACACACAAACAAAGAGCTAAAACAATATTTGTACTACTAATTAGAATATAACTCTTATTTGTTGGATTTGGAATTAACTGTGATATTCAAGGAAGTCCTAAAATATTCATCTGATCACTTATTAACCTATCTTCTTTCGTATGACAATGAATAGAACTTATAAAGCAAATCAAACCGTTTAGGACATCATTCCTGATCTGAACCACCCCTTTCCATTAGAAAGTCTTTCTTTCCCTAAACTAAACCTCAACCTCAAGTATCAAAAAAAAACAAAACAAAACGGGGTTGGTTGTCAGATGGCAGCTAGGTGACAGATCAAAAGCCATGCTGTCAATAGCACAGAGGGGGGCGTGTCAAGTCAACTGTCAAAAGAAGAACACGGAGGAGCCATGACACTTCTCCTTTAGCTGTTCAACTCATTGTACATGAGACCCGGTCAACTTGACTTCCCTCAAAGTTTCCCGTTTCTGGTCGCACTGTTCAGAAAAATGACCATACTGACCACATTTATGACAAACACCTCTCATTCTCCAGCTTACTGGGCTGTGACGTGTCAGTGGAATATATCCTTGCTGAGGTGCAGCCCACTGATAGGGTGGCTGCCATCCACTCTGTTGCCATGCCTGCTGTGACGGTGGGTTTTCCCACTGCGGCCTCTGTGGTGGCCCCAAGAAACCAGGCGTCGCTCGGACTCTCCATGGCAGAAGTGGTTGCTGAGGTGCTTGTTGCTGACCCATCCCCTGTTGAGTCTGTGGCATTGGCTGCTGCTGGTTCTGAGGTGGCCACGGCTGGTTCTGTTGCTGTGAAGGGGCCCCCTGCCGGTCCTGCTGTTGTTGAGTGACCCCCTGTTGGTTCTGTTGTTGTTGGTCACCTGGCAAGACAGCATTGCAGTGCCACTGCATGTGCGTCAACCCGCCACATCTAAAACAGCCTGTGTAGTTAGAGCCACTTGCAGCATTGAAGCGCCGACCCTTTTGACCTCTTGGGGGGCCAAACTGGTTCTGCGGAGTTTCCAGTATAGTTGCCACGACCGTTGCCTGTACAGCTTCTTGCGCAACTTTCAACTGGGTCTTGGCCAACAGTCGAATCACCTCTTCGTCGCTCTGTTTCTGCTGCTCTGCTCTCTGGCGGTACAGTCCAACCCAATGCACGATTTGTGCAATGTACTGTTTGAGAGGCATATCCACCAAACCCACAACTGTCTCCAAATTAGCCCTGACTTTTTCAGGAAGTCCCTGTTCAATCTTTGAGCGGACAAGAGCCCGTTCTAAGTCATTAGAATCTGGGTCCTTCCCGGTAATATCCATCCACTTTTGGTTGACTCGGGCAATATATCCCCGTGCATGTTCGGAGTCTCCCATCGCAGCAATTGAGATAGAGTCTGGATGCACCTTAGTTGGATACAATTCCTTTAGTGCGCGCCACAACGCTCCTCTGTGACCCAGAAAGAGGTCTGCATCTCCACCCGTCACGGCTGAGTACTGTCGGAGTCCGGCACGGTCCAGAATCTCCTCCATGCCGTGTATGCCCACGTCCTTCAACGATGTCCATAGTTGTTTAAGGTCCCCGATGGCCAAGTCCCCCATAGCCAGTTGAGTTTTTATCACAAGACCCTCAAACTTTGTTATCCAGGGGTACGCCCCATAACGCAAATGGGGCAATTGATTCACAAAATCTGTCATGTCGGCAGATGCCCACGGCTTGTACTCCATATTTCTGCCCTTCATCATCACCGGGAGCATCATGTTGTCCTCCTGTCGTTCGATCTCCCCCCTGGAGTGTCGTGGAGAGCTCGCCTGCCAATCTGCAGGGCCCCTGTAGGCGTCGGAATGGTAGCCCTGCTGTGTACGGGCTGCACTGTCCTCCTCCTCTTCCTCCTGTTGAGTTGATCCCACACGTCTCTCCGTGCGTCCAGCAGCTCTGTCACTGCCACAAACAGAAAGGGTGCCCACAGTCACTGCCCGATCGGAGCTTGCTGTCCGTCTGTCACGGGCGGAGGTACGGTTTCCCTCATCCCCTGCATGTGCTGTACGTCCCTCCACTTGAGCTATAATATCCCGAATGTGCGGGTCATATCCCCCAAAAGTCAAAGTCTTTTTGCCCCTCGGCGCGGCCACCGGAAAGTAGCTTCTGTAGATGTCACCTCCATGTGAACTGTCTCTGTGGCTGTGCGCAGCCTCATCCTCCACGTCACCCAAGTCAAGGAGCAGATGTGCCTCTTTCATCAGAACTACACTCAAACGTGTCTCCATAGAACGCATAGACTGTCTCTGTGTCCTTAATTCACTGGTCAATTCCTCTTTCAGGCAACGTACCCGTTCCAGCTCTTTCCTAACAGAGCGTTGAGTGTCGCTGTCCTCTGGCTGTTGCTTTGATGTCCTCATATCACTGTTCTCCATAACGTCCACCTCAGTCTGTGCTGAGTTGTCGCTGTGACCCACAATGTCAATGCACTGTTGCTTCTTGTCCGGCACTGACTCACTGACATTGGGGCCTTCCTTACAGAACATATCTAATACTGATAATTCAGTCTTGCGTTTGAGTTTCCGCTCATTCGTCTTCTGATCTGCTCTGTATCCATGCACAAGAACCCTTATGGCATTAATGACTTCTGTATCAAAAGTACCCTCCAGAGGCCATGGTCTGTCAATGTCCGGCCAACGCTTGTTAAATTTCTTTGAAATCTTCAAAATATCCTTGCATGAATCTGAATATTTCTTTTGGACAATGTCCACTGGGCTTATCCCTGTGTCCATCATATCTACTAAATAGTAAATAATCTAGACACTAGACACTAAACTTTCACACAGTCACACTGTGACACACTCATGCTGTGTCTCCTCACACTCACACAGTCACAGACACGCATACTCATTTGCATACTGGCATAGAATGAGTAGATAGTCAACAAACTCACTCAAGGAAAACATTCAATACTGTCTCTCTCACACCATCCACACAGGAAAGTGTAAAATAAAGAAATTAGAAAACTATTGACAGTATCAATCTGTAACTCAAAAAAACCAAACATAGAAATGCCTCTATTTTATTTTTAGACTAGCAAGTCAAGTCACTGACTGAGAGAAGAGATTGACCCCCCTCCTACATGCAGCACTCCACCGGTGTCAAATGCACTCAATCACTCCCTAATTTACATCTACGCAACTGTTTTGTCACAGAATCAAATTACCCTAGGCTATGTCGTGTTTGACTAAGATAAAAACCTGTAGGCTTAACTATCCAAATTAACCTATACCTAATTTTACAAAGGATATGAAATATCCTAAATGTGATCATTTATAATGAGAAATATATTCTCATTTACCTCCTAAATTTAGCTTGGACCTTCTAATTTTATCTTGGACCCCAAATTAAAGCCAATTTAATTTTAAACCTGAATTAAACCCCCAATTTAATATCAATATTACTCCCCCCTCTGAAACATGTTCCACATGTTACAGAAATACCTAAAAGGAAAAAAGAATGGCCCAGCCCAAATAATAATACCCATGAAGCCTAAAGCACCAAATCCTCCCCCGCTCTAGCACACCATGTCGCAGAGAAAAGAAAGGTCTCCCCTGCGTGTGTATGTGTGAGTCTCCCAGAAGAGAAACACACAGACGCACCCTGTCCATATAGCAAGAGCGAATACATGAATTAAACGCCAAATCACAACCAAAAACGTGTAAGTCACTGGATAATTATTTGGCATTCAACCATAACTCACAAAGATGCTCTATACCAGCACAGACTCATAGAGAGACCTACAATAAAACAAACAAATGAATGAAGCACATACACGCACAACCATACCATGCATAGGCTACACTACCATTTAACTCTTAATTCTGTCAACTCCCTAACAGAAGCGGACTCCAATAACCTAATCACAAACCTAATCAATATCCTGCCTAACACAGCGTCCAGATGCACACTATGGTCCTAACACGTACGCTCAACACAATAATGATAAGCCTATTCCATCATCCCAACCTCAGGTCAGTCCTCGGGTTCCATCCAAACTCACGTCAAAAGCAACAACAAACAACAAAAAAAAAAATCCACAGATAGGCTACGCAGGTCCGTTTAGCGTGGCTCAAAAAATCTTCACCAACACTCCTCCAACGTCGGGCGCCAATTATGATGTATCTTTTCTTACAGGGTTCTGTGGATTAATTCACCTAATTCCTTTGTTGAAGTTGCTGTTGAAATGAATAGGAGATCCAAGCAGGCACATATCCTTGTTTCCATTTATTGATCAGCCATCAGTTACAGATTACAAGCATTTGTTCCATAGTTACAGCACATTGAGGCCTTCGTCCCAGGCAGAGCGCCTCTCTGCTGTCCCTCACTGCTCACTCTCTCACTGTTCTAACTGATTTCTGTACCATTTATATATCCCCAATCTGTGTGTGTGTGTGTGTGTGTGTGTGTGTGTGTGTGTGTGTGTGTGTGTGTGTGTGTGTGTGTGTGTGTGTGTGTGTGTGTGTGTGTGTGTGTGTGTTGACCCTTAAGGCTCTGTGGCCTCCGTAAACAAGTCACCACAGGTGGTCTTATTTCCAAAGCATTCTTCAGTGTGCAGCAGGATCTCACAGCTGTCGCAAACTGACTATCTTAAACTGTAGGCTATCTTAGTGACATCAGGCTTCCCTGGGTGGGCTATAGGCTGAAGTATTATGATGTGTACAATTATGACATGTATCAAGGAATATGCTTTTGAAATATACATCAGCGGCTAAGAGGCCTATAAAATTGCGCACACACATGCACGCACACACGCACACATAGCAGCCGCGGGGCTGCTGACAAGCGCTAGTGGCCAATTAGCAAAGCGGAGCTCAGTCAAAAGTTGTGTGATGAGGCTGATGCACAGAGATTGATCTTCATGGCTGGTTAGTTTCTCCCACCTCTTGCTGCCGCAGCTTTCCTCCCCAAACAATTAGCCTCTGATTGAAGAGGGAGGGTGGAGAGTGCTATAGCAACCAGGGGCTTGGTAGTTCTTCTGCCCCAATGCATTGGGTTTAGAGAACCTTTTAGGTTTGGTAAAAAAAAAGAAAGACAAGGCATTGTGTGACTTCAAGCGTTACTTTCTAGACTTATTTTGAAACTACTCACCATTTTATGTTAATGATGTTTAGAGGATTTTGCAGTGAGCCCAGTGTCTCTGATGTCATGGACACTGGGCTCACTTACTTCCTGAACTACATGTTGTCTCAGTAAATGTCTGGGCACACCTAAGATTCCATGGGCGGCCAAAAGCATGTCTTACACTGTAAGACAGCCCTCCCATATCCACAAGGAGGAGCTGTGCACCAAAGCATTATGGTAATTGTAGTCCAGGAAGGAAGTGAGCCCAGTGTCGATGACATATAGAGACACTGGGCTCACTGCTATATCTATCTATTATATATTAGAGAACTTGTACCCAACACATGGCAAGAAACCCAAAGCCACAACAGCTACGTCGCTATTGCAACACCCACAACACCATCTTACACACTACACCCACACACACTCACACGGCAGTGACGTCACACACTTACCTTCGCAGTGTCCAGGACCTATCTCCTCCTATCGCGCCCAACGCCAACACTCGACACCACCCGCCAACAAATGTTCATTGCAGTGCCACCAAAGATGACTCCCGTCCACACTCACGGCGGCAATGCATTTGTTTACTACAAACATTATCGCCCGAAGCACCCACATCCCCGGAACACTGTTGCCCTTTCACCACGCTAAATTCGCCAGGTCTATGCAAGTGAGCACAAATTACATGTGAGAAAATTAATTCACAAGCCCACAAATGCCATTCAAATGCCATTCAACACACACTACGACTCGCTTACAATTCGCAAACCTGGCAACACTGCCCTGTCTTCTAATAGGCCCACACTAGCTCTCACAATCTGATTCTGATCTCCCGCAGGAGAAGAGAAACGAGGAAGGGGAGAGGAATTGTAGCCTCACGATTTTGCTTATTCCTTCTAAATCTCTGTATTTAAAATATCGCTCTCTCAGCGAATCTCTTAGTTCCATCAACATTGTACTTTGTCTGTAGTTTGTTTGTGCCTACATATTACGATTACACGGAACGCATTGGCTATTTTCGCCTGCCAGCCAACTGCCGAGTACACACGCCTGCACACACACGCACGCCTGGCTTGCACACACACACACGCACGCCTGGAAGCCACGATCTGGCCCTGTCCACACCATAGCCGAAAAGGATTTTGCGCAGCCGACAGTTTCGGTTGTCGGCTGCCGACACTTTGACTTCTTCCGGGGCTTTGGGCGGTCCCGAGAGGAGACGCACACGGAAGCCTATTTAATGGCCTGTAGTCCTCTATTTCTTGGTTGGCGAAGTGGGCGTGAGAGTGACAATTGATTGACAAGATGTTGACACAGACAAAGGCGCATTCTAGTGTAGGCTATATGGTGCTGCGTTGCTACTTGGCTATCGAGTCATGACTGTCTAGTCGACTGGTTAACGTACGTGCCTTTGGAACGGGGGACCCGGGTTCGCCTCCCGGCCGAGGCTACACTAGTTTTGTTTTCGCCGACGACTTACGGCCAGCTTACATCTGACGCTCTCCTCCGCGTCAGATGTAAGCTGCCGACAAGCATAAAAATGAAGTGTGTCACCCGGCGGTGAGAAGGAGATTTTTGATTGATTGATTTAAATATTTATTAACAGTTTGCAGAATTACAGTACATTTCAAGCACAAACTCAATACAAAGACTGTTAACTGTGAGTGGACGACCCAATTAAGCATTACACTTGTTTACAACAGGGTCCACATTGTTCAATTCATCAAAACATTTAGAGATGTACAAATAGACACTTCTATATAGTTAAAGAACAGAACAGGAATTCATCATAAAACAGTGTTCCCTGACCGGGAATCGAACCCGGGCCACGGCGGTGAGAGCGCCGAACCCTAACCACTAGACCACCACGGAGAAGGATGATGATGATGATGATGAGAAGGGCTGTGGAGGCTGAAGAGAACGGGCTATTTTATAAAGTATAAAGTTATTTTCAATGTCATCAAGGATCAGGGTTACAGTTATTAACCAGGCTACCCACTGCCCAGATATCTCCCTGTATCCCGCGACATGGCTCACAATTCCCTCCCAGGGGGCGTTTGACTCGTGAAAGAAGAAAACTACAAGTGAATAACCGCCCAGTGGATGGGCTGCAGGCTGCATCTGTTCCATTGGCTAGTGCCTATCACTGCCGGGTGACACACTTAATTTTTATGCTTGTCGGCAGCTTACATCTGCCACAGAGGAGAGCGTCAGCTGCAGGCTGGCCGTCGCGCAAGTCGTCGGCGGAAGTGGAGCATTTTCTCCATCCACCAGCTGTCTAAAAACCCGTTTTTTCGGCTGCCGACAGCCGAGACTGTCGGCAGCGCAAAACCGTTTCCGCTATGGTCTGGCAGTACCTTCTCTCTCTCTCTCTCTCTCTCTCTCTCTCTCTCTCTCGCCACGCCTCTCTCTCTCTCTCTCTCGCCACGCCCCACACACACACACAGGCTATACACGCACGGCGGCGCCGCGGCAGCAAGACAGGACGTTATAATCTTGAGTTTCATTAAATAACTGTCTTTCTCCGCACGTGCACACACAACATTATTCAAGTGAAATGCGTAACGGCAATATCGGGCTAATATAGGACGTTATAATCTTCACTTTCATTAAATAACTGTCTTTCTCCACACACGCACGTGCGCACACAAAATTATTCAAGTGAAATGCATAACGCCAATATTGGGCTAATATAGGCTACCAATAAACAACCAGCTCATATACCCACCACATAAAACTATCATCCCATTGCAGAAAATAGTTACAAAATGTAATTGAGGCTACATACAGTGGTGTCCCCTTCGTCTGTACCAGGTTTTGAAAGGTACCTTTATTTATTTTTCTTTTCTTTTCATTTATTTACCCAGGGAAGTAGCTGAGCACAGCTGCTCATTTTCAGCAACGCCCTGCACATCGAAACACACACACACACACACACACACACACACACACACACGCACAGGGTTTTATTTTTGGTATTTGACTTTGCTACTGATGATTGTACGCAACAACAACTATTGCATTGTGTGTTTGAGCTGACAGGCCCTTTTTTATGTCAATCAATCAAGTCATCTCAGGTCATCTCAAGCGGCAGATGCAAAAATAGTTTTTTATAGGGCCATGTCATGTGCTCTACCTGCAAAGCCTTTGTGATCTATAACTTTTGGGCACCGCTTAACGTCAGATCAGGGGTTTTGTCGGCCAGCGCCAAAAATGCTCCCCGACAGCATAATCGGAGCAAATACCGGGCAGTGTGTATGAGCCATAACGTGTTGACTACACTACACTACACTAATAAGGACACAT
The DNA here is from genome assembly GCF_964188405.1 of Protomyctophum parallelum. Lineage (NCBI taxonomy): Eukaryota > Metazoa > Chordata > Actinopteri > Myctophiformes > Myctophidae > Protomyctophum > Protomyctophum parallelum. The sequence goes on from NC_139700.1 coordinate 42,141,553, forward strand.
AATAATAACTAATAACCCATCCGTTACTATATGTGGAGTCAACTCCCGCAATTTCCTTCTTCCCATAGTGCGTGGCAACGTAACTCTGGGATGAGTGGCCGCAAAGCGGCCGCGAAATTCTAGTATATATCTAAAATATCTAAAACCACATATTACACACATACACACACACACATACACACACACACACACACACACACACACACACACACACACACGTCAAAATGATGGCTTGCCTGAAATAATTCCATTCTATATTGTAGGCTATTATGTCTTTGTTCGACACTATAACATATTACAGTCAACAGTTCACAGTACCATACCACCACCTAGTGGAACACTATTGTAGTTGCATCTAATTATGTTCAAAGTAGAGGTATGGCTATCACATTTAGATATGAGTGTTATGACAGTTGCCCTCTTTTCATAACACAAACTGATACCAGTAGCTGTGGTCTCTACACTTGTTTGTTTTCCAAAGCTGTTCTGTTTAATGTGAGTCTCAACACTTACCAAACAAAGCCTGAAAAGCGAGATTGTGTATTGTATGAGCTGACAGGAAAAAATGTATTGCTCTGAGTACATAGTTTAAGTATACTGCACTGCACTAAAAGGCTCTGTTTTGTCTATGTTGTAGGAGAACTTCGCCGCCAATGGAGGATGCGAGGGACCCCAAATGACACGTCCCCACGTGATTTAATCCAATAGTATTTTATTGTGCTGTATTTTACCTTTTTAGTCTGTGTGCTTACTGTGATCATCTAAAAACAAACGTTTGAAATGTTTGGACTGAGCTGGGTTTACTTTATATACGTACATCTAACTTTTGATACATTTATGTCACTATGTGTGTGTGTGTGTGTGTGTGTGTGTGTGTGTGTGTGTGTGTGTGTGTGTGTGTGTGTGTGTGTGTGTGTGTGTGTGTGTGTGTGTGTGTACAATGTTTGCACTTTATGTTTGCAGTGATGCTTTGCACTATAGGTAGCCTACTTACTGCATGTTGTACCTTTTTATACATTTAAGTGATGTGTGCACTTAGGTACATTGCATGTTGTACCATATTATACATTTGAGTGACGTTTGCATTGAGGTACATTGCATGTTGTACCTAAGCTTTTAATATATACTCTAAGGTCTACACCCCTATACACCAACAGAGGGGGATTTACCAAGCAATATGGAAAACAATGTGAATTGGCAATGACAAAATTGGAAGAGAAAATGCAAACAAATGGTACAAGCAAAGGTACGTCTGGAGATAAATTCCATTGTCGCTTAACTCGAACCCAACCTATTCCCCACAGTTATAGTCAGCCTATTGCGTGTGTGCTTGTTCAGTGCTGTGTGTTCTTATTTTGGCTCTCAGGCACAGGCGGTTGTACTCAAAATGTTTCGTTCTTAGACACTTTAAAATGGTTGTGAACAAATGTGGTTATCAGAATCACATTGAAAAGATGTGATTGTACCATTTAATAATGTTCACAGTATAATGCACATGTTCCCCTGCATGCCGGACTTTTTGAAAATCATCAGACTCACTATATGGAATCCATTCCATGCTTTCGCTCTTCTTCACTGGTAGAGTGGATAGTTCATTTGTGGTCTCTCCTCCCACTGCAAAACAACAGACATCACTCAAAACTGTCCTGTTGGACTGGAAACTAGAAGATAAGAGAGAAAGATTTAGGTACAGTATGTAGCCAATAACGAAATTAAATAAAGTTTAAAACTGATAAACATATCCCTTTAACAACTGAGACCTGACAATGCCACTGCCTTACAGAAAGATAGAGAAAGAAATCCTACCCTTTCACAGTCAGTTGATGCTTCAAAACCATAACAAAAAAAAAAGAGTATGTGGTTTTGAATGTGAAAAACACTTATTTGACCCAGTGGGCGTGTTTTTTTTTTTTACATCAGACTTTGGTATTCTATTATGGTCTAACTCTAATCTATGAAGAGACACTTTGGGATCGTTCTGACAGCAAATGGAAGGTCACACCTAATGGCCTACATTGCATGGTAGTGTGTTCATTCACACACCCTCAAGATAGATAGATAGATAGATCTTTATTTGTCATTGCAACGTGTACAACGAAATTAAAAGTGCCAACCAATCAGTGCATCATATCACAAAACAACATACTGTACAAGATAAAACAAAAACACATGACTTCTTGTTATTGCACAACCCCAGCAGCCCTAATGCACAAGCATGTCATTTTCAGCTGTTATCGCACAACAAACCCTTATTGTACTTAAGATAATAAATAGTAATAGAAGGTAATAGATAATAGATAATAGAAACTAAAAAGTGTCGCAGCAACAGATCATTTTTTAGCAGCATTGAGTGCAACTACCGCTGTGGGATAGAAGCTGTTACTGACTGTCAACAGTCTTTATAGTTTCAGCTGGATTTCCTAATTCTTGTCAACAAGTATAACCATACAAAGATGACAGGAGGCCCACTGTCCGAACTCCATACAACACTCCTGACGAACAAGGATGTCCTTGCTCGTCGGGAGTGTGCTTGGAGTTCGTCCAATTCTTTTCATTTTGTGAGCACCTCTTCCTAAAAGGAAACAACTCTTTGTTGTTGTCAACTTGCCACTATGAACTCTAAAGAGCACCCAGGTCGCCTCTGTTCCAACCATAATGACGTTTAGTGTTTTATTTATTTAGTAACACATATTTTAAGTTGTGACATGACTGAATGACCAGAATTAACGGAACATCTTGATCACAAAATTACCAGCTCAGTGGTCTTGTGGTTGGAGTCTAGTGTCCGCCCTGCAGGGAGGCAGCTCAGTGGGGTTGTGGTTAGAGTGTCCTCCCTGGGACTGGGAGGTTACACCAGCTCAGTGGCCTTGTGGTTAGAGTGTCCTCCCTGGGACTGGGAGGTTACACCAGCTCAGTGGCCTTGTGGTTAGAGTGTCCGCCCTGGGACTGGGAGGTTACACCAGCTCAGTGGCCTTGTGGTTAGAGTGTCCTCCCTGGGACTGGGAGGTTACACCAGCTCAGTGGCCTTGTGGTTAGAGTGTCCGCCCTGCAGGGAGGTTAGGGTTCGATACCCAGACGGGTCATACCAAATACTCTGAAAATGGGACCCAGTGCCTCCCTGCTTGGCACTCAGCATCAAGGGTTGGATTGACATACTAGCGATTGACATACTAGCGTCATGTCCAGGGGGTGTACTTGTACATCAAGCTGTCTCACGCTACAGGAACAGGAGATAGGCTCCTGCCCTATGGGCCTCATGGCTTAACAAGGCTTAGTACTTACACGATCACAAAATGAAACAGTAACATGGACTCACTGTTTGGAGGAAAAGCCATGCTGGTTCTCCTCCTCAGTGGAAGAGCGTTCTCTCCATCCTCTGCAACACAACATAAACAGTGAGAATAGAAAAAGGAAAAGGTTAGTGGGCTTTTAAATGCCCTGGAATGTATTGTACTAAACTTTACATTACATTTGATTACTAACTTCCTGGAGGAATGTTGATGCTCCATCTCCTGGTTGGTAGCTTGGGGCCTGCTGTAGAGGTATACTCACTCTCTAGAAGACAAGACAACCATTTATCAACTTACTAATGTTATAGTGTCACACAGAGGTTATGTACAGATACAGAATATTAATATTTATGTTTTGACTAACCACTGAAAAGATAATCTAGAGAGATTGGGTTTTTATAATCCAATTAACACTCTAATTACCACCTGGTCTTACTCTTCACTAACAAACTCATTAGAGACTGCCGACTCATGTAAACCTATTTCAAACTGTGTGAGTCAATAGAGTCCATGTGAGGAATGACCATCTCTTGTTACTCTCTGTACTCCTGACAGTATACAAGATGTGTGGGACGTGTGTGTAGGGGAAGCTCTGGAGGGAGACACTAGTCTCTCTCCGGTGTGATGACATACAATAAAATAATAGAGTTTGACTCCTGATGGTTGAGTCCTGTATTTTCTTAATTTGTTATAGTAACATCGAAAACTGCTATTATAAATAGCAGGAGAAAGACTGGAATCCTGCACACTGTCTTCACTTAGCCTACAGATTTTTTTTTTTTTTAAATAACATTTTGTATTGAAATAATTGTATTGAAGCATATCAGGCCTGATGAAGGTCTGACGGACTAGGCCTATTAACTGGCCCAGTAGATGGAGCTGTTGCTCTGTCACTGATTCAATTTCAGTCACGCATTGAAAGAGAGGATGCAAAAGAACATATCCATACAGTACGTATTGAAATAATACATACACTAATTTCCAAAGAAGACAAGACTTAACTTGACAAAAAAATCATAATCTATTGCTATCAGCATAGATTATGTTTGATTAAAAACCATTAAAGGACCTATAACATAAAATGTAACTTTTTCAATTTCTTTTGTGTTTTTGGGGCTCTCATATGTGTTTTCTATCCCCACAAATAACCAATTTTGAACAATCAGGCTTTCATATCATATGGGTGTTTTAATGGAAATTGCTCTCAGGAACAGCTCAACTGATTTTGGCCTCATTGTGATGTCATCAATGTCACCCTACTTTGTATAATTCCTCCTCTTCTTCAGTCTTCAGTTCCAAATTTGCATTTCCACTTTGTTTCCAATGTCCACTATTGTTGATTTTCCAAGCTGGCATGGAATGGAAACAAGCCTAGTTTTATCTAGCATCAGTATTATAATGACTCGAATATTAAATAATCTGCATATCAGCACCCCCACCACCTCAGGACATTGTGGTACTGCAGCTAAAACTGCTTTCAAAGTCCAGAAATAAATGACAAGGAGTGGTTATATCAGAGTGGTGATTGAGGCTCAAACCATTAGAAATAAGTTTGAGGGACATAGACAATATGATATTAAATATTATTATTATATTTAAATAAACCAGAACAAGGCTCACCTGTCTCCAGTTAGTAGGTTAATCGGTACAACAGGACATTCAGCTAGCGTCTCAGTGTAGGAACTTGGAAGGGTTCTGAACATAGCCCAAAGTAGAGTAGGCCTATAGGTCAATTGCATGTTGTTCTCCCCATATCACTACCAGCTCTGTAATAAAATTTTAAACGGAAGAAGGCAGAAGAATGACTAATCAATAATTATTCCTGTGTCTCCTGCTTCCTCGTCAGTTCCAGGTGTGTCAGGAAGGAGGGCGTGGTCAGTAGAGAAGTTAAAAGGTTGAGTTGAAACAAATACAACTGAGACTGCTAAGTGAATAACAAGAAGGAGGCTTTTTAGTGCTGCTCTGTGTGATATGTTGGAAATGGACAGAATGGGGAGGTGAGGCAATCTTTTTTCTTAATGTAATGGATATATGCATGGCCAAATTGCATGTCGAATTGCGGGTCCTTGATATGAAAATGGGTGATGTACAGTGGTTGACTAAGTAGGCTACACTTACAATAGCCTATAGGCCTTTTATTTGAAAACGTATAGGCCTAAGTTACTTTGTAGAATGTAGATCCACGTTCAACCCAGATTCGGCTCAAACAAGGGGTTAAATATATTTTGCTCCTATGCCACTAAAATGTGGAACACCCTATCAACAGCCGTTAAGAAATGTGAATCCCTAGACTCCTTTAAAACCTGGAAAAAATGGACAGAATGGGGAGGTGAGGCAATCTTTTTTCTTAATGTAATGGATATATGCATGGCCAAATTGCATGTCGAATTGCGGGTCCTTGATATGAAAATGGGTGATGTACAGTGGTTGACTAAGTAGGCTACACTTACAATAGCCTATAGGCCTTTTATTTGAAAACGTATAGGCCTAAGTTACTTTGTAGAATGTAGATCCACGTTCAACCCAGATTCGGCTCAAACAAGGGGTTAAATATATTTTGCTCCTATGCCACTAAAATGTGGAACACCCTATCAACAGCCGTTAAGAAATGTGAATCCCTAGACTCCTTTAAAACCTGGAAAAAATGGACAGAATGGGGAGGTGAGGCAATCTTTTTTCTTAATGTAATGGATATATGCATGGCCAAATTGCATGTCGAATTGCGGGTCCTTGATATGAAAATGGGTGATGTACAGTGGTTGACTAAGTAGGCTACACTTACAATAGCCTATAGGCCTTTTATTTGAAAACGTATAGGCCTAAGTTACTTTGTAGAATGTAGATCCACGTTCAACCCAGATTCGGCTCAAACAAGGGGTTAAATATATTTTGCTCCTATGCCACTAAAATGTGGAACACCCCATCAACAGCCGTTAAGAAATGTGAATCCCTAGACTCCTTTAAAACCGCTCTCAAAGCGCACTTACAGGCGGCTGCTATTCAAAACTGGCCCTTGTAAAAAAGTTAAAAGCCCTTTCCATACTGTATACAGTCTGCCCCCTTTAAAAATAAACTTTTTCTAACTGATTTTTTTTATTTTTACATGGGTGCATATTTGTCTTTAAATCCATCAACCGCTTATCCGTAGTCGGGTCTCGTGGTCTCGTTAGGTGGGTTCCATTAGGTGGTGAGTAGGCTTCACATCCACTTTATATTGTACTTGTGATCAGGGCTTCCGTGCGCCAGAATCTATATTGACCGGAATTGCTTGCTTCAGTTGCTTGAACGCTTTAACAGTTTGCCAAAACAAAATGACCAGAGTAGGCCTACAATTTACCTGAGTATTCAATTCATTGAAACATTTAGTGAAATATACAAAGATTCTGTCTTATCCTGCTGTCCTAATAAAGTTTTGGCACTCTGGCTATTGGCGTGTGCCACTTTTTTGTTTCAAGATTCCCTCTTCAAGTTATCTCCCGTGGGCGGGCACTGCTAAAAAGGACTTTGATGTGTGTTGGGGGCCCCCATATAGCGTGTGTTATCCTTTAGACATTTTTGTGTTTTTACCATCCTTTTGGCCTACATTAACAAAATCAATGGCCAATGAAGGGCCCCAGGAGCCCTATTCAGGGAATCAAACCTAGTACCGTGCGGTCCAATGTCTCCGAAGGGCCCCTGGCCCAATGGCTAATTTGTCCCTGGCCACAGGAGACTATTGTTACCCTTACCCTAACTGTATTCCTACTGTTGTGTTGTGTGTCCAGCAGGGTAGCAGCAGTGTCGCAGCTCCTGTGTCTGAGCGTCCTGATGATGGCGCTGCAGGTTCATGCAGGTCCTACAGGGGTTGATGACGACATGTCTTGCTTCTACCTCTCCGTGATGGAGAACGAGCAGGCTAGCCTGTACTTTGCACCCAGCTTATTCGACATGTTCAAGGACAAGCACTATCAGTTCATCAAGATCACGTGCCCCTCCTCCCAGGTGTGTTACCACGCCGACGGTCGCTACGGCAACTACAGCGCCCTGTCTTCGAAGGGTTGCATGGTAAAGGACAAATGCAACCAGGTCGGGAGTGTGCGGTTTAAAGGTACTATTCATTTAAAACATTTGCTTTTGTTAAGAAATAAGGGGGGTAAAGCTATATACAAAAAAGTATGAACTCATGGGAACCCCACCCTGACAACCACTTGGAATTGTAGGCATTACATTTAGTTTTACTCGGTTCCACAGATAAACATTGTGAAAATCCTTAATCCAGATTGTTGATCGGCTAGTTTCACAATGTTTGTCTCTTGTGTAATTGTCAGTTTGGTTTTAAGGTCTTGACTTAAAGCCATTACATTTTAACTTGTTTAGGCCAGAGAGATGGGGCAAAATAATGTTTGGGAACCTCTAGGCCTACATATAGTGCTCACTGCTCACTAAGAGGGGTCTCCCCTTAATTCTCTCCAGCTCTTTAATAAACAGAAAATACAGTTTCAACCAATCGAGAGCGAATTAAGTCGCTACATTTTGTTCTCTCCTGATTGAATTGGATAGGAAGTGAATGACCATATCAGATAGAGCAATTTATTAACACTTATTCTAATACAATTTCCCTTCTACACCAGGAGTTGGCTACAGTCAACACTTCAGCTGCTGTGACGACTATAATTTCTGCAACGCTGGCACATGTGTGATGGCCAAATCCTTCCCTCTCATCCTGACACTGGTGATGGCTCTTGGCCAGATGCTGTCCAGCTGGTGACAGAGGTGCTGATGTTAGGAACGCCACACAGTGTAACTGTAGTTCTGGGGGTTTCCTGAAAGCGGCATAACCCTTTTGCGTTTCACTTTTACATAGCTCTGACGTGGCAGCAGATTTAAATCTGCTTTTTTATACAAAGGAGGGTTTCTCCAAAACATTGGTAAGTTCCTCCAAGAGGGTCCCTTTAAAAAAAAAATAGCAAGAAGGTGCGAGTTTAGAATCCCTGTAACGGATATGTTGGTTCTTCCCGTTGAACCGAGAAGAGTTCAGATCTAAACTGAAAACTAGGGGTGTGGGAACACCTTTGATGTCCAGGTCTGGGTGCTAACACACCCATAGGCCTGGCTTGCAGTGCGGCTGTTTGGTCAGGTGTCTGCACTGCAAGTATTTTATGCTGACCGGAACAAGAGATCACATGTTCCAGATATTCATGTTGTACCAGATGTCAAATTGTATAAATGCATGTTGTACCAGATATCTAATTGTGTATGCATGTTGTACCAGATATGCATGTACCAGAGAAAGGATGATCAAATAAACTATATATTTTTAATTAAATCACCAGCTCTTCTCTCTCAAATACACAAACACTCCTCATGGGGATTCCATCAGTAAACTATGAAATGTAGTATTGAAAATGGTTACTTCTTATCTAGTAGCTGGAACTATAGCGGTGTGAGATTGTCCTAAGCCAATATTTTGATGACCGGAAACTCTATTGAGTCACCCTATATGCATGTTGTACCAGATATGCATCATGCATGTTATACCAGAGAAACTATGATCGTATATAAATTACAGGTCCATCTCAATGAATTTGAATATTTTGTAAAAGTTAAATTTCTTCTGTAATATAATTCAAAAAGTGAAACTTTCATATATTCTCAATTAATTGTGTGTGAAGTATTTAAAACTTTTTTGTTTTAATCTTGATGATTATGGTGTACAGTTCATCAAAATCCTATCAATGAATTAGAATATTTTATGAGACCACTAAAAATGATTTATTTTGAACGAGATTAAAACTAAGTTTTAAGTACTTCTTACTTACTAATCATAACATAATACTTTATGCACAATGCATTGAAAATGTATGAAGGTTTCACTTTTTGAATTATATTATGGAAGAAAATGAACTTTTACAAAATAGTCTAACTCATTGAGATGGACCTGTATATGTTTAATTAATGGAATCACCAGCTTTCTCTCTCAAATACACAAACACGCCCCACGGGGATTCCATCAGTAAACTTACTGTACATTTAACCATAGAGGGCTGCCACACTAACTAAGAATATTGAAAATGGTTCTTATCTAGTAGATGGAACTATATAGCTCTAGTGCAAACAGCCCTTAGGATTAAAGGAACCATTCATAGTGTTGACTTCATGGAGACATTTTCTTTGGTTCGTCTCATCCTAAGCCAAAATGTGGATGACCGGAGACTCTATTGACCTGCATTGAGTCGCCAGTCATCAATTTGCTTGGGAATGCGACAAAACTAATCTTCATTAGGTCGAGGCTTCATGGGGTGTTTAATTAAAGGGGAATACCACTCATTTTCAACATTTTACTATGTCATTAATAATATACCTTGGGCTTTTTTTTTTGCGTGTCTTAAGTACCAGGTCTTATTCCCTAACTTGAGTAAACTAAAGACCTGGAGGCGTGATCAATGCTCTTTGGCCACTCAGAATAGCCAAATGGCATTGATCACGCCTCCAGGTCTTTAGTTTACTCAGGTTAGGGAATAAGACCTGGTACTTAAGACACGCAAAATACAGCCTCTTGTGTGGAAATAAAGTCCTCCCATTCTGTGTTGCCTAGAACTGGAGGTCTGAAACGTGATCAGTAACATTATGAATGACATCACAAAGAAGCCCCACAATATTGATTCGATTGAAAGTCCTTGACCATGATTGGACTGGAGTCAATAGAGCACCGAAGTCCTGACGTAACTCGCTCATCCCAACGATTCCCCTGGTTCGCGGAAGTAATTTCTCTATGGAGAATAACATGGGGTGATCTTAATATCGTCTACTATAAGCGTTGTGGTCCAAAAATAAACAAGCTGTCTCGGCATTGTCGGGAAGGTGTCTCTGTATCGTTTGCAACAGTCAGTCACTCATATATGATACAGTCTGCTTCTAGCGAAAATCTAACTAATTCAGCAGCAGTAACATTAGCGTTGTCTCTCAGTCAGTTGATTCTTCATATCCATATGAGTGAAGCGGCCGGGGTGACATGTTTATTTTTCAAACACAGTTGTTATATGAGGCGATCTCAAATCGCCTCAATGGGGATTTCAATGCAACTAAACAAATACATGAACCTGGGGACTGACGCCCTCTACTGAAAGTGACGTCAGACTTCGGTGCTCTATTGCCCCCGCCCCCTCTTCTGATTGGTCAATATGTCATAGTTTCCATCATTTGCCATAACATTTGAACAGTGTGTCGTAGAGTGTCATGGGTCGCCTCAGTTGAAAATCCTTGTCCTTCAGAGCTCTGCTCCCAGTTCTGATTGGTTGATATTAATTGCCCGTAACGTGCACAGATGCGTGAGGTCCCGGTGCTGCTTGCAGCTTCAATTTACTAATTGTAATTAATATAATTGCTAATTTGTAACTGTGGCTGTTTAAAATACTTAATCCTTAAGCTCACACGCTAGTTTTTAGTTTGTAGATCGCCCATTTTCACTGTATTTATAATGGCTCATGATTCATGATTTTATCTTTGTGTTTGTGTACCACTTTGAGAAGGTGTGCCTGCCTACCACACAGCTCAAATCCCTTGTTTAAAGTCGTCTAGTAACATCTAGGCATTCTAGGGTTGGGATCATTTACGATTTTAATGATTCTGGTTCCTTCCCTCTTAATGGACTGTTTCCATAGCGATTACTATATTTACCCAAATCTAATATAGCCTACTTTTGGTCTTCATTATATGAGGGGCGCGTGTTTATGTAGACACTAGCCTGAGCTAACGTGTTAGGTTTCTGGTCTGGAGGGGCGGGTCGCGGCTGAGATTTGCGCACGCCCTGATTGGATCTCATCGATCTGTCCGTCACCCCCGGCCCCTCCTCTCCCCCCTAGTGCAGCGCTACGTCACATCATTTGGAGCGACGCCCACCCGGAAGGGTTGACTCCCACTTTTAGACCAGAGCGGCCAATGCGTTCCTCCAGGCTTTCAATTTTTGCACCAACAAAAATGAAAGCCTGGTACCGAGGCTATGTAGACACAAACATTGAAGACAAAAGTGGGGACAGAAAAGTGAAGACACAAATTGTGATTTGATTGGCCGAGCATAGGGTGACACTGACCAGATCCAAACTGTTAAAGGGACACTTCACCCTTTTTGCAAAAAATATGTTAATGACGTTTAGAAGCTTTAGAACACTTTCCCGGTGTGTAATATGTGGTTTTAGATATTTTAGATTGTAGCAGTGGGCCCAGTGTCTCTGATGTCATGGACACTGGTCTCACTTCCTTCCTGGACTACAATTCCCAAAATACTTTGGTGCACTGCTCCTCCTTGTGGATAGGGGAGGTCTGTCTTACTGAGTACACATGTAGTCCAGGAAGTAAGTGATCCCAGTGTCCATGACATCAGAGACACTGGGCTCACCGATACAATCTAAAATATCTAAAACCACATATTACACACATAAAGACCCCCAGGAAAGTGTTCTAAAGCTCCTAAATGTCATTAAAATATATTTTTTAGCAAAAAGGGTGAAGTGTCCCTTTAAGTTGCCATTTAAATGCCTCGATGTGATATTCGACCATATGCCTAATATTGCCTCATTTTGTTATTAAACCCCTCTGGCGTCTCACATTTTCTAATTTTGGTCAGCCGACTTGGTACTGTAGCTTATAGAGGGGATATGTATCATGTTATTTTAACAGGCTTAAAAACACATCTTGGAGGAAAATAATGGTACCAAATGGACTCTGGTCCATTTGTGTGCACACACACATTTGTAAGTGGGCCATTTGGCTTTTCTGAGTGGCCAAAGAGCATTGACAACGCCTCCAGGTATTTAGTTTACTCAAGTTAAGGAATAAGACCTGGTACTTAAGACACGCAAAATACAGCCCTAGGTGTGTAGGTGGGTGGGTGTGTGGGTGACATGTGTTGGTGCGTCTGAGCACGAAAACAGCATGGTTGTTTTTCACCACCTTGCGCAACCTAACACACACACACACACACACACAATAACTGTATATATGGTGATTTCGGGTGTGCCAGTACAGTACAGTGACAGTACAGTAGAGGGACCACACGGTAACTGTCATTTCTCAACCGTTTCGGAGACGGGGCGACTCGCCGGAATCGGGCCGGCACCCTGGGTGCGTTCCTGTGGGTCTGGAACCCCCCCCCCCCCCGCGGACCCACACGGAGTTGCACCACTTACTTCACATGGGTGTGATTTTTTAAATCAGCAACTCAATAAATTTGTATTTTTCAGTGTTTTAATATAAATAAAAATAAAAAAAAGAAAAAGAAATACTGGACTTTCCAGCATATCCACTCCCATTGGCTATATTGTGGTTTTCCCAGAGTCTAGTACCAATTCTATTTACATATCATCCAGAAAAGGAAAGAAAGAAAAATGGAGGGGAAAACAAAAATCAATCTATCATTGCTACCCCAGATTCTCCTAAACAGAATAAAATGTCACAGATTCTATCACCTCACCTGTAAAGATATATGCCAATGATGGAAAAAAAAAAAAAAGTCTCTATATCTGCCTTCTACTTTACCAGTAGTTATCTTCTTACAATACTCTATATAAAGTAAATGCATAAACATTTCTCCTTTTACAATAAATTATTACAGGCACATTCCTCCTATAGTCGCACCAATAGTGTCCCTGCAACACAATCAAAATGTTATATATCGTTGCTATCGTGGCAAGAAACCTCGTATTTCAACTTTCTTTTCCAATGTTCTGTCGTAAATTAATGCCCAACTTCCAGCATACAAGTATTGCACAAAAGTCGTGAAAAATAGCATATCTACAAGCTCACAAAGCCTCACGGTGCGATGCTTTCTGGGCTTATAGATCGACTATTTTCATTATTTTACTACTTTTAAATTAAAAGGAACCGTTTTGGACTTTTCACCCGACAGCGACGATATGCAAGAACACATTTTACAGGTTAACTGAACACATCATACACACACACACACACACACAAAAACCCAAAAGTTGTTTGTTTTTTTTAAGAAAAAAAAAAGAAAACAAATACATGAGAACTTTGAACTGAAAAAATATCTGGGCAGCATTTTTTTTTCCTTTTTTCCTTCTTTTTGGTTTTTGGGCGTGATGATGCACCGTAGGCATTTTAAACATTAAGAGCATCTGACGTATACAATTATATAGATTTTTTTATATAAATATGTACAAACGAGAAACAAAAAAAGTCCAGTAAAAACATGTATATAAAAAAAAGTAAAACACACGCACGCACACGCACTCACACACAAGACATTAATGCCAAAGAGAAGCTTTGAGAACTCAAATAACTTATGAAAACAAAAAGTTAAAAAATAAGAGCTGAAATAAAAACAGAACCACGATCAGTACAGTATGTAATTTCTTTTTTCCTCCCCTTTACCCCGTTCCATGTCTCGCTTGTGTAAAGGCAGATCACGGCGCGTGGGGTAAAATAAAGAAAAGAAAAAAGATTAGCACCAGCAAAAAATCTTGCACCATAGAGAACCAGCATGACTCACTCCTCTTTAAACAGTAGAACGATGCAGAGAAGTGAACACTGCTGTACCAATAATAAACAGACTGAATAAATTAGTGTGAGGGCCTTGCACAGGTATTTACAGGGTTAAAACAAATTAATGATAACCCAGTTGCTGCTGCTTAACATTGTCTGTCAGACAGAAACCTCTTATCTCCATTTTCTTACTTAGTTTTATCTTTTGCAAATTAACGCCCTACTTGATCATACTTACAGCGTCACAAAAAAGCATCACAAGTAGCAGATCCACAAGCTTGAAATGCGGCACCAAGCGACACGTTTTGAGCTTCCCGAAAACTAATAGTATTTGGATATATGAGGTTTCCACTCCACATGACAGGGACATTGACACTGGGGCACTCGAAAGATCCTTCGGTGTTAATTTGATAGAATATAATTTGATAGAGGGTTACAAACGCAAACCGAAATAAACACCTCTAATGAGGGTATTTTTAAGGTTTTCACCCACAGTGCACACCAATGTATAACCAAATGGACCCGTAACACTGGTGAGTGTGTACACATACAGGAGTATAAATGACCAGTACCGTGGCATTATCCTCCATGACAACTTAGTGTATACTAATTTGTTAACACTCAAGTTTAAAATTAGTTAAAAATGATGACCCTTACCAGGTCATTTAAATCAATTGGGACACTTTGTCAGGAGTTTGGGTTGTGTACTTACCTTGTCATGGACATGTGGCAACATATATGCTCCATTGTACGATGACATAGCTCTCAAAGTCACTCTTAGCACATAAAGTAACACTAACAAAGAAGAATACCGTATAACATTGCAAGTATGGAGAGTGTTTTTCAATTAAAACAATATGAACTTCAAGTTGAGCTATTTTCTGTGGAAGGAAGAAGACCTAGACTGGATCCGCATATGGGGAAAATCAAAAGGAAGTTCAAATGCCATTTAAAAACACTCCCCACACTATGATTTGTGAGGTTATACAATGTCAGAATCAGCTATTTCATGTGCTAAAAGAGAAGTCAAACTGTCAAAGAGACAGTATTTTGGGACCAACTGTACAACGGAGCGATACGTGTCACCAATTGGACTAGTGTCATCATGACAAAGTACACAAACAATCTCTAGCAAAGTGTCCCAACGTTAAGGGGCCACAGAGAACACCTTTTTGAGGCACTCCTCAGCTCAAAAGGTGTGTTCTCTGAAGAGTTACAACGGGATAAATGAACACTGAGGATCTGACGGTGTGTGGGGGGGGCGGGGCTGCATATGAGTGTCATGGTGGTGGCAGTGAAGTCGCAGCAGTCTTGCAGCACATTTCTAAGGAGAGGTTTGAGAGGTCAAACTCTGGTACATTCATTAGACCCCCCCCCCCTCTATACTTGGTTGTTAAGTTCACACACAACCACGTATAGATTTTCTTTTGTGTTTGTTTTGCACCCGTTATCATAGTTTTTTTTGTTCATTTGCATAGCTCATAGACCAAACTTGATGACATGTTGCAAGCTACATTATTTCCATAAAACAAAAACAAAAAAAGTGTTGAATGAATAAGAGTTCATGAGCGTTGGAGTTTGTCCATAGAAGAAGTGGAAGGACCCAGTTCACAGGGCTGGGGGTGATAATCAATCCAAAATCGATATGATTATTTTAAACGTTTTGCCTCGATTGCGGTTAGCGAACGAAAGAGTGAAAACACACCAACGTCATACAAAAAAGTACAATACAGGGTTGCGTGGTTAATCGGACCAATCAATTTAGTTGATTATGAAAAATCGAATGAAATAGTTTCACGTGGATTCGTTGATAATACGAGAAATTTAAATATTAATTAAAACAAACCCCTGCGTCTTTGATTAAACCTAAAATGAGCAGCTTCATATAGTCTGTTATTATTGTTTCTAAACATCGTTTTTCCGATACATGTTGTAATTACCCAGCCCTATTGGTTCGGCTCACAGGTAAAACGGTAGGTAAACACCACGATAACAGCGAGTTTGAGTGTGTAAAATGTGCAAGTTGTATGTTTTGAGTGTGAAACCCCCATACTGTGTGTGTGCAAGGCTGAAATACTCTTAAATGGTTTACTGTAGTATTATCAAGTAAACAAGCTGTGTTCACGCCTGATTTATGCTCCGTCGAGCACCGAGTTCGGGCCGGGAATAGCAGACCTCCAAGCTCACAACAAACCAAACCGGTTCCATTTGTACACTCTCACGAGTTACAGACCTGTAAGGGTTCTATTTGGAACCCCCCGTCAAGTAACCCCCTCTGGGTCCCCGGCTGGACCTCACTTTGAGAACCGCTAAAATAATATCTTGTGTGGAAACCTCATATGTCCAAAACGGTTTACTTTTCAGGATTCAAATGCAAAAATAGCAGATCTACAAACTCAATCTGCTGCTTTTGTGCAACGCCTTGTGTAACGATCATACTACAGTATGATCAAATGGGGCGTTTAGGAAAAGAAACACAAAGTTAACATTTGGAGATAAGAATTTGAAAAATTATATCAACTTTATTTTTAACATAGGAATTGTTCAAGGGAACCATTAATGAATTGGTTCAGAAATAGACCAATCATTAACTAATTTAATGCCAGCATTGTTTCAGAAATAGACCAATCATTAACTAATTGAATGCCAGCATTGTTTCAGTCTGTGTCCCTCCCCTGCCACCGGATTCAGCCAGGACCCCAAAATTCACCCCAAAATGACCGGAAGCCAAATCGGCTAAAAGCTAATGTGGCTACCGTCTTTTTATAAGTCATCAGTTAATGTTGTAACCACGAGGTAGCGGCAATTTACTAATGAGCCGCTAACATCCCGGTTTTGAGCCAACACCTCAATCTGAGAAAGGATTCAGAGAAAAAGGCGTTTGAAGATTGCGGTCATAATGGTAGTGGATGAGGGGGAATCATTTAATTGACGGACGGACCACTTCCAGTTTATCTCCTAGCAACGGAGACGCTGACAGACGGTAGCATAGAGCGATCTCTTTCTGAATGAATAGAAATCAATAAATGACAAGATTCTCGTCATTGGCACAACCCTAGTTGTGAGCTTTGTAAAGGTCGGCTATTCACCGGCACACGACAAGTACGAGTCAGACTTTTAATAGGAAGGCCTTTTCCTCAGAGGTTTAAGATGGAGATGATGATGATGAAGATATCAGTCCAGCATCTTGGGTTCCGCTGCCAGGCTATAGTCCCTGGGCCTGGTTCTGGGTCCGGTGGCTCATGGCTCGGTTGAAAGCCATCCGCACGGCTTTGCGAACAGAAGCGGAGCGGCCCTCCGTCAACTTGATTCTGTCTATAGTCTTGTGGAGGCCAAAAGGAACCACCTTGGATCTAGGAAGCCATTGCCTGAGGGGGAAAAAACAGAGATGGTTATAATTCACCCGTTGTCAAGTCCTGCCCATGGTTGTGCCCCTCTTCGCACCCATTGGTTGTCGTTTCGTGGTTGGACAAAAATCCTCTCTCTCCATCCACTACCATTGAAATAAGGTGTTTTTCAGTTGCTTCGTATTGATATTCTGTGCACATTCAATTCTTATTTTAAACTTGGCGTCAGTAAAAAGGAACATCACAGGTGCAGCATGGTGACTGGGTTTGTTTTTAGTAGTTTCCAAAAATGATGTTTTAGCAAATTCAACATAAACCAGGCTGAATCAGGGCGCAACAAGGCAGAAAGATCCTGCTGGTTAGTCAGTCAGGGACCAATTAGACAAATGGTCAATTAGCATGAAATTAACTCACTCAAGTTACATTGAGTCATTGTTTCCAATAGAGGGAGCTCTTGGATCAACCATATGCAACTCACTCTGAAGAACCACATGAGGAGGCCATGTGCCAGTAAGACTCTGCCTCCTTTTAGCGGTGTCAAAGTGAAATGTGAATTTCACCATGAGAGACCATCCAATCTTAACACTTTTTTTGGCCGGGGAATTCTTAACAAATAATGGTGCTAGAGTGCCAGCAGATGAGGCAGATTTTACTCTGAAAAGCCCCACCTTCCTTTACCCCACAAAACCGGGAGGCATAATCTTCCGTTCCTCACGCTGTCACCTAAAGTCTAAAGTCTCTCTAGAGAGTCTAGAAGCATTTATATTCCAAACGAGATGCTTCCTGAAGTCAGAAATGAAGACAGAACATTGCCCTTTTGGTCAAAACCAGGGAGAGCGCCGTAGATTTAGAGTCATGGGCCATTCTAATCGGGCTGTAAACAAGGAATTGAACGGCAGTGCACACGCGCAAACCACAAGGAGGTCGCTGAAGAAGGAAAGGGAAAAAACAAAAACAATAAAATATATATTTTTTAAATAAATAAAATAATAAGACCTAAAGACACTTGTACACATCCAAGGCACTCCGTGGTTTTGATTTGTGTATACACGTCTTTAGCCCTTTAAAAAGGCTATAACTATGGATTACCGGTACATGGATGGATTTTTCAAGAGTTTTTTCACGTGACACACAGTGAACGGCTCTCTCATTACCATCAAATATACCTTCAAATAGGGGCCGTGCGGCCTGAAAACCGCGGCGCTCTGGCAGGCAAGTAGTTAAATATTCCTGGCTGGGATTGAGTTAACAAATTCAGGACAGGAACTATATTTTAGCTATTGAAAAATAGCAGATCTACAAGCTCATAGTGCGGCACTCTTTGGAAAATCGTAAAAATATGTCATTAGATCTTTGAATATAAATTATTTCACAGCGAATGTTTTTAACTTCCGAGTGGTCCCTGGAACATCGTATTTTCAGATGGGGGTCCATGGCCAAATACAGATACCAACTGAAATAAAGACAAACTGATCTCAAAATGTTTAATGAAGAAGTTAAACTGAAATTGGTCCAGAGGTGCGAACATTAATGTGTTAGGCACATTTTAAAACATTTAAGTGTAATCTTGGAATGGTATTGCTTTTGTACTTGTAGGTAGATCATATTTATATAGAAAGGCCTAACCAGGGACTGGGGTTGCAAATTGGCCTTGTTTACCAACAATGCAATGTTTCATGTTGTTACAACTTGATACGTTGTTTTTTTGTTTTACTTCTTGCTTTTCTTGAATTTGTAGTCTAGCCTAAGATATTTACCAGCTGCGCTTGTTGTCGAAGAAGTGGACGAGGAAGAGCTTCTCGTCGGACCTGTACTGCATCTGCTCTCCTGCCCTGAGAACGTCCGGAGGAGGCAGAGGGGGCAGGACTCCGTTGTGTTGACGACGACGTGCCACTGTCCTCTTCTGTGATGTTTTGGGATCCGTGATCTGTGTTTAAGCAACAAGAACATGGGCCTGAGCGACAGCACGGCAGGCACACAACCAGCAAGGAGACGCAACAGATGGGGAGTTTTTCCAGATGGCTGCAGTAGCCACAAAAGCTCTCACCAGTGGAGACAGAAGAAACTTTAACAGGCGATCATACATACATAACTCATGCACACGCATGCAGCAATGAGCCCCCGCGGAAAGCCACTAAAGCCATCTCTGGACAGCTCACACACAGACACAGTCACACACACACACACACACACACGCACGCACAAGCCGATTCTTTTTGCTAGCTAACAACCTGGCATGGGTGTTGTTTGGCACAAAACACGAGCTACACCACTTAACGATGAGAGGAAATGCATCATGGGTGTGAATGAGACAGACAAAAGAGAGATGGCCAGCAGCGTCTCAGGACTGAGGACACATGCGCACACTTCTCACTCACCAAGGCGGGGTAGGAGGGATATCCACTACATTTTGCCCAAACTAGTTTAAGAGGTTCCAGAGCAAATGTTGCTGAGGCGCTAGTGGGCTTCCATATATTTCCGTTGCCAACTTCTACGGGAAGCAGGAATAATGACAAGCAAGTTATGGGGGTGGGGGTTCAACTGCAAACAGACACATGGTTGGCCCCATCATGTGCACCACCTTACCCCTTATGCCTAAACGTTTTAGGCATTTCTTACAATTTTGATAAGCATTTTAAAATCGAGAAAATAGCTGATCTACATCGCAAACATTGTGAGAAATCTGCAAGAAATGCCTAAAATTGTAGGCATGAGCGGTAAGGCGGTGCAAAAGATAGGACCAAAGAGTATAACGAGACTAAACAACCACAAAGCCATGCATACAGGATAGGGGAAATATAACAACACCACTCACACAACAACACACATAGATTAGATGGTCACATATTAGAAAAATATGCCATTTGGATTAAGTCTTGTGAATTAAAGGGATATTTCACTTTTGGGGATCATTTTAACATCTACTCAAGCTTTTGTGTGCACATATATATTATTTTGTTGCTTGATTCAGTATTTCGTTTTATTTTGATAATAAGGGGCATATCCTTGTATTTGTAATTCATTTTTAATAAAAATAACGAAAGAAAAGACACGATTGAAATAGCACGCCTGCTCATGCATTTAGGACTATATCAGTCACTAGAACGCAGGATGTTTGTTTTAAGTGGAGCTTAAGGTTAGAATGGATTTGTAAAGTATGGCATGGTGTCTCTTAACATGAACTTCAAATATTGAATCAAGCTAATTAATAAAAAAAGACTGAATAAAACAAATACATAATGAAATAAAATACATTATGTTCAGCATGCTGGCATAACTGGCTTTTATTCTGTGACAGATTTAATAAAGTGAAATAGCCATTCAAAGAAGCAAAGTGAGTACATTAGCTCTGCTGTTAGTAACAGAGTGAAAGGTGAACTAACTGATGGACTGTGAAAAGTGCTCGTCTTGACTGGACGATGACGTAACAGCATTTTAAGGCAAAGCAACTGGGGCAAAACGGGTGTCAGAAAAGGGCCCAGAACTTGGTTGTTCACGTTGTCACGCACCAAAAGAAACATCCCATATCGTATGTCCGGTGAAAAACCCATATGTCTAAAACTGTAACTTTTCGTGATTCAAAAGCAGCAAATCTACAAGCTCGAATCTGGATCTTCTACTTCCGATGCTTTTGTGTGACACTGTAGTATGATATCCATGGCATTCATTTACGGGAAAAAAACAAGTAAAAATATGGAGATGAGGGGGTTTCTGCCCGAGAGCAACGATATCCAAGCTTAGCGATGGGTTTTGAGCATGTAGGTCTATTGTAGGCATGCCACGGTATGAGATTTACAGAGTAGGGAGTCGGTATTATAAAAAGATATATATATATAAAAATAAAGATTTGACTGTACCCTGTACTGATTACATTTCTGCCAATAAAGTATTCAATCAATGAATCCATAGCTATCCCCCACTGTATTACACTGTACTATGGCTCCCCCTAATGAACGTGTACCATGTACTACCGTACTGTGTAGTGTATACTAGTGTGCATGCTCACAACTCTATTGCAGAATGGGTACATTGCCAATGAAAGCACAACTCAATACAAACGTTTGGGATGCTTGGACTGAACCAACATGACAGCCAATGGAAATAAATATGGAATACACAACTGGATCTGGGTGTCTTTCTACTGCAGATGTGTGGTGAAAATAAATGTTTTGCCTTAGTCTGCCAGTGGCTTTTCCTGTCGCGGTATTACCGAAATTCCATAAACCGCGGCATGCCTAGTCTATTGTACAAGCGTGATAATGGAACGCAGTTAAATATAAAGTGATTGATTGCCCCAGATTTTTTTTTGTTCTAAACTGAATATAAAAAGCAACAGCCTGTATGAATGAGGGTCAACTATATGATTTTTTTCAGCTATTTTTTTTATCATGTATGCATTTATCCATCCACCCTTAGTGCATAATTTCTAATTCAACAAAAACGTATAAACGTAAACTTTGAGTGAAATAGTTTTGTGACAATGTATTCTCTCTCTCTTTAAACGTAAGAAATGTTTTATCAAATACGTAGATTACGCACAATACGCACCTATACCTAGTCATTCGGATTTGGTGTAGAGGGGGGGAAAAGGAGCAGACCAAACTACCGCCTAGTTAACGTGGCAGGTTTTACATGCCGACCAGAGAGGGAGATGAAAGACAGAAAAAACTAAGGCCATGCTTGTAGGTATATTAAGCATTTGTAGATATCATTCTTTGTCCATTCTAAATAGTAAGGTTGAATTGTATGCAAACTTAAAACCAGCCTCACCAAAACAAATACACGTGTGAGAATAGAGGCACAGAGAATATTGGCCATTTGGATATTATCAAGCATTCATGCAGAGTAAAGCATTTGTTAATGGTGTTAACAGGAAATTACTCAATGAATAACTTTGCCTCTTGGATTTAAAAAGGTTTGGGTCTGAATTCAACCAATGTTAATAATGGCTCACCTGATGCGATCTTGGCTGCTTTGGTGGGCTCCCCGTTCTCAATACAGGTGACCAGAGTGCTCTTATCGTCCACAGTGCTACGGCGCGTCACAGCCGGCCTCCCCTTGCCACTTTTAGGCATGACAACAGTGCTGGAGGATATGGAGGGGCACAGACGGGACAATCAGCTGATAAGCCACAGAGCCAAAACTACTAGTAACTGGTGTACTGACCATGGTATTACTGTGCTTGGCCTGACCTGAACCCCACAGAGAATCTAGGTTGTATTGTCAAGGTGTGAGACATGAGACTGAACAATACAAATTCATTTACGGCTGTTATTAACGCAAACCTGGGCTTCCATAACACATCAACAGTGCCACAGACTGATCACCTCCATGCCACGCCCCATTGATGAAATAATTTCTTCAAAAGTAGCTCAGACCAAGAATTAACTGCATACATTAATATACTTTTCAGATGGTCGACATTTCTCGTTTAAAAAAAATCATTCTAATTCATCGATAGGATTTTTAGATTTTCATGAGCTGTACGCCATAAGAGATTAAAACAAAAAAAGGTTTTAAATACTTCACTTTATGCACAATTAATATACCGGTATATAGAATATATAAAGTTTCACTTTATTAATTTTATTACAGAAGAAAATTTACTTTTACAAAATATTCTAATTCAGTGAGATGGAGCTGTAGCTATTGAAAAATAGCAGATATACAAGCTTGTAGATCTGCTATTTTTCAAAAATCGTGAAAATGTGGGGCAAATCTTTGAATATATATTCTTTCAGAGCAAACGTTTTGAACTCAAATCTTTTTTTTAAATAGTTCACAATATAAAATCAGCGTGAAAATGATTGTGACAATTATTATGCAAAAGTAATTTTCGATCCTCTCAACTAATTGTGACACATACCTTGTGCTACTCTGCACGCTCCCGCAAGAGGAGATGCTGGACTCGGAAGCGCAGCGTCGCCGCGGTTCTAGTGGCCTGCCAGGAGCAGACCTGCTGTCCTTAACCACGAAACCGTTCGCTATTCCTGGACAAAATTAAATATAAATAAATTAAAAAGAAAAAATCACAAAAAACTTTATGAGACACTCACCTAAAAGTTCCCTTCCATCAGAGCTAAACTATGAGATCAACTATTGCACAGGGATCTGGTAACGGATCCAACCGTGAGGAACCGTTTTTAATCACACTGTCAAGAGCTGATATGTGGACTTCACGTCTGGTATTTAATTACAATACCAGTGACCATGACAATACCAGTGACCAAGACTTTTTCAATTTTAAGGACCACCATAACTAAAATTCACAAATGCACAGTGTTGGGAAAAGTTTTTTTTTTTCATGAACTAGTTCAGTTCACACATTTAATAATTTAATCAATAATTATCATCCAAATTTTGCATGGTTTCATGATTTTTATTATAGTTATTTTTCGTTTTTTTAATTTTTTATTATTGCCACAGCATATAGGAATAAAGTCTGCTATGAACTCCAACCTTTGGGATTACTAAAGTGACAACTTTTACAATATCTATTCTCCATTACCATTATCCATTATAATAGCTCTTTTGCAATGTGAAATTCCAGCAAATTCGTAATGCTTTTCCTTGTCTTTTATGAGCACACTTGTGAAAGCTGCCTGCTTTTATTGTGAAGGCAAAGGTTTCTGAATGTTCTCATTTCTCACAGCCTAATCTCCGCGTGTTGAAAATAGTTGATCTACAAGCTCACAACACGTTGTGGATGCGACGAGTTGTGAGCTTATAGATCATCTATTTTCACGGAACACGTACGACAAAGAATAAATCAGGCATTACTGTGCTTCACTAGTCTGTGGGAGCCGGAGGGAGATGCATTTTGTTGGCCGTTCATGGCGATATGGATACAACACATACCTCCTCGACGCATAAATTGGAAGCTATTTTTCGTGGCACATTATGTTTAATCAAACAACAAGGAGTTGGGATGTTCTGTGTCTGCTCAGCACCTTGCCTCACCAGGCTTTCCACCTAGTGTCTGCTGCCTGTCTGTCTGCGTGCCGCGCGCTCCAGTGAAATTGTACGGCTGAGAATGATTAGTTAATTTGTGTCGGATAAGGACTTATTGGTGGGTTTTCCACTAGATATTAAGGCCTGTTTAGGGTGTGTTTTAGTGCCAGGAATTTCGCCTGGAAGGCTTTATGGAAACACTCACTCTTGAACGAAGTTGAACGTGAGAAAGTGACGTTCACACACGCCAGAAATGAACTCGTTCACACTGACATTCACCAGGCAGAAATACAGTGTGTTCAGTTCACGTTCACCCAAAATATGAACGCGTTCATGAACGATCATTCTTTGAACGCGTTCGGGTACAACACTGCAAATGGAAGGGTGCATTTTTTTTTTTTTTTTACACTCTCAAGAGGTATAGACCTGTAAGAATCCATTTGGAACGCCCTCAAGTAATGTTTTTTAACATAGTGGAATCGTTAGTGGGAACAATTAACTGGAATTGTGAAAATCGAAAACCACATAGTATGAATCAGGCTTGGGTTTAATGGACGACATACCTGTGTCAAGGCGTTTGATAGGAGACTCCTCCTCCTCCTCCTCCTCATGATCTCCGCTGTTGCTCCGTGTTCTCTTCCTGGGCAGGAGGAGGGTCTCCAGTCTGGGAATCACCACCGAGAGGAAGGTCTTGGCACCAAGGGACGTCGGGGAGCCCGGCAATGATGAGGTTTCAATCTTCTTGGGGGGTTTCTGCGGGCTGACACTCTTGGATTTGCGGAAGAGGATGTTGGTCCGTCTGTTGCGGGAGGCGGGGGGAGTGACTGGGGCTTCAGCGAGCACAGAGGTGGCCACGACGCCGAGGTCGTTGTTGTCGGAGGAAAGCAGCATTGAGTGTGGAGGAATATGCCCGTTGGGAGTGGTTTCCCGGGGAGCTGAGGTAGTAGCAGTCTTGGGCTCGCTGTCGCCGCTGACATCGGTCTTCTGATTCCTTTCCACTCGGGACTGAGCGGGCTTGAGTGCGGGTGGCGGTTCTTCCGAGTTGCTGACCGGTTCTTCCACATGTGGTGGTAAGTTCAATGGCTCTAGTTTAGGCGGAGGAGGCAATACTTTTTCTTCTGGGAAGATTTAAAAAAAAGACACACGGAAGATGAATTGGGTCGCTTTGTTTCCTGGCGTCATTACAGCAGCCAATAATTTACATTAAAACTGTTTCTTTCCCCAGCTAAATTAGTTAATATGGCATCACAATTATTTTAACCATCTTATACTTTGGATAATAAACAAGAAATGATCACATAGTGATTTTTGTCAGGTGAAAGAAGCGACGTCTCCGTTGTGTTCTCCCGCCCCCATATTAGTCCGATTATGATTTTAGTAACGTGTATGTTTGTGTGTCACAACCACGCGCCTCGCGGCCGTAGTTTGCGTTCGTCTCCGACGTTGTGCGTGTGGTTCAATGACTGGCTTTGCATTGGCTGCACTGCGCTGTTTCAGCCGCGTTTGGTTTGAAGTTATATCGAGTGACGTTCGAACATTGCAAACGTGTAAAATAATTGTACTATGCGCCGTTTAGTTCCCCTTCAACCTGTGAGTGTGATCATGCTTCTCTGCTGCGTTGCTCTGCACCGTCTGTCTGCAGCCTGCGTGGCCCAGAGGCCGATGGCTTTGCCATCCCATTGGCTAGAAGCAGCCAATCACGATCTTGTCGACTAGGTGGCGATCTTGTCGTCTACATTTCATGAGCGGTTTCACCTGACAAAAAATAGCAGATATACAAGCTCACAGCGCATCACTTTGTGCCATATGAGCTTGAAGATCTGGCATTTTGAATAAATTGTGCAAATCTTATATTTTATAAGCAATTCTTGGGGTACAGGCTTGTTCCGACACACCAAAGGTCCGACAGTCATTAGACCGACAGCTTAGCACAAACCCTAACCTATGTCGGGAACGACGGGTGATTTCCACATGTCGGACCTTCAGTGTGTCATATAAGTGTGCGCATACCATTTTTCTAAGGCAGATATCCTTGATATGAAAAGGTTTGAGAACCACATACATCACAAAGAGGTTTGTCAAATTCTGTTTCAGACTAACTTCCTCACGGAGCCTTAGCCAGGTGGCCAGGTCTTTACCTTCCTCTGGTGAGCAGTGAACAGTGGTGGTTGTTTCGGACAGTGGTTTTCCCTCTGGTTCTCTGCGTAAAAGGCAGGGTTCTGGTTCTGGGGGCTGGGTGGTGGTGGTCGCCGTCGCCACTGCTGCCGCCGCGAGGCGTTGCCTTCTCATCCTCAGGCTTATCTCGCTTCGCACTTCCGTGATGGTCTTTTTGAGCAGCTTGAGGCGCTTGTTGCGCGAGGGGCTGTGCCTCATGGCTGCGCTGAGGTCCAGCTTCTCCAGCAGCTCTCTCAGCTGCTCCTCCAGCGTCATGTGCTGCCGGTTGGCCGGGTTCAGCAGCTTGTCCACTGCAATTGACGGGACAGCGTTAGTATGGCTTGGCTAGTGCACAGACACGTACACATGTCATGTGATAAGCTAGTGTGATAATTGACCCCAATCGCTAAATACCACCCAAAGCGATTGTCCAATGCTAGTTTAGCAACAGTTGCTAAGCTGGCATATGGTTTGGCACTCTTCCCCTCACCTGTCATAGCCGTCAATGTTATTTTGCCCACACACACACAATAATTTGCAACATTAATAGCAAGTATAGGAATACCAGTATAACGCGATGGTGACTATGAACCAGCAACACATTGCACGTACCCAGAAAACTGTTGGAGGGTGAGTTTCACCTCTTTTCTCAAGCTGCAATCTTAACTCCTCTGTAGCCATGCCCGAGATAACAAGATTAATTAAATAATGCACAGGTAGCCAGGGACAAGATCCCGAGATTTGATGAATTAGCCTTAATCCAGAGTTTAAAAATATATATGAATCGCCTTAGTTTAGCTCCATTGCTAATCACCGCTAGCGTCCATGTAAGAAACAGCCAAAATCCCTGCGTGTACGCCGTCTTCATTGGCATTATGGCTCATAATGAGATGAAGTAGGCATGATCGAAACCTAATAAAACACATAACGTGGTTGCCGTCCATCCATTTACAGATCTATGATTCGATCTCATTAGCTTACCATCCTCCCAGGAGAAGGGTGGGGGGGCATCTGGCTTGGGGAGCTCGGGGAGGTGTAAGCCACTGGGGAAGTCAAAGCCGATGCGCTCCGCCTCTCGCCGGGCCTTTCGGATGATGGCCCCACCGTGGTCCTGCATCCGCAGCCCGTTCCTGTGGAAGAACGTGTCCTTGGCGTTGTACTTCATGCAGTTGAAGATGATGAGGTCGAAGTCGGCCTCAAACTCCTCCATGTTGCTGTAGGCGTGCTCGTCGATGCGCTTCCTCATGGTGGAGAAGTCCATGGGCTTCTTCACGTGGTCCAGATAGTCAGGAACCTGAGAGCCACAAGGCGACATAAATTTTGAAAACAAACAAAAAAAACGTGTAGGATAGGAATGCATAAGGACATTACAGGCTGATTCAGATGTTTTTTTTTTCTTTTTAACACACACACACACACACACACACACACACACACACACACGCTTTCGAGATTAGGCGTGCCAAGTATGACGCTAAACCAAATAATTGTGTAGTGCTTGCCACCTGGTAATATCTGAATAGGTACATGTGCAGTGGTGTGGCCTGTTTGTAAAACAGCAACCACTGACCTCTGTGATGCTGACAGGCTGAGTAAAGATTCTATAGGTGTCCTTCTCTTGCAGTTGGTTCAGAACCGCCCTGAGCAGAATGTTGAATGGAGTGAGCTGGACCTCTAATACTGATTGCTGGAGCTTCATCTGCAGGCCAAAAAGAAACAAACAGAAAAGATCAGTTGTGGCCTGGGCCGTGGCTCAGCGGTCCAGGCACCTTGGCCGGTAGTCCGAGTCTGGCAGTGTGCCGCGGGTTCGACTCCCGATCCCGACGGCCTGACTGTCCCTCTATAAAAAAATATAAGATAAAGGCGAAAGCCGCAAAAGAAAACGTATAAAAAAAAAAAAGATTTGTTGTTTCAAAGATAGTGTCTGGAACAACACCTCCTGAATGCTACGTATAGTCTGAAACTACACCTGCTAAATGCTAGAGTCTGGAACTACACAAAAATATCTTTCCATCATATTTCAAATTTCTGATAAGCAAGCTATATTATGCTTTGATTATTTTTATTTTTATTAGGACACATTTCCACAACTGTGAATACAACAGCAGCAGGGAGGAATATCCACTTTATCCTCCGGTCATTTTCAGATGATTTACGTTGCTCCAGAACGTATGGCGGAAGGATTTGACTGAACATTGTGGGAGTTGCGGTCTGGCATGGTGAGACTACAATAACAAGACTGGGATGATGATGATAATGATGACGACGACGACGACTACTGTGGAACATCACCTCTTCTCTTTTTAGCTTCTCCCTCTTCCTGATGAGCTCCAGCAGCAGGCGGGCACGCTCCAGGTCGTGGCGGAGACGATGCCACTCTTTCAGTTGCTCCTTCAGTGCTTGATTACTCTCCGCCCTGCATTCCTGCTGTGGAGGCTGAGGAGGAGCCTAAAAACAAAAAAACAAGCACATTTTGTGTTTGGCAGTGCGTTTGTGTCTAAAAAGCAAAACCCCTGTGGTGATGAGGTGTGCATAGTTGTGTGTGCGTTACTGTGCAATGTGGTGGAAGTGTTGGGTTTCATGACAGGACTAACCGGCTGCTGCTTTGTTTTCTGAGGCTGGGGGTTGCTGGCCTGGAGTCGTCTGATTAGTGGCACGTTGTTTCTCGACTGCCTCTTGAGCACCCAGTAGCTTAGGACGCGCTCCACGAACGGCCTCTTCCTGTAGACAGACACCTGATTGAGGATCGTGTCCAAACTGGGCAGGGAGAGAGAGAGAGAGAGATACAGAAACCAGTCAGAGAAGGTTGAAGAGAGCAAACGTGATATGCCATAGAGAGATAAAAGGTTAAAGACAAGAGAGGCAGAGTGAGATACTGATAAGAAATGTTCAGACTGGAGTCGATAAGTGGAGACTTAATTCACGTGGAATATGTAACAACCGAAATACCGGTATGTATGTATGGCCAAGGCCTGACGTGCAACTTGTGAAACAGTGTGAAAGGAGGCCCCCACACTATCGCTGTTTCCTAAACAATTACCACAATATGTGCAATGACGTTTTAGTAATATTGTTCGTGCTGTTAGTTCTACATACTGCCAACCACTGGTGAAGACATCACAGATTGAGGCTTAAAGCTTTGCTTCTATATGGAATATAACTATTCAGATTTAAGAGATGCTTTCTGACCATATTGCTACTGCTGGGTTTGACCACTTCAAATACTAATCTTAAAATAATAACTCTAAACAAAACAGCCCATCTACAAGCTCACAGAAGATGCATTGATAGCTTGTAGATAGGTTATTTTCTCTGCGCAACATGCTTCCATAGGACAAGACATGCTGATGGCTTCTAGGAATTCAAATGACTAAAGTTCTCAGTTGCCTCGACTGATTTCCATCTATAAATTCATAATGGTTACGCTTGCTCGATGTGCCCGTCACGAGCCTTGTCATCAGCCCTACCTTGAGGCCGTTATGCTGGGTCCAGAGCTGCTGGCAGGAGCTTCAGGTTCTGGTTCCGGCTCTTCCCGTTTACACCGCTTCTTCTGCCATCCTTTTAACCCGTTGCTACCCCTTTTCCCCCCTCGCTTGTGGCGAGCGGTCGGTTTCGAGTGGGTGTCCTCGTAGACGGTGAGGGGTCTCTTGTCGCAGCCTTCAGGCGTGTGGGCGCAGCAATACGCAGTCTTTTTTACTGTGAACGACGCGGAGCCCGACTCCGTCGCCTCTTTCACCGGCTCCATCTTCATATAGAGTCCGGCCTTTTGGGCACAGCTGACGTGGAAGGCTGTGTAACAGTTCTGTTTGTGGCACTGGATGCAGGCCCCCGTCCCTTTCTCCTTGCAGAGGCAACAGGTGAGCTTCCAGCGGGCGGGCGGGATGTTGCTCACGCCATCAATGGGCTCGATGAAGACAGTGTCGGAGAAGCCCACCTCGGGCACCCACAGGGCGCACGCCACGTGTCCCCAGCGGTCGTCGTCCGTCTTCTTCAGGGCGCCGCCCCGGTTCGGACAGAAGACGCAGTTGGCAGGTCGAGACGGGCACTGGAGGCAGTGTCGGCACAGCCACTGGCCCTCGGGGATGTAGGGCACGCCATAGCACTCCTGGTGCACGGCGATGTTGCACAAGTCGCAGAAGAGGATGACGTTGCTGTCGGCGCCGTCGCCGTCCATGCAGACGCAGCAGACGGCGTCCTCGTCCACCAGCGACTGCAGTTGGGCCTGGCCCTGTGTGACGAGGTGGGACTCCTTCTCGAAGCGGTCCATGAGGAACTCAAAGAGGTTGTAGGACACCTGGCTGGTGCCCTCGCTCTTCCTCTTCTCGTTGATCAGCTCCAGCCAGGCGAAGTCCTCCTCATCCATGTCGTACTCCACCTCCTCGTCCAGCTCATCCTCCGTCTTCTCCGTGTACTTGAAGTATGCCGCAGGCCTCCGAGGCACCCCCGGCAGGTTGTGCTCCACCGTGCGGAACTTGGGTTCCAACAGCTTGCTTCCCCCGCCGCCGCTTCCTTGGTGGTGGCCGGTGCCGCCGCTGGTGGTGCCGGTGGTGACGAGCGCGGCCGTCAGCGCCGCATTCTTCTTCTGCTGGCTGTTTTTGAGGCGCACGGAGCGCACCAGAACCTGTTGTGGCTTCTCGTTGTTCTCCTTGTTGCTGTTGCACTCCAGGATCTCCTGGGCGGTGGGGTCGTCGTCCTTGATGACGTCCAGCTTGTCGAAGATGCTGAGCCGGTGCACGCGGCCGTCCACCTCCAGCTCCACGATGCGCTGGGCCTGGGCGTAGGTCAGCGTCTCCCGGTTGGGCGAAGGCTTGATGGGCGAAGAGTCCCGCTTCGCCTTCGGCATGGCAACATGATTGTTATGTCGACCTTTTTTCTTCATCCTGAAGGCCTATAGTAGCACCCTGAAAGTGTGGGGAAGGAATCTGATTAACATTAGCATAGCAATAATATTTATATATATATATATATATATATATATATATATATATATATTTACTGATCATGTCTTTGAGCAACAACCATGATAAACTAAATTAACACCTTTGCATGCTATTTTTGTCTTAGCCAAGTTAAACAGTAACCGTGACTTGAGTATGTATACGGACAAGCTTTTAGCAAGACCAGCCTTGACTACTGGCCTGTGCCAACTGCCAAGCAACACAAATCTAAATGGATATGCTGCTGTTATCTGATGATTCATTACGTAAAGTTGCCTCACTAAACAGAAGCAAAAAGCAGACAATACTAGTAATTAAGACAAATTGTATATAAACAGTAAGATAGTTTAACACATACACTTATTTTCTCTCTCTCTCTCTATGTGTCTGTACTCTCGATCAGAGTTATGTATACATTTGTGTGATATTTATTTATTTTGTTTACTATTTTGGTGTCAACGAGTTGGCACAGGAAATATAATGTATTTAGTGTATTGTGTCTGAATAATCGCGTAAGGGATGGGCTGTGAAAGGCAGCCAGAAAGTTAAAACCATTCATTCATATACTAATTAATATGCCAAATAATGCGCAGTTGACGAGACAACGTAGGTGCAGCGTCAAATCAATTATACTTTAAATGGCAATAAATGTATCGGTTGTGGTGGCAACCACTTGCAGACAGCTGCCTGATACAGTACAGTAGTTGTTGGCAACAACTTGCAGACAGCTGATACAGTACAGTAGTAACATGACAGCCAGGGGGTCAAAACAAACCGTTACAGACAAACAGCCTAGCCCGCCCCGAGGAGGGGAACTCATGTTAATGTCGTTTCTAGCAGAAACAAGAATTTAAATGTATTTAGCAAAAGCCAATTAAGCCATCGAACTAAACGAGGGGGAAAAAGGTCTTGAGGTTATTATTTATGCTAAATAATTATGGTAAATATGAAATGGCCGTATTTCTGTAGTGGGGTCAGTAAAGCAGAATTAAAGGTCTGACTCTAGTCTGCGGCCTCTCTGCTCTCTCTCAGGAAGCTAACGCTTTAGAACTCCACCACCACCGGGCTTAAAAGGCACGCTAGCTAAGGGGACAAAGTCTCGCGTAGCCAAGCTACTGCTATTGAAAGTCAACAGGGCCCACTCTCTGTCCACGCGAGAGGACACTCCGTCCAACACACAAACCCGTGAGCTAAGCTAAAATAGCTTACCCGGCTAGCTAACCCCAGAGAGGAGGAAGGGAACTAATATGGCGATCAACAAAACAAGAATCTATGAGACTCCGTTGACAAAACGAGTGTTTTTCTCCGACAGCCGCGCCGCGTTCCGCCGCTCCGACGCCCCCGCCCCGCGACGGGGGGTCTGATAATAGCATGAGCAGTCAAAACAAAGCGCGCTTACCTTTATTTGTCCAATAAATCGACTTTGTAAGAAGAAAAAAAGCTTGCGAAGCAGCAATGGCGGCGACCGACGGACGTTGGCCCTGCAGAGCAGCAAATCCACATTCAAGTTGCGATCATCCAAAACGGGGCACGAAATTATTGTGGTTGTTAACGCCGATAAAGTCTAAATAATAGTCCGACGTCGATGATCCCGTCGGCATGGATGTTTTTGTGTTTGGTAACAGGGAGTAAATAGTAAACGGTGTTGAGATCAGCGGTAGGCAGTCCAGTCCACAGCCCCGACCTAGCTTCTCTTTTCACCCACCAACAACAATGCGGTTGTGCGGCTTCGTTTGCGTCGTGACGTCATTACGTCAAATCAGGAAGTGTCCCGCTAATTAATCATTAGTTTTCGCATTGTTTTAGGGGAAACGACATTAGGACAAAACATACTTTGCTATCTCTAAGGTGTATCTGCCTGGGATCATGGCAATTTCAAACTTTTAGAAAGAAAATTCCTGAATCCTGCTTGCAAGTTTAGTTATTTTTGCGTTTTCCAACTGAAACACAAAAACACACCAGGGGGCGCTGTTTCACCATGAATAATGTCCTCCAGGCTTAATTAAGAAGAGAAAGCATGTCATTAACATCTCTATTCAGTTTCTAATGTAATTTCAACATCCTATTCAACCACCACCACTGTGGCCGTCCAGTTTCCATCTTTACAATGATCATTCATGAGGTACCAACAGATCAGAAAAATAACTAGTGGATTTTTTTTCTCCCATTAGTTCATTTTATTGTATTTTTCCAGCTCCAACCCAGAACATATTTGAATAAATAAAACATTTGAACTTATGTTATTATGCATGCAAACTAACAGTGTAGAGAAGTGGTTCTCAACCTCTTAATTGATCATTGTTTTTTTTAATTTGGGGTTATCATTAAAATCATGGGTTTTGCCAATGGTGTAGACAATTGTGAATAAGGAGAAGCATATTAAATGGCTAAGCATCCCCCAGGCTTTGCCTGTCTTCGTCACACATTCCAAAATTATCACGAGGGAGATGTATTCCTAGCCAGCAGCATTCAAATAACCTGTAGTTTCACTGCCTGAAGCTCATAATAATGAACTCAGTCAACCAGTCCCCAAAAAACGATCCTCAAAACGAACAGTTTGCAGTTCCACCTGCCGTGACTGGCCCACTTCCATGACTGCACACGGGCCACTTGAGATCCTTGAATGTGCCCCAAGTGGCGACACGTACAAGCACAATGAGCTTCATAAACACAGGGCCATTTGACAAGCCAAGTGCTTAACTCATTAACCGACTGGAGTTGGGACTCGTTAGATGGGCGTATTTTCAGAGAGCATGATAGAATCAAACAAAATATATATTAATGTCATGTTATTCAAATCTTAGGTTTTTGCCAATTATTTTTGGGGCCCATTTGCAGCACATACCAGCTCTGACAGTGTGATAAACAGATTCTGGAAATGGATTCCAAATGTGACGGAACCGATTCCGTTCCTCAATGTCGGATCCGGTTCCGGCATGATCCCAAGTTCACAACCCTACACAGAAAATGGGTTTATATGAACACACTGGCAAGTTACTGCATTGGGGATCTTTTGTTTGACTTTGTTCTTCATCATACTATTCTACATAGTAGAAATGTGTTTGTTCTCTCGTGCAGGAGACTCAGGGTTCAAATCCAAAATATGATGCAAAAGTTACGGATTGCAGTTTTTTAAGAACAATGCTGTTTTACGGAAGGAAGGAAGACCTGACACACGGCACATTTGTGTTACAGAAGATAAAATTATATAAAAGGCAATCCATGTGTGACCATAAACCCTAATATGTGTGATCACAATTCTATGCTGCCATTGGAAAATGTCCTGATGCGATTCCAATCACAGTGTCATTGTCTGATGATTCGGCGATTCTCTCAATACATCTTTAGTTTTTTATCAATGCATTTAACCACCAGTCCTGTCCTGTCTACCCTATTTTGGGAATGTCGTAATGGGAGAAAATTCTCAAAAATAGTCAAAAATAGTTTGTTGTTGAGAACAAATCAGTCCAGACTTCAGGCTATGTCAGTCTGCCTGTGTGGGTTCAGTGTCTTCTATGCAGTCCTTTTGGCTGGAGAGCTGGACAGAAGACAGGGCCTCGTCCAGTGGGAGTGAAGGGCTGTCTTCTGTGGCCAGCAGGTTGTTCTTGCGTAGATGACAGGCTTGTTGATAAGGTGGTCGGATAGGTGGCTGTGTGGGGGGCATGTACCGGTACTCCTTACTGGCATCCAGCTAAGAAGGGAAAAATAGTCTCAATAAAGATCGATACTACCCATTTTTCTCCCCAATTTAGTTATTCCTACAGTAGTTGACTGTTGACAGGCACTTGTACAAAGGCCATGCCCACTTGCCTGAAAAGTTAATCAATTTAGTGTAAATCCTATCAATAACTGTCAAGTGGCGACAGTCACTTTGAAAACCTGAATGAAGCTCAATTGCTACTTGCATTATTTGTTCTTCATGAATAACCAATATTTAATTATTGATAAATATTCTTACATGTTAAAGGTTTTATGACATTCATTTTCATTTATTTTTTATTTTAGGTTTTATGACCTCAATTACACCCAAAAAACCTGAACTTTGAACATTCAGTGGATTTTCTGTGGTCTTAAGTTTTCTTTGGGGTTTGGAGCTACTTTTGAGCTACAATGAAAACAGGCAACACAGTGAAACAGTGACATCTGCTGGCAAATCCCATTGACATATATGGGATTTGCAGTAAGTGCAATTGAGATTAGAAAACCTAAAAAAAATAAGAACAATTCCAAAACCTTTTTTTAAATGTCACAATCCCTTTAAATAAACATTTAAAGGATGTCATTTTGTGTTTCTGTACATTTTGACTTTTAATCAGCTCTTAATATCAGCTATGGGTCTCTTTGATCACTACTAATCTGTTTCGTTATCAAACATGAAAACCCCATGTCGGTCGATCCCTACAAGACTGACTCGAGGGCTTTGCCTTCTATAATACTCCAAATAATAAAAAAAGGTATTTGTGTGTGTTTGTGCATATCCATACCTGAAGAGGATAGGTTCTGTCCGAGTCAAAAGCACTAAGATCACCACAGGCAAGGAACGGAACAATGATCCTGTTTGGTCCCTCCAGCTGGTTAAAATCGACATCTTTGAAAATACAGAGGAAAATCAACTATTACAACATATGAAAACCAATCATATTCTCCAGGGTGAGCACACGGACAGTTTCCAATGAATTGTGAATGAATTATTAACGTTACGGTTAATAATTACCATAGGAGTGATCCAGAAGTGGGTTGGACATGTTGGGGACATAGCCCTCGGGGGGAGAGTAGTTCTGACACACTACAAAGGCCTCTGCAGAAGGGACAGACAGACATAGAGGCAAACAAGTCAAATGGAATGTTGAACTAGAAAAAGTGCCCCTCGGGGCACAGGTCTCCACCAGGATAGGAGCGTTTTTGGAAAAATGTCTCCTCAGCCTAGTGGGAATATGCATGCACAGTCCGCAAACGGACGATGTGTTAATGATTTGCGGCATTTTGTACAAAACGTTGGAAGCCAATCAGGATGGAATATGACAAATCAAACTTGACTATAGAGATTGCGTGTACCAATTTGATTGAGATTTGGATACAATCTGAAGGAGTGATATCAAATAATTTGTTTTACATAAGTCGGCCTCCTGGTGGCGCTATAAAGAGCAGATGTGAAAAATGCAGGTCAAAGGTTTTCCCTTGGCCTCTAGGGGGTGTGCATACAAAGTTTTACACAGATCGGTGGAGTTATGGGTAAAATGGGCCACCAGGAAGCTAATGTGAACATTTTCAAGTGGCATTTCTTCCTCTGCCTAGGGAACGTGCATGCAAAATTTCCCTCAAATTGCGTTCATGACTTGAGGCATTTTGTGCCAAGGTTTGCGGACCAATCCTGCAAAATTTGGAAGGCAATCTTAGCCATTTGGTGAAAGAAAGGAGGAAGCCTACTGGTACAGTCAACCCCGGTCAACAAAGTACATTATAACGGCTTAACCAATACAGTTAACTTATATCTCAGGTACTTACCGCACCAGATAGATTACCGGTAGATAATAATAGATATACAGTGTAAACTGTAAATATCATATGTAGATAATTTGTTTGTATTCATTGATCTTTCTCTCTACCCCTTGCTCCCCCTTCTACTTCTTCCCTTTCTCTTACGATAATAACAAAAACGATGGAGTTTTACACAAAAACGAATGTCACCGTTTTGCACTTATAAACCTGTGATGTGACAATAACATTCATTCTGGTTCTAATTCTATTAGGATCATTGGGAAGTCACTGAACAGTGCCAGGGGGGCTGGCTCCAACACTAAGGCAAATGCACTGTTCTTTTTGTTTTGTTTCATGCAAGCATAGTTGATATTGCAATACAATCTGTCTCAGGCCCATCCAAGCCTGGCTCACCTATGCTGGAGTTCCTGCTGCTCCGCGGTTTGGCACACGTCACGTCGCTGAAGAAGATCTTCAGCTGTGAGTACAGAAGGGTCACGTCCTTGCCCCTGAAAATCTGCCCAAGGATGAGGATGAAAAGAAGTGTGTCCAACAACAAGAGGAACATAAAGTTATCTACAGCCAAAGAACATGTGTTCTCACGTAGAGAACCATACTTTTTTCTCGTCAGAAATTGTTGTTACAGCTGGAATACTACTGGGGTACACACTGGCCAACTGCAGTCAATCATGTAGCAGAGTATAACTGTACAACTAGCAGTCAACCTTCTCATATAACGGTGTTGTGTTTTTTCATCAATTAACACGCTACTTGATCATACTACAGCACCATACAAAAGTATCAAAACTAGATGATCTGCAAGCTAGAAATGCGGCACGACTTGACACAGTTCGAGATTGTAGATATGCTAATTTGGCTGTTTTTTTATTTGAATCTTGAAAAGTAACAGTTTTTGACATATGAGTTTTCCTCCCGAGACGATAGGCAGTATATTGGACATACCTTGGCGACAAATGTTCCTCCAGGCTTCAGGACATGTGTGGTGATGTTTAGAGCCTTAGAAAAGAAAAATGTTTAAACAAACTTTACAGCCTATTAGGGACTGTTAGCATTAGGTGAACGAAGCCATCTCAATCCACGAGCAGTACTCACAGCCAATAGAAGTTGAGCTTGGATGTACTCATCAACGTCATGGAGACCAGTCACTATGGAGACGGAACAGTAAATAATCAATATAGTGTGGTACGAGGCGTCAAAAAAACAGCTCCCGTAGGACTTTTGTGCTAAAATTGTTTTTTTTTGCAGATCTTGGTTCTAATATCTTGAGTCCAAACTATGAGAAAATGATGGGGTTCAAATATTCCCGACCCCCACCCCGTTTCTGGGGGGGGTCATCTATTTGTGACCTCCTAGAACAGTATGCCAGCCAGTTAATGTCCGATTTTCATAATATTAGATTAGTTTTGTATGTTTTAAAACAGTTGATTTCTTAAACTTTTAAAGTGGTCAGAATAATCTTTTTGGACTTTTGGTAGGGGTGTTTCCTCACCTGGGACCTCCCGGACTGACCCCTGGGCCTATCCCAGTTCTCATTACATGCCTTGCTCTGCTCCAGAATATTGTCAAATTAGATCATAAATGAAGCATAAAAGTATTTGTAGCTGGGCTCTGATATAAAAAAAATAGTAGTAGCCAATACCAGCTGATCTACAAGGTTGTAGTTTGAGCTTGTAGATCAGCTATTTTCAAAGTAAGGTGCCTCAGACCCAAGTGTAGCAAATATTTCTCACCATCAAGTATTTCTTTGCTCGTGATCTCCTTAAATATGCTCGACTGATGCCAGTCTATCTTTCCCAAATGAACGCTCTTGAACAGGATGACCCAGAAACATGGAACGCACTGAAGTCAGGTGAATTTGTGGTGGCAAAGTCAGAGATACCGTTCACTCATCTCTTCACAGATCAAGCCCTTGAGCAGGAAATCAAGAAGCTAAAGGGACATGGTGGGATGGTTGGACTCAGTAGAGATGAAGCAGCTCTGGACCGACTAGTCACTACCACACCTCATCTTTCTGGTCTAGTGAATCAGTACCTCAAGTAGCCTTGCCGAGCCATGAGGCCCATAGGGCAGGAGCCTATCTCCTGTTTCTGTAGCGTGAGGCAGCTTGATGTACAAGTACATACGTCGCAGGGACGTCGCAGGGACTTACCCCCAATCCAACCCTTGATGCTGAGTGTCAAGCAGGGAGGCACTGGGTCCCATTTTTAGAGTCTTTGGTATGACCCGGCCGGGGATCGAACCCCGACCTCCCAGTCTCAGGGCGGACACTGTAACCATAAGGCCACTGAGCTGGTAATCAGTACCTCAACAGCTTCCCAAAAGCTTCCAGGTCTTCAAGGAAAGAACATTATCAGCTCTCAGGAGAGATTGCATTGAGGTCAAGAGAAAATGCTCTCGACTTGAATGAGTTGCACTGTGGAGGCAATCTGTTCAAACACCATTGAAGAGTCTGGTTTCATCAGCGCTTGTGTCAGATGGGGCAAAAAATTACATTCTTCCTGGGCCTACACAAGCTTCCTGGGCCTGCACAATTTTTCTGGTGCTGACTGGGGAGGAAATTTAGTTGGAATCTCCAAGAAGACATGGGTCAATGCCTACTTGAGGCTTGATGATGATGATCATGCCATTAACTGCTTCAAGGACCTTGGAATGGGTTCCATTCCTCCTGAGCTTGTTAACTGCAAGCTTCCCTCACCATTGGAACATTTTGCATGCAGTGTTTACAGTCCAAAAGGTCCAACAACCTTGCTATTACTAGATGGGAACTATTTCGGTCAAAGAACTTGGAGGGTGAGATGCTACCTCCAACTCGTGCTGCACTGCTACCACATATCCTTTGTGCCAACTATGTCACAATGCGGGATAAGTCATTCATCATACCTGACAAATTGCCCCGAGCTTCCACCAATCGAACAAAATGGATGGAATTCAGATAGTGGAGTGTATGTTCCAGTCAGGTGTCTTGCCCTCCCTGCTCCAAAGGCAGTACTTGTGGTTGCAAAGCAGGTTGCAAGGGACGTGCAGCTGCACAAACAATAACCTGCCTTGCACTCTCTGCAAATGCTATGGTGTCAACACTATTAGGGAGGACATTCAAGATGATGATGACGAAGATGAATAGATCCTGCAAATAATGTATTGTAGGCATAATTGACCATGGGATCTTTAAGAAGATAGGGGTGTGTGTTAGTGTGAGTGCAGTGTGTGAAATAAATGGACACGTTCTGCGTGCCCAAAGTGAGAAGTTGCAATACCTTTATTCCTTGCAGTAACATCTGTCAACAATAATGGTAGAATATTAATAAACTATCAAACTACTTTACATAAACGCAAGATATTCTAATACTATTCGAAATACTTGCAAATCACATATATGGGTGCAAGAATAGGGCAAAACTAGTCCCGGCCCCCTGTGGAAGACCCCTGGTATTAACTACTACTCATTTTTGTAATCAGTGCCCAGCTACAAAAACTTTTAGTGTTTGTCTAATTTGACATTGTTCTGGAACAGGAGCAGAGCGAGGAATGTAATGAGTACTGAGATGAGTCCGGGGGGCCCCGGGTGAAGAAAGACCCCAACCAAAAGTCTGAAAAGATTATTCTGGCTACTTTCAAAGTGTAAGAAATCAACTCAGAATATTTAAAAACCTATAAGACAACCCTAATATTATGAAGATTGGACATTATTGTCTGGCGTACTATTATGGGAGGTCCCAAAATATAAAAAGCAAAGAAAATCACTTTTAGCAGAAAGATCCTACGGCAATACACCTCGTACCACACTAATAAGGAGAATGCTTTGATTAGACCATACATGGGCAAGGTTAATATCAGAATACTGATGCAGATACAGTTTTCAGCTGTTACAATTCCAAACATACAAACATGACCCGCTTTAATTACTTCAGTCTATAATAAAATAGTAGCTTTTAATGACTAGTATTAAAATGTTAGTGTCTTTTTTATGTCCAATGTATTTGCGACGCTATTTTTGCTACAACAGTATATGCAATGTGGTCCTCTAGAGTGAGTGTGGAATAGAATAGTGGCCCTCTCCATCTTCAAAGTTGCCCACCCCTGGATTAGACCATGTAACTTCATAGTCTAGGGGTCCTCAAATAGCAGATCTGCAGAAAATAGCAGATCTACAAGCTAGTGGACTGGATATATGTGGCTTGTCATAGAGGACACCCTCTATATTATTCTAGAAACTTACCATCTGGTGCTCCGTCACATACAACGAGATCTGCCGCCTGTCCCTCAAAATGTCTGATAATCTCTTGGGCCGTCGAGATCTGAAAGCAAAGGTGTGGATGAGTGACAGCTTTTGGCACAGTATGGCACATTGCAGTGCCATGTCCCTGCATATCAAAATGTTTGAGAATCACTGCTCCAACAGTAAATATCCGCTCTATGGGGGTGCTTGGTAATATATTTTTCAAATGGGGGTCTGTGGGGTAATACTGTATGTTTCAATGTGTCATCCTTGACATTAAACGATTTGATAACCACTGTTTTAGATTAAACTAAACAAAGGAAAAGTCTCGATCAAGGCTTTAATGCATGACGTGGTTCCATTTACCTTTGTGATGTCACCCTGGATCTGTGTCACCCCTGGGAGAGGAGCCATGGCCTGCAGGTCCACCGCCACGATCTTGACCTCCTCATGCTGGGCTTCCTGGGTCTTCTCATCTCCTTTTTCATCCTTTACTCTGGTTTAGATCATAGAACAAAATAAAACTTTAAACAATTAAACGACACAGCATAATTACATTACGGTGACCTAACGTCCTGAAATCCAGGATTGTTTTCACCACTTTTTTCTATTAAGAGCAAAATGTCATTTAGGTTAATCTATGTAATCTCTTCAAGAGAGTAGCTGAGGAGAAAAATACCTGAGTTTACGGCTTAGAACCTGACTCCAGCTGCCTGGGGCGGCACAGAGGTCCACTGCTCTCTTCACTCCTGAACCAGGGAGACAAACAATGATACACAGAATGTCACCGGGCTGCTAATGTACTGTAGACAATTATTTTGGAAAACAGCAGATTTTTTTTCCCTAGCACAAAGTTGTTTCAGATCGAGATGGAAGTCAATTTGTCAATTTGGGGGTAACCATAGTTATATATATATAATACTAGAGAGCAGACCGGGAGAGTCAGCCCTGCACCCCACTATTCATTTCAATGGAAGTTGCTTAGTGGCGTTTTGAAGTCCCGGAAGACTGACAAAGTAGATTCAGATTCCTTTATTTGCCAATTTGCTTTGGCATTTGCATGTGTGCATTCCAAGTATAAATATAAAGTGCAGAGTTATGGATCATAGTGCAAACATGTCATGATAGTGCCGGTGACACTCCCTAGGGGGGCGGGAAGCTAGAGTCATTTAGCAGCCTGGCGGCTGAGGGGAAAAAGTTCAGTCTGTTGAACTTTTGTAGCCAGCCGGCAGCCGCAACCTTCTCCCAGAGGGGAGCAGGGTGAGGAGGCCGTGGCCAGGGTCGGAGGGGTCGGCCATGATCTTTCTCGCTCTCCTCAGTGCCCTGGAGTCGTGCAGGGACTTGAGGGAGGGCAGGGGACGGCCCGCAGAGCGTATCACCCGCTGCAGCTTGGCAAGCTTTTGCTTGATGCGGTTTAATTGATGCGGTTGGTTGGATGACGGATAATAATGTGTGGATTAGGGTAATGAAAAAGCCCATATATACACAACTTTATGTACCTTTGAACAGGCCAAACTCCTCGTCTAGCTGCAGCAGCTTGAAGGCGCTCCGGGCCCTCCAGCCCTCTTCCTTGGCCAGACGGTAGTAGATGTCCCGCTTGTCTTTAGAGGAACGACCCATGTTTGTTCACCTGCTATGACGACAACGGTCCCTCCCTGGATATTTGAAGATGTTGTTAGTCAGAAATATCACGTTTTACAGTAAGACATTGCGGCTAAAAGGATAAGATAAAACTACTTGTTTCCATTGTGTACAATTAATCAACAAGAACGACATTTGACCATTCTCACCCTGGCAAAAACATAACAGATCTACAAAAGATACATGTTTGAGCTTTACATCTGCTATTTTTGAATATTGTTGCCATAATTAAGTTATATATTTTGGTACTTGGTTAAAACAAAAAGGTGTTTTGTTATAAAGTTAAAGTTCTATTAGCCCCAGTATGTTCCCTCAGCACTACGCTCATTCCCGAGTGCAATGCTCTGTCGGATGATAGTATGCCTCCCCTCATTCCCTACAGAATGAGCATATGGAGAGGGTAGCTCGCTCGTCAGAATCGGAAAAAAACTCTACGATACATACTAGTCTAAATCTTGGGCTAGGGAGAGGGCACATATGGGGCTAAAGTTCTATACTATATTATTCCGTAACGGGAGTCTCCTGACTTTAAATAAACAATTGCACTTTTATCATACGTATGTGTGAGAGCTCTCTACTATTATATAAGATGAGATGGGAATAATAGACCTACAACATCATCTTGTCGATGTTTGTAATATTATTTTAAGACTAGCAGTAAAGCCACAACATAAGGATGCCTCCCACAACAACATCCTTAGCCTCGGTACCCAGGCTTTTATTTTCGTTCGCGTATCGTGTATTTTGTCGATGAACATTTGCATATCCATGATACGAAAGTAAGTCAGACTCGATTAAATACATAGTATGAACAAGTAACAGTCGAACATGGTAAAATGGCCTTCAGAAAGCTGCGGTCTTCATTTGACCAAGCTAAACGCTACCGTCCTGGAATGACGGTCTAATGTAACGCCACTAGTACTCACTAACCAAATAAATCATCCTCAATATATGCTACTTATAAATAACAACCGTTATTTTTTCACTCAATCTACTCACAACACTTACTGCAGAAAAACAGACTCGTACTCTCGTTCAAATGTTGTTGTTCACGTGTTGTTGATAGTGTGTGCAAGGGCAGCGTCTAGTGAGCTAATCTAGTGAGCTAATTTAAGACTTCCGGTGGACGATCTCTTCAAAATAAGAGTACCCTCTAGAGTATTGAAAAAAAGTTTAATTTGCA
Organism: Protomyctophum parallelum; assembly: GCF_964188405.1. Lineage (NCBI taxonomy): Eukaryota > Metazoa > Chordata > Actinopteri > Myctophiformes > Myctophidae > Protomyctophum > Protomyctophum parallelum. The sequence goes on from NC_139700.1 coordinate 42,185,253, forward strand.
CATTAAAACTACAAATTAAGCATTTAAATGATGCTATATGATGCTATAAGACACACATTATGTTTCTGTGTAAGAATAAGTAATTAAATCCTTATAATAATAATAATAAAGTTATCTAAATGGATAAATGCTATTCACTGGAGTGCATGGACTTTATAAAGTGGACACTGGACAAAAGACGGCTCCGCAAGGCAACTATCTGGACATACCCACGCGTTCGGGGAGATGTCCTATACCACACCCCACTCTCCGCTAAGCGGGAGAGGTGTAAAATTCACAGTAGCAGACCTTCTACTGGGGTCAAGGCTGACAAAAAGTACCGTTTCCGGACCCAGAATGGACACTGGACAAAAGACGGCTCCGCGAGGCAACTATCTGGACATACCCACGCGTTCGGGGAGATGTCCTGTACCACACCCCACTCTCCGCTAAGCGGGAGAGGTGTAAAATTCACAGCAGCAGACCTTCTACTGTGGTCAACGCTGAAAAAAGTACCGTTTCCGGACCCAGAATGGACACTGGACAAAGAGGCCTCCGCGAGGCAACTATCTGGACATACCCACACGTTCGGGGAGATGTCCTCTACCACACCACACTCTCCGCTAAGCGGGAGAGGTGTAAAATTCACAGCAGCAGACCTTCTACTGGGGTCAATGCTGACAAAAAGTACCGTTTCCGGACCCAGAATGGACACTGGACAAAGAGGCCTCCGCGAGGCAACTATCTGGACATACCCACACGTTCGGGGAGATGTCCTCTACCACACCACACTCTCCGCTAAGCGGGAGAGGTGTAAAATCCACAGCAGCAGACCTTCTACTGGGGTCAAGGCTGACAAAAAGTACCGTTTCCGGACCCAGAATGGACACTGGACAAAAGACGGCTCCGCGAGGCAACTATCTGGACATACCCACGCGTTCGGGGAGATGTCCTGTACCACACCCCACTCTCCGCTAAGCGGGAGAGGTGTAAAATTCACAGCAGCAGACCTTCTACTGTGGTCAACGCTGAAAAAAGTACCGTTTCCGGACCCAGAATGGACACTGGACAAAGAGGCCTCCGCGAGGCAACTATCTGGACATACCCACGCGTTCGGGGAGATGTCCTCTACCACACCACACTCTCCGCTAAGCGGGAGAGGTGTAAAATTCACAGCAGCAGACCTTCTACTGGGGTCAATGCTGACAAAAAGTACCGTTTCCGGACCCAGAATGGACACTGGACAAAGAGGCCTCCGCGAGGCAACTATCTGGACATACCCACGTGTTCGGGGAGATGTCCTCTACCACACCCCACTCTCCGCTAAGCGAGAGAGGTGTAAAATTCACAGCAGCAGACCTTCTACTGGGGTCAACGCTCAAAAAAGTGCTGTGCCTTGGGGCATTGACATGAAATCACTTTCTCTACGCAAGCTAAGTCAGGTCAAGGAGTTACCTCTAGCTTTGGAATGGGTGTCACTTGTGTGCGTTGATTGCATCTGTCTGTGCATTTATGCATTTGTTTGTCCTGACGAAACTTGATTATTTCTCGACTGTTTATTTTCTCGTATGACACGACATAGAAACTACTTGTGACTACTGTCTTTGTGTGCTGTCGAGCGGATGTTCTTTGCATCAGCTCAAAGGTATAGCCTGCTGTGTCATTCGATTCATTTGTCCAGATATGCCATTTATGATCTTTAAGGATGTACAATGACGCATATGGTGGCCTGTCGAAAAATACACACATACTGGTCAAAGCATACTCATTTTGGTGGTACAGACAGGATAAATTGAACGTTTTTGGAATTTTTGTGCCAGCTCTTAACAGGAGAAGTAAGGTCTGTGGGCTGTTAATTACTTCATATGTTGATAAGCTCTTTTCCTGCTGACATGTTTCACATTGTTCAGATTGAGCAGGTAATATTTGTGCAATAGTGTCTAAGATGCCTTTTTGTGACACGTCAAGTGGCTGCACTATGAATTGTGACATGTTCTTTGTAGATGGTAAGGCCTTGTCACCACATTGAGTACAACTATACAGACTAAGACTTTTCAGGCAAAGCAGGTCATCTCCAAGGAAAGGAGACCGAAGTGTGTATTCTACAAATCTATTTAATATGGTGCATACTTCTGTCCTAGAACATTTCTGAGACACTAATGACACTGATGTGTTGGCTAGATTGAATTTCTCAAGTTTCCGTCTAAATGTTGAGTCCTGCGCTGCTGCTTCTTCAAGCCGTGTGTGACATTTTTTGATAGCAGATGTCTGTTGTAGAAATGTTAGAATTGGTAATGGTATAGCTTCACACATATTGTCATTTAGACTTTCATTGCATAAAACCACATCATCATCATCTTCTTCCAAATTGTCCTCCGTTATTGTTCTGTTAATTGCTTTCAACTGTCCAGGCACAGAATGTACAGATGTCTGTATGTTTTGCTTGAACAACTGTGTGGACACCACACATACTCAACCAAACTACTAGTTTGTGTATAAAATCTAATGGGTCATTGTGCATTCCTAAGGCCAAGTAAGATGCTATTCACTAGTTGTTGAGTGACACCACAGATTGTTTTGCAATCAAATGTGTGACCTGGATTTTGAAAAAACGCTTGAATGAGAGCTGCTAAATTCCCCGGCATAGATGACAACTGAACCATCGAAGTAGGTGTCAATGGTTTCAATTTATCTTGTACTACTTGTAGATGCAGTATACCCACGCGTTCGGGGAGATGTCCTGTACCACACCCCACTCTCCGCTAAGTGGGAGAGGTGTAAAATTCACGGCAGCAGACCTTCTACTGAGGTCAACGCTCAAAAAAGTGCTGTGCCTTGGGGCATTGACAATTATTTAATTAACGAATTAAATAACCTTATTTTATTCTGAAGGCAACCGGATGTCTTAAATTAGCTAGCTCTCAGACAGGAAGTTCTAAATTAGCTCATAAGACGGAGCCAAATATCTGTCTGAGAGTGGAGCCTGCCTGGCAAATGACATGGGGGGTCCTTTTTGTGGGCTTGGCCGAAAGTGGGCGTTACCAAAAGGTGGGCGTGGCCATGGCCGCCAGAAGTCTGTCAGATTTTGACAGCTTCAAATTAGTGTTAAACATAATATAACCCAATTGACTCCAGTCCTCTCTGTTTAATATATCTATAATGAAACTATATAAACTATGCATATACCATGAAGTGCTATGACTACTAGCTCTGGTCCATAGCTCTAATGCGTTTCATTTAGAGCTATGTTACTCTAAACTTCCCCGCTCGCATGAATGCAGACCAGCCTCTACTCTTTGGCGTAAATAAAAAGAACGTTTTTGCTACACATAAAAACAAAGGCGAGTTGTGTCATTAGAAAGCCTACTTTGGTAATTGGTTCTAGTTCTAGTGAACAGAAATAATAAATAAATAGACTTGGTAACCTAACTGTAGGGAGTGCAAACACATTCAAGAACCTGGGGGTTATCATCTATGAAAAGGCAACACAATGAGCAGAAAATAAAAATGAACCATGTAAATACAACAAATTGAGCAGAGCACTGCAGGGAGTTGAACCCCATTCCGGTAAACCAGAAGTACCACAACCAGTGCCTTGGTTTTTGTTTTGTTTTACGAGGTCCATTCGTTGAAATGTAAATTTTGCATTGCAACGGTAAAGTAATTTCACAATTGACATTGTAGGCAATAATTAATAACGGTATGGCACCAGGCCAAAGCCATGGGGATAGAGTATGTTTTGCACTCTGAGTGAGTGTGTGTGTGTGTGTCCGTCAGTTTGTTAACAGCTAATCTCCAGCACCATTAACCCGGTCGATGCCAAATTTTGCACACACACTCCCTGGATGCCAACGATGAACCTCTGTCCCAAATTTTCCAGAACGGCCTGTATAGCACCACACATTTTTGTATGCCCTCCGAGACTATGGACTATAGCCTTTCGCTTTTCCGCGATTTAACCTTTTTTCAAATCGTGAACAATGATGAAGAATCGCGCACTATAGCATGCCACTTAATGACCTTGGGGTCATCAAGGTCATTGATATTGATCAATAACCTTGAGCAGTATAAATGACCTTCAATAAGACTAGTAAATGACCTTGACCAGTATAAATGACCTTGACAAGTACAAATGACCTTGACCAGTATAAATGACCGTGACCAGTATATGACTGACCAGTATAAATTACCTTCATGAGACTAGTAAATGACCTTGACCAGTATAAATGACCTTTAGAAGACTAGTAAATGATCTTCACCAGTATAAATGACCTTTAGAAGACTAGTAAATGATCTTCAACAGTATAAATGACCTTGACCAGTATGCGGTCCGTGACCATGGACTATAGCCTTTTGCTTTTCCTTGATTTTCACCTTTAAAAAATCCTCAACAATGATGAAGAATCGCACACTATAGCGCGCCGCTCAATGACCTGAGACCATGGACCAATGAATGAAATACAACACATTGAGCAGGGCACTGCAGGGAGTTGAACCCCGTTCCGGTAAACCAGAAGTCCGACACCAGTGACTTAGTTTTTGTGTTGTTGTTCATTTAAAGGTCCAGGTGTGCATACGCATGTGCCCCTGTGTGTGTAGGTCCATGTGTGCATGTGTGTGCACGCTTCAATGACCACTGTTGGACCCAATGGCGATCAAGGACCTCAGGGAGCCACCCATAATTCACAACAGTCACAGCGAACTCTGTTGCATCACAACTGGTGGCCAACAGTCGTAACCAACACCGCCACGACCCACAGGAGAATACCATCGCACAGTGGTATCAGACCAACCACAATCAGCCAGCCCTCAAACCAAACCCTTCGACCTAGAAGAACTCAAAACTGCAATGGGAAAGTTGAAACCCGGAAAAGCAGCAGGGATTGATGACATACTGGCAGAAATTATACAGCACCTGGAACCTAACGCAAAGACCTGGCTCGTGGGGATGCTGAACACATGCATGGCACAGAAAACCATCCCTTCTGTCTGGAGAAAAGCCAAAGTGGTTGCAATCCCCAAACCTGGCAAAGACCCATCATCCTCAAAGAGCTACCGACCCATTTCCCTCCTCTGCATCACCTACAAGAGAGGCTGCTACTCCAACGCCTCATACCACTCATAGACACCAAGCTGACTAAAGACCAAGCTGGTTTCCGTCCTGTGCTGGACAGAGCTCAACCTCACCCAACACATTGAGGATGGGTTTGAGGGAAAACAAATAACTGGAGCAGCAACTGGAGGGCGAAGCAAGCACGCAGGCAGCTTGTGCCTGCCTGCGTGCCTGCCTGCCTTCCTCATGTGGAAGCTGCATAGTTGAGTTTGTGTGTGTGTTTCTTTTTCTGTCTTTCTTTCTTAGGACGAAGATCAAGGTAGACGCCGTTGGAAGGCTCAACACAAGCCGATGCCCCTAGAGATCCATCCCAAAGCTTCCCTCAGGGAGTCCAGCAAGCCAGCTAGCCAGCAAGCCCGCCCAGTCAGCCAACGCAGCCAGCCAGCTCCGCCAGTCAGCCAGTGTAGAAAGTCAGGCTGCCAAGCCAGCGCACATCAGCCCTTGCAGTCAACCATTGTAGCCATACCAGCCTTGCTCAGTCAGCTCAGCCAGGCCTCTCTCGAGGCCTGGCTCTCTGTCTGCCTGGCCCGGTCTGCCCCGCCCTGCCTTGCAGCAACAGAACCAGCCTTGCTGGCAAGCCAGCCAGCTCAGAATACGAGCTCAGCAAGCCAGCGCAGCTGGCAAGCACGCAGTTAGTCTAAACCAGTTTCAGACTGGCAGGCCAAGGCAGACAGACAGGAAGACCGAGGCGCCTAGGCAGGCAGACAGGCCAGGAAGGCAACAAAGTGCAGGCAGGGGGACTGTCCGGCCTAAGGCTGCGCTGCAAGGGTTGGAGCCTGGCCAGCTCCTGCTGGTCTAGACTGAGTGGCTGTGGCTGCACAGTAAGGCTGCGGTAACCTAGTCTGGGCTTGCTGCTGCACTGGCTTGCTCAGCTCGCATTCTGAGCTGGCTGGCTTTCCAGAAAGGCTGGTTCTGTTGCTGCAAGGCAGGGCAGGGCAGACCGGGCCAGGCAGACAGAGAGCCAGGCCTCAAGAGAGGCCTGGCTGAGCTGACTGAGCAAGGCTGGTATGGCTGCAATGGCTGACTGCAAGGGCTGATATGCTCTGGCTTGGCAGCCTGACTTTCTACACTGGCTGACTGGCGGAGCTGACTGGCTGCGTTGGCTGACTGGGCAGGCTTGCTGGCTAGCTGGCTTGCTGTGCTCCCTGAGGGAAGCTTTGGGATGGATCTCTAGGGGCATCGGCTAGTGTTGAGCCTTCCTATGGCGTCTACCTTGATCTCCGTCCTAAGAAAGAAAGACAGAAAAAGAAAGACACACAAACCCAACTATGCAGCTTCCACCTGAGGAACCGAGACGCGAGAAAAGAACTGAGCGTCACTTGGGATGGTCACAAACTCTCCAACCATACCCACCCCATGTATCTTGGAGTTACACTGGACAGGACACTCTTCTTCAAAAAAACACCTGGAGAACACAAAAGCCACGGTCAACACCCACAATAACATCCTGTGAAAACTAGTGAACTCCCAAGTGGGGCGCAGACCCACAAACAATCCGTGCAACTGCCATGGCCCTGTCTTTCTCTACAGCAGAGTATTCCTGCTCAAGCTGGAGCCGATCACGTCACACCAAATTGGTCGACACAGCCCTAAATGACACCTGTCGCATCATCACGGGATGGGTCAAGAAAACACCTGTCCCGTCCGTGCCTTTATGCGCTAGCCGGCACCTCCCCCCGCACATCAGACGACTGTGTAACGCTCAAGATGAATGGAAAACACAGGAGATAGACAGTGAAGTCTGGAATGAAATGATAGAGAACACCTCACACACACAGTTTCCTTTCGTGGCTGTTTACATTCGAGGGTCGCCGGTCCTCTCAAACGGAACAGTTTAACGTCATGCCCAGGACGAAAAGATATAGAGAACACCATAATGACAAATGACAAATAACAGCAGGAAGGCATGGGCCACAATCCACCGTCTTGGCAAAGACCACACCACCCATAATTCACAACGGTCACAGCAAATTCTGTTGCATCACAACTAGTGTAGGTATTGGATGGAGCCCGCACACCACAGGTATAAGAAAGACGTGATGCAGAGGAGGGAAATGGGTCGGTAGCTCTTCGGGGATAATGGGTCTTTGCCAGGTTTAGGGATTGCAACCACTTTGGCCTTTTTCCAGACAGAAGGGGTGGTTTTCTGTGCTGTACATGTGTTCAGCATCCCCACAAGCCAGGGCCTTGAGTTAGGTCCCAGGTGCTGTATCATTTCTGCCAGTAGGTCATCAATCCCTGCTGCTTTTCCGGGTTTCAACTTTCCCATTGCAGTTTCAAGTTCTTCTAGGTCGAAGGGTTTGGTTTGAGTGATGGCTGATTATGGTTGGTCTGATACCACTGTGCGATGGTATTCTATGTGGGTCGGTGGCGGTGTTGGTTACAACTGTTGGCCACCAGTTGTGACCAAGACCGCCACCAACCCACAGGAGAATACCATCGCACAGTGGTATCAGACCAACCACAATCAGCCAGCCTTCAAACCAAACCCTTCGACCTAGAAGAACGTGAAACTGCAATGGGAAAGTTGAAACCCGGAAAAGCAGCAGGGATTGATGACCTACTAGCAGAAATGATACAGCACCTGGGACCTAACGGAAAGACCTGGCTTGTGGGGATGCTGAACACATGCATAGCACAGAAAACCATCCCTTCTGTCTGGAAAAAGGCCAAAGTGGTTGCAATCCCTAAACCTGGCAAAGACCCATTATCCCCAAAGAGCTACCGACCCATTTCCCTCCTCTGCATCACCTACAAGCCTATCCCGTCACACCAAATTGGTCGACACAGCCCTAAATGACACCTGTGGCATCATCATAGGATGCATCAAGACAACACCTGACCCTGTCCCAACACCTGTTTACATTCGAGGGTCGCCGGTCCTCTCGAACGGAACAGTTTAACGTCATGCCCAGGACGAAAAGATATAGAGAACACCAACATGACAAATAACAGCAGGAAGGCATGGGCCACAATCCACCGTCTTGGCAAAGACCACACCACCCATAATTCACAACGGTCACAGCAAACTCTATTGCATCACAACTGGTGTAGTTATTGGATGGAGCCCGCACACCACCAAAAAAAAGAAAAACAACATACTATAGTATGCCCTCCGTGACCATGGACTTTAGCCTTTCGCTTTTCTGCAATTTAACCTTTTTTCAAATCCTCAACAATGATGAAGAATCGCGCACTATAGCGTGCCACTTAATGACCTTGACCAATATCAATGACCTTGAGCAGTATAAATTACCTTCAATAAGACTAGTAAATGACCTTGACCAGTATAAATGACCTTGACAAGTACAAATGACCTTGACCAGTATAAATGACCTTCACCAGTAGAAATGACCGTGACCAGTATATGACTGTGACCAGTATAAATTACCTTCATGAGACTAGTAATTGACCTTGACCAGTATAAATGACCTTTAGAAGACTAGTAAATGATCTTCACCAGTATAAATGACCTTTAGAAGACTAGTAAATGATCTTCACCAGTATAAATGACCTTGACCAGTATGCGGTCCGTGACCATGGACTATAGCCTTTTGCTTTTCCTTGATTTTCACCTTTAAAAAATCCTCAACAATGATGAAGAATCGCACACTATAGCGCGCCGCTCAATGACCTGAGACCATGGACCAATGAATGAAATACAACACATTGAGCAGGGCACTGCAGGGAGTTGAACCCCGTTCCGGTAAACCAGAAGTCCGACACCAGTGCCTTAGTTTTTGTGTTGTTGTTCATTTAAAGGTCCAGGTGTGCATACGCATGTGCCCCTGTGTGTGTAGGTGCATGTGTGCATGTGTGTGCACGCTTCAATGACCACTGTTGGACCCAATGGCGATCAAGGACCTCAGGGAGCCACCCATAATTCACAACGGTCACAGCGAACTCTGTTGCATCACAACTGGTGGCCAACAGTCGTAACCAGCACCGCCACGACCCACAGGAGAATACCATCGCACAGTGGTATCAGACCAACCACAATCAGCCAGCCCTCAAACCAAACCCTTCGACCTAGAAGAACTCAAAACTGCAATGGGAAAGTTGAAACCCGGAAAAGCAGCAGGGATTGATGACATACTGGCAGAAATTATACAGCACCTGGAACCTAACGCAAAGACCTGGCTCGTGGGGATGCTGAACACATGCATGGCACAGAAAACCATCCCTTCTGTCTGGAGAAAAGCCAAAGTGGTTGCAATCCCCAAACCTGGCAAAGACCCATCATCCTCAAAGAGCTACCGACCCATTTCCCTCCTCTGCATCACCTACAAGAGAGGCTGCTACTCCAACGCCTCATACCACTCATAGACACCAAGCTGACTAAAGACCAAGCTGGTTTCCGTCCCGTCCTGTGCTGGACAGAGCTCAACCTCACCCAACACATTGAGGATGGGTTTGAGGGAAAACAAATAACTGGAGCAGCAACTGGAGGGTGAAGCAAGCACACAGGCAGCTTGTGCCTGCCTGCGTGCCTGCCTGCCTTCCTCATGTGGAAGTTGCATAGTTGAGTTTGTGTGTGTGTTTCTTTTTCTGTCTTTCTTTCTTAGGACGAAGATCAAGGTAGACGCCGTTGGAAGGCTCAACACAAGCCGATGCCCCTAGAGATCCATCCCAAAGCTTCCCTCAGGGAGTCCAGCAAGCCAGCTAGCCAGCAAGCCCGCCCAGTCAGCCAACGCAGCCAGCCAGCTCCGCCAGTCAGCCAGTGTAGAAAGTCAGGCTGCCAAGCCAGCGCACATCAGCCCTTGCAGTCAACCATTGTAGCCATACCAGCCTTGCTCAGTCAGCTCAGCCAGGCCTCTCTCGAGGCCTGGCTCTCTGTCTGCCTGGCCCGGTCTGCCCCGCCCTGCCTTGCAGCAACAGAACCAGCCTTGCTGGCAAGCCAGCCAGCTCAGAATACGAGCTCAGCAAGCCAGCGCAGCTGGCAAGCACGCAGTTAGTCTAAACCAGTTTCAGACTGGCAGGCCAAGGCAGACAGACAGGAAGACCGAGGCGCCTAGGCAGGCAGACAGGCCAGGAAGGCAACAAAGTGCAGGCAGGGGGACTGTCCGGCCTAAGGCTGCGCTGCAAGGGTTGGAGCCTGGCCAGCTCCTGCTGGTCTAGACTGAGTGGCTGTGGCTGCACAGTAAGGCTGCGGTAACCTAGTCTGGGCTTGCTGCTGCACTGGCTTGCTCAGCTCGCATTCTGAGCTGGCTGGCTTTCCAGAAAGGCTGGTTCTGTTGCTGCAAGGCAGGGCAGGGCAGACCGGGCCAGGCAGACAGAGAGCCAGGCCTCAAGAGAGGCCTGGCTGAGCTGACTGAGCAAGGCTGGTATGGCTGCAATGGCTGACTGCAAGGGCTGATATGCTCTGGCTTGGCAGCCTGACTTTCTACACTGGCTGACTGGCGGAGCTGACTGGCTGCGTTGGCTGACTGGGCAGGCTTGCTGGCTAGCTGGCTTGCTGTGCTCCCTGAGGGAAGCTTTGGGATGGATCTCTAGGGGCATCGGCTAGTGTTGAGCCTTCCTATGGCGTCTACCTTGATCTCCGTCCTAAGAAAGAAAGACAGAAAAAGAAAGACACACAAACCCAACTATGCAGCTTCCACCTGAGGAACCGAGACGCGAGAAAAGAACTGAGCGTCACTTGGGATGGTCACAAACTCTCCAACCATACCCACCCCATGTATCTTGGAGTTACACTGGACAGGACACTCTTCTTCAAAAAAACACCTGGAGAACACAAAAGCCACGGTCAACACCCACAATAACATCCTGTGAAAACTAGTGAACTCCCAAGTGGGGCGCAGACCCACAAACAATCCGTGCAACTGCCATGGCCCTGTCTTTCTCTACAGCAGAGTATGCCTGCTCAAGCTGGAGCCGATCACGTCACACCAAATTGGTCGACACAGCCCTAAATGACACCTGTCGCATCATCACGGGATGGGTCAAGACAACACCTGTCCCGTCCGTGCCTTTATGCGCTAGCCGGCACCTCCCCCCGCACATCAGACGACTGTGTAACGCTCAAGATGAATGGAAAACACAGGAGATAGACAGTGAAGTCTGGAATGAAATGATAGAGAACACCTCACACACACAGTTTCCTTTCGTGGCCGTTTACATTCGAGGGTCGCCGGTCCTCTCGAACGGAACAGTTTAACGTCATGCCCAGGACGAAAAGATATAGAGAACACCATAATGACAAATAACAGCAGGAAGGCATGGGCCACAATCCACCGTCTTGGCAAAGACCACACCACCCATAATTCACAACGGTCACAGCAAACTCTGTTGCATCACAACTGGTGTAGGTATTGGATGGAGCCCGCACACCACAGGTATAAGAAAGACGTGATGCAGAGGAGGGAAATGGGTCGGTAGCTCTTCGGGGATAATGGGTCTTTGCCAGGTTTAGGGATTGCAACTACTCCAGCCTTTTTCCAAACAGAAGGGATGGTTTTCTGTGCTATGCATGTGTTCAGCATCCCCACAAGCCAGGTCCTTGCGATAGGTCCCAGGTGCTGTATCATTTCTGCAAGTATGCCATCAATCCCTGCTGCTTTTCCGGGTTTCAACTTTCCCATTGCAGTTTCACGTTCTTCTAAGTCGAAGGGTTTGGTTTGAGGGCTGGCTGATTGTGGTTGGTCTGATACCACTGTGCAATGGTATTCTATGTGGGTCGGTGGCGGTGTTGGTTACAACTGTTGGCCACCAGTTGTGACCAAGACCGCCACCGACCCACAGGAGAATACCATCGCACAGTGGTATCAGACCAACCACAATCAGCCAGCCCTCAAACCAAACCCTTCGACCTAGAAGAACTTGAAACTGTAATGGGAAGTTGAAACCCGGAAAAGCAGCAGGGATTGATGACCTACTGGCAGAAATGTTACAGCACCTGGGACCCAACGCAAAGACCTGGCTTGTGGGGATGCTGAACACATGCATAGCACAGAAAACCATCCCTTCTGTCTGGGAAAAGGCCAAAGTGGTTGCAATCCCTAAACCTGGCAAAGACCCATTATCCACAAAGAGCTACCGACCCATTTCCCTCTGCATCACCTACAAGGCTATATGAGAAGCTGCTACTCCAACGCCTTGTTGCCACTCATAGATACCAAGCTGACTAAAGACCAAGCTGGTTTCCGTCCCAGCCGCTCCTGTGCTGGACAGAGCTCAACCTCACCCAACACATTGAGGATGGGTTTGAGGGGAAACAAATAACTGGAGCAGCATTCAGAGATCTCTCTGCTGCCTACGACACTGTCCAACACCGCACAATGGTCAGGAAAAGCCTCCTCAACAACAGGCGCTTCTATGTCCAGTTAAATGACCAGAGGAGTAAATGGAAAGCCCAAAAGAACGGCCTCCAACAAGGTAGCGTGCTCGCCCCCCTCCTTTTCAATATCTACACAAACGACCAGCCACTACCCAATGCCTAATGCCAGCGTTTCATCTACGCCGACAACCTCTGCATTACGACCCAACAAGCAGACTTCCAGAAGATTGAGTCTGTCCTTGAAAGTGCCCTCCAAGAAATGTCAAGCTACTACAATACAACCACCTGAAACCCAACCTATAGAGAACACCTCACACACACATAATTTCCTTTCGTGGCCGTTTACATTCGAGGGTCGCTGGTCCTCTCGAACGGAACAGTTTAACGTCATGCCCAGGACGAAAAGATATAGAGAACACCAACATGTCAAATAACAGCAGGAAGGCATGGGCCACAATCCACCGTCTTGGCAAAAACCACACCACCCATAATTCACAACGGTCACAGCAAACTCTGTTGCATCACAACTGGTGTAGGTATTGGATGGAGCCCGCACACCACAGGTATAAGAAAGACGTTCTTTGTTGAAATACTGACAGCGTTTCGATCCATTTGATCTTCATCAGGTCATGTGTACACAAAACATACACTTTTATACTAAGGGAGTGCCCCCATTAAACAATCAAAATACCACATTTTGGTGCCCCTCCCATCACTGCAGGTGTGACACGTCAACCCTGAGTGAGTAGGTGGGGACCCAGACATATTGATGTAAATATAGTCTGTTCAGAAATTGTAGTGCCTCTCATAGAGCTTGTAGGTGATGCAGAGGAGGGAAATGGGTCGGTAGCTCTTCGGGGATAATGGGTCTTTGCCAGGTTTAGGGATTGCAACTACTCCAGCCTTTTTCCAAACAGAAGGGATGGTTTTCTGTGCTATGCATGTGTTCAGCATCCCCACAAGCCAGGTCCTTGCGATAGGTCCCAGGTGCTGTATCATTTCTGCCAGTATGCCATCAATCCCTGCTGCTTTTCCGGGTTTCAACTTTCCCATTGCAGTTTCACGTTCTTCTAAGTCGAAGGGTTTGGTTTGAGGGCTGGCTGATTGTGGTTGGTCTGATACCACTGTGCGATGGTATTCTATGTGGGTCGGTGGCGGTGTTGGTTACAACTGTTGGCCACCAGTTGTGACCAAGACCGCCACCGACCCACAGGAGAATACCATCGCACAGTGGTATCAGACCAACCACAATCAGCCAGCCCTCAAACCAAACCCTTCGACCTAGAAGAACTTGAAACTGCAATGGGAAAGTTGAAACCCGGAAAAGCAGCAGGGATTGATGACCTACTGGCAGAAATGTTACAGCACCTGGGACCCAACGCAAAGACCTGGCTTGTGGGGATGCTGAACACATGCATAGCACAGAAAACCATCCCTTCTGTCTGGGAAAAGGCCAAAGTGGTTGCAATCCCTAAACCTGGCAAAGACCCATTATCCACAAAGAGCTACCGACCCATTTCCCTCTGCATCACCTACAAGGCTATATGAGAAGCTGCTACTCCAACGCCTTGTTGCCACTCATAGATACCAAGCTGACTAAAGACCAAGCTGGTTTCCGTCCCAGCCGCTCCTGTGCTGGACAGAGCTCAACCTCACCCAACACATTGAGGATGGGTTTGAGGGGAAACAAATAACTGGAGCAGCATTCAGAGATCTCTCTGCTGCCTACGACACTGTCCAACACCGCACAATGGTCAGGAAAAGCCTCCTCAACAACAGGCGCTTCTATGTCCAGTTAAATGACCAGAGGAGTAAATGGAAAGCCCAAAAGAACGGCCTCCAACAAGGTAGCGTGCTCGCCCCCCTCCTTTTCAATATCTACACAAACGACCAGCCACTACCCAATGCCTAATGCCAGCGTTTCATCTACGCCGACAACCTCTGCATTATGACCCAACAAGCAGACTTCCAGAAGATTGAGTCTGTCCTTGAAAGTGCCCTCCAAGAAATGTCAAGCTACTACAATACAACCACCTGAAACCCAACCTATAGAGAACACCTCACACACACATAATTTCCTTTCGTGGCCGTTTACATTCGAGGGTCGCTGGTCCTCTCGAACGGAACAGTTTAACGTCATGCCCAGGACGAAAAGATATAGAGAACACCAACATGTCAAATAACAGCAGGAAGGCATGGGCCACAATCCACCGTCTTGGCAAAAACCACACCACCCATAATTCACAACGGTCACAGCAAACTCTGTTGCATCACAACTGGTGTAGGTATTGGATGGAGCCCACACACCACAGGTATAAGAAAGACGTTCTTTGTTGAAATACTGACAGCGTTTCGATCCATTTGATCTTCATCAGGTCATGTGTACACAAAACATACACTTTTATACTAAGGGAGTGCCCCCATTAAACAATCAAAATACCACATTTTGGTGCCCCTCCCATCACTGCAGGTGTGACACGTCAACCCTGAGTGAGTAGGTGGGGACCCAGACATATTGATGTAAATATAGTCTGTTCAGAAATTGTAGTGCCTCTCATAGAGCTTGTAAGTGATGCAGAGGAGGGAAATGGGTCGGTAGCTCTTCGGGGATAATGGGTCTTTGCCAGGTTTAGGGATTGCAACTACTCCAGCCTTTTTCCAAACAGAAGGGATGGTTTTCTGTGCTATGCATGTGTTCAGCATCCCCACAAGCCAGGTCCTTGCGATAGGTCCCAGGTGCTGTATAATTTCTGCCAGTATGCCATCAATCCCTGCTGCTTTTCCGGGTTTCAACTTTCCCATTGCAGTTTCACGTTCTTCTAAGTCGAAGGGTTTGGTTTGAGGGCTGGCTGATTGTGGTTGGTCTGATACCACTGTGCGATGGTATTCTATGTGGGTCGGTGGCGGTGTTGGTTACAACTGTTGGCCACCAGTTGTGACCAAGACCGCCACCGACCCACAGGAGAATACCATCGCACAGTGGTATCAGACCAACCACAATCAGCCAGCCCTCAAACCAAACCCTTCGACCTAGAAGAACTTGAAACTGCAATGGGAAAGTTGAAACCCGGAAAAGCAGCAGGGATTGATGACCTACTGGCAGAAATGTTACAGCACCTGGGACCCAACGCAAAGACCTGGCTTGTGGGGATGCTGAACACATGCATAGCACAGAAAACCATCCCTTCGGTCTGGGAAAAGGCCAACGTGGTTGCAATCCCTAAACCTGGCATAGACCCATTATCCACAAAGAGCTACCGACCCATTTCCCTCTGCATCACCTACAAGGCTATATGAGAAGCTGCTACTCCAACGCCTTGTTGCCACTCATAGATACCAAGCTGACTAAAGACCAAGCTGGTTTCCGTCCCAGCCGCTCCTGTGCTGGACAGAGCTCAACCTCACCCAACACATTGAGGATGGGTTTGAGGGGAAACAAATAACTGGAGCAGCATTCAGAGATCTCTCTGCTGCCTACGACACTGTCCAACACCGCACAATGGTCAGGAAAAGCCTCCTCAACAACAGGCGCTTCTATGTTCAGTTAAATGACCAGAGGAGTAAATGGAAAGCCGAAAAGAACGGCCTCCCACAAGGTAGCGCGCTCGCCCCCCTCCTTTTCAATATCTAAACAAACGACCAGCCACTTGAAACCCAACCCATCAAAAACCCAACTATGCAGCTTCCACCTGAGGAACCGAGACGCAAAAAAAGAACTGAGCATCACAAACTCTCAAACCATACCCACCCCATGTAACTTGGAGTTACACTGGACAGTTTAACGTCATGCCCAGGACGAAAAGTTATAGAGAACACCAACATGACAAACCCTACACTTAAACCCTCTATATTTAATAAAAAACAATTCTGGACAGGAATCCTGTATTGCAGGGGTGCCCAAAAGGTACATCGTGATCTACCAGTAATCACAAAGGCTGTGCAGGTAGACCATATGGCATGCCCCTGTATATAATCTATCACTTGAATTAAGGTGACTTGACACCAGCTCAAATGTTGCACACAAACATCAGTAGCAAAAGTACAAAGTTATTGTGACAGTAATAATTGCTATAGTGTGTGTTCAGTAACAGGAATATTCCTGTCTCTCCAGCTCTTTAATAAATAGAAAAGGGTTTAATCAGGAGTTGTAGTAGCCACAGGATAATCTAAGCGGTGGATATTGCTCTTTTCTTCATGTCTTTATGTATGTAAATTGTCTTGTTGTTTGTGTTATGTCAAATGCGTGTATATGTGTTCTGCATATACTTGGCTGCTGTGTTGCAAGTTACTGAACACACACTATAGCAATGATTACTGTCACACTATAGAGCTATTTAACACTGTTACTGAACACACACTATAGCAATGATTACTGTCACAATATAGAGCTATTTAACACTGTTACTGAACACACACACTATAGCAATGATTACTGTCACAATATAGAGCTATTTAACACTGTTACTGAACACACACACTATAGCAATGATTACTGTCACAATATAGAGCTATTTAACACTGTTACTGAACACACACTATAGCAATGATTACTGTCACACTATAGAGCTATTTAACACTGTTACTGAACACACACTATAGCAATGATTACTGTCACAATACAGAGCAATTTAATTTAGGTAACCAAATTGACCCCAATAGTAGATCTTTACACTCTCAATAGTTCAATTGTTGTTAAGCATCTGCTTAATTTCCAAAAAAACTACACAATTAGAGAATGTAGAAGATTGCTACTTTTGATCCTTTGATTATATAATGCTGATTGTAGCATAGTGGTTAGTGACTGAGCTTTGTTAACATGAGTGCCCGGGATCGTTTCCCACCAATTTCAAAGAATGTTTGTTGCTTCGTGCCAATTTTCACAGAACGTTTGTCCTTTTACCTACCAAACAATACTATTTTCACCTCTAGTCGATTATTTATTCAGCGTTTGAGCCACGGACCACCATTTGAGGCCATCTAGTCTCTCAGACCCATTTGAGCCACTGACCACCATTGTGAGAGTCTATTAATGTGAAATGGTGGTCCGTGGCTCAAACATGTTATCACTTTTGAAGTTACTTGTTGTGTTTAGATATGTAAATACTACTCTTTAAAGCCGTGTTTCGGTAGTCGAGTGGGTACTGTCGACGGTTAGTAAACATTGAGGCCGGGCATAGTTGTTTATAAACCTTCGACACTAACCATTCGGCTACTGAAACACTGTTTTACAGTTTCGTACAAACATCATATATAAACATCATAACAAGTAACTTCAAGTGATAGACGTTTGAACACACAAACAACAACAGCGTTAAGTATTAAATAACATTTAATCACTTACTTGCTCCGAAGACGGACCCGCGATGGTGACGTGGCACGTTCCAAACAAACACTGACCAAACCTACCTCCACGCGTCTCTTCCGTATTTGAGGGCGGCGGCACTTCCTTCCGGTGTGAGGCCACGCCCGCGAGATTTAACCGCGAATCTATTGTAGTCCTCTTACGTTACATCCGGGTCCCTTGGTAACGTTATTTGTCAGAAAGGAAGCCATTGAGGGTTAAAATGGGTCTTAATGCTTCCAACTCATATAACTGTCACCAACAACACTTTTAATGATATTACATGAAGCAGACAGCCCTGTGATGAAACCTTTAGCATTACACTGTGGTTAATAGGTTTTTATTCACAATGGAATGTTATTGTACTCTTAATATATCATGGTGTAGCACAGCACAGTAGATTCATATTTCAATCGATCTGGGATGTTAAAATTGTGCAAAACTCTGTTCAATGAATGGCCTCTTCTGCTACATTAAACATTACTAAACATTAAACGTTACTTATACCTGTTATTGAGACTCCTATAGAGCATGTTGACATGGATAGCTTGGTTAGTAGTATCTCTGTTAGTTAATGCAGTTTGATTGATTAAATTAATAGCCTATTTTATTAGACAAAAATGTAGAACAGTAGTGTCATAGAGTGGAAAATGCCATTTGGTTTAATGTCACAGAATGCAGTGCCACGTAAAGCAGCATGATAAATGGTTAACTTTATAGTGTGTTCAAAAATGGCAGATCTGCAAGTTCAGTGTCTTGAATGAGATGTGCTGTGAGTTTGCATATCTGCTATTGTCCAGCATAGGACCGTTGCACAGTGAAGTATAAACAAGGCTTTAGGATTTATAAGTCGTTTTTAGAATATAATAGAATATTCACTCCAGTGAATAGCATTTATCCATTTAGATAACTTTTTGATGTTATTTAATTACTTATTTTTACACAGAAACATAATGTGTGTCTTTACAATAACTGTAATGTAATAATAATACTAATAATGTAATGTAATAATTATTAATTAAATAACCTTATTTTATTCTGAAGGCAACCGGATGTCTTAAATTAGCTAGCTCTCAGACAGGAAGTTCTAAATTAGCTCAAAAGACGGAGCCGTGTGCAAGGACCATAGACTGTAAAGGCAAGGACCCCGCGGCCCGAAATTAGTTGTCTCTGTAGAGTGCCTTTGCGAATTTCTCAAATGAAACATAATCTTTATTTTAATATAGAAGAGCAACCTTTCAGACATAAAGGCATTTTTTTTTACATACACTTTACATACAAATACAATTCAAATGAAATTCAAAGTGCTTTACATACACAAACGAACCGACAACTGTAAAACAGAGGTAGTAGGTTCAAATATCAGTACTACAGTACTACTATAGTGGTGCGGAGGGCAACTAAAAGGGCTAAGTTAAAAAAAATTACAAGATGAACTATTTGCTTTCAATGTAGGTATTTAAACGTAAAGGCAAGTACAAGCAATAATTATCCTGGAAATATTTGAGAAAATCAACGGGTCGTTTCTCCGTTATTTTATCAGTGAACACACGGTGGCACCAAAGTCCTTTTATCTTTGTCGGTTGGCCTATATGTCAGATTTGTCAAAATTTAAATAGCTGATCTATGATCTGCCATTTTCACTATATAGGCCTATTCAAAACATTATTATTATTATTATTATTAGTATTATTGCAACGACAACATAAGCCACCCTATAATGTTAGAATCAACTATCAGGGGAGGAGGGTGTGTTATTTCAATCTGAAAGGACATCCAAATATGCCTACTGCACATGACCTGTACAAGCACGCGCACTGATCTCTTTTGATTGATTGATTGAACAGTTTGCAGAATTACAGTACATTTCAAGCACAACTATCTCTCTCTCTCTCTCTCTCTCTCTCTCTCTCTCTCTCTCTCTCTCTCTCTCTCTCTCTCTCTCTCTCTCTCTCTCTCTCTCTCTCTCTCTCTGTACGGGCCCCAATCTTAAAAGGTTTTGTGCCACTGAGCTTTTTGATTGATTGATTGATTGATTGAAATATCTATTAACAGTTTGCAGAATTACAGTACATTTCAAGCACAAACTCAATACAAAGACTGTTAACTGTGAGTGGACGACCCAATTAAGCATTATACTTGTTTACGTATAGGGTCCACCTTGTTCAATTCATCAAAACATTTAGAGACGTAGGCTACAAATAGACACTTCTATATAGTTAACGAACAGAACAGGAATTCATCATAAAGGAAGCAAAAAGGGAAAGGAAACATATATACAGTGAGGGAAAGGGGGGGTTCTAGCTAGGGCTAGAAGAGAAGATTTGTGTAAAGAAAATTCCAGATAAAAACAAAACCAAAAAGTTCATAAATAGTAATCTATTTGATTCGAATAGCCAGTGGTTATAATGAATGATGCGACCCCCTTATACCAGATTTGGCCAACAGGGAGCACTGTGGACTATGGTTTATCACTGGATCTCTCTGTAGGCTACTGCAGCAATCATTCTTTTACATGTCTTTTAGAAATGAAAGAAAGCGGGTTCCTTTCAACTCATTTTTTAAAAGGCTTTCCCCAGACTCAGTGGGCTGAAACGTGCATATCATATAAAACAAAAGTGATGTTGATATGCAGGTTCAGGATGTTTCAAAGATCTTAGATCTATTGTTTGTTTAGTGGATGTTGTACTCTCTTTGATCAGCAGGTGCACACACATGCGCTCTCACATGGTACCTTAAAGGTATATTCAGTGATTTCACTTAATTCAAATATCACTTATTTTTTTGTTTTGTTGTGATAATCCTCCCTACTATAGAGTGTGCTGGCCATATAAGGAGTTCCTCCCTGTCCCCAGTTAACCCCTGGGGGTCAAAAAACCTTAGGTTTCGTTTTTGACTCTCTATCCTGATTGGACGAAAGGCTGGGTCCCACAGCCAAAAACGAAACCTAAGGTTTTTTGAGTGAAATCACTGAATATACCTTTAATAGTAAACTCCTAGATTAGGATCTGTGGTAAACAAAGTCCACATATCGGTGATTGGCAGTGGTAGAATGCAACTATGCAACTATAGGTAGTGTACATAGGCTACTCAACTAGGCCTACTGTAGACTACTTAAAGGGCAAGATCACTTTGGTATAGGTTTGTGTAGTTAGGGTAGTTGCCATGAAGTAACTCCAAAAGATTGCTCCACTGATTATAAATTGATCATTCTAAATATGCTCCTTATTGATTTAGGCCTACATTGTATGCTGAAACAGTCAAAGTTGTTATTTTAGTACGTAAACAAACAAAGTTGATTCAGACAATATAGAGCATCAACAAACTTCGTACTACTTTTTTTATATATAAATGTTAACTTCCTGTTGATTTTGCCATCTTTATTAGGAAGAAAACCCAGACTGGATCTTCAAATAGTAAAATGAACATTCAGAGCCTATATAAAAAAAAGGAAACGACGGTAGGATGTTTGGTGATGCTCTATATCAGTGGCTTTCAACCAGTGGTCCGGGGACCACCAGTGGTCCTTGAGGGGGTTGCAGGTGGTCCCCAGCTAAATGAAGTAGAGTTAGTAACCAATTAAACCATATGGACCCATATTGATATTTAACTCTTGAGAGCGTAAAATTAAACTGAAAATGGGGTCCATTTTCAGTTTCATTTTGCGCTCTCAAGAGTTAAATTATTGTTAAACATCTGCATTACTTACTTTACACGAAGTCTTAAAATAATTCTAGAAGAATTGTCATTTTGATCTACGTTTGCTTGTTGTCTTCTTATCCAACAATAACAAAATATTCTATGTTTTGGGTCTAAGAGGCTAAATCAATTGGTGGTCCGTAGCTCAAATGAATCACCTTGGTTTGTGATTTTTTTACGTACTAAAAGAGTGACTTTGAAAGCTGTTTTAATGTACAATGTAAGTCAATGAGGATCATATTTAGAATGATCAATTTCTAATCACTGGAGCAATTAGTAATTGATTTATTGTGCACATGTAATCCCTCCATCTCATCCATGGTCTGCCCCGGGGTCTCCTCCCAGTGGGACATGCATCAAGGACTTCCCTAGGAGAGGCTCTAGAGGCATCCTAACCAGATGCCCGAGCCACCTAAGCTGGCTCCTTTCCAGGCGAAGAAGCAGCGACTCTACTCCAAAACTAGCCAATCTACTACATTTCACCCACTGTTTGACACTGTAAATCTGTGCTGTGACAATAAAGGTGATTCAGATTCTTGCTGAATTTTGTAATTGAAATGTATAATATGAATCATCTTTAATCTGATATTTTCGCTGTCCATCATACATGTATTGTATACGATACAACCAAGTATAATTATGGAGTGGTTAACCTTTGGGTTGAACAGGTCAAAGGTCAAGGTCACTGAAAAATACTACAAAAGCAAAGGACTGTTGTCCAACGTTTAGCTTTAGGACTCGCCTCATTAGAACTTAAACTGGGATGTTTAACACGTGTAATTGGAAAGATGAAGCTAGTGTATCTGGTTGTATGGCCAGATACTTATTAGTTTGTTTTGGTTTGTCTTCTTACTTTGTCACTATCAAATTAGCCTGAGCTAACGCTAGACCTTTCTGGCCTAGATGGGAGGGTCGCGGCTCAGATTTGCACACACCCTGATTGGTTCACCGTTCAGCCCCCCCCCCCCCCCCCCCCCCCAGTGCAGCACTATTATTGTGTCGACCAGAAGCAGAAACCACTGGTTTCTGGAGTATACCATTCTAACGCTTTTTATAGTTATTTCCACAGAGTCGGCACACGTTGGTTTTTTTCTTATAGACGGTGTGATGGGTTCTTCAGCCGTTCTCCTCATTTTCCTCGCATAGCCTCGTTTGACGTTCCACTGGTAATGATTTCCACACGGTGTTATTTTGAGGGGTGCACACCGCTCAGAGCCCTGATATGGATGCACACTGCACTCTGTGCATGCACACACAGCCTATTGTTGCTCAACCATCTCTTTTTGGAGGAGGTTTTCTTCTCTGATCTTTTGTTCTGGGCTTGCGGATTTGACTCATGATTCAGTGGGTGTCGCTGGCACCTAATCCCCCACACTGAGCCGTGCTCATTCACTGACACTCTGGCACGGGAATCGAATCACTACTGCCAAAAAAGGGGAAGTAAATAAAGGCTTCTTACACCAAATGGACGTTATGTAATCTTCCTGCACCCACCAAACATTTGATTTTACGTGATTTTAAATAGCACTGCTGCTATGATGAACACAAGAAAATCACAGGACACATGATGAATATATGGGTTAACTAAACAATTTCCTTTAGCCTATTATGTTTAATTCAGAGAACGATGACATCATTTCTTTGGCTTCCACAGCATAATACCTTCTGTATATTTTGGGCACTAAAATCATAAGTCGTAAAGAGTAAATAGTAAAAAATAGGTCAAATTTGAATTGAAACCTGACCATGATGTAGATCAGGGGTCTTCAATGTGATTTCAGCCCAAGGCCCCCTTAGCCTTGGATGAGAGAGAGATGAAGCATAGATGTATGAAGCACAAAAGTTAATAATCATACAGCCAATCCCAGTTATGGATCGGATCATATTTTCTGATATGGATATCTCTGGACGGTGTGATGGGTTCTTCAGCCGTTCTCCTCATTTTCCTCGCATAGCCTCGTTTGATTTTGAGGGGTGCACACCGCTCAGAGCCCTGACGTCACATCATTTGGAGTGACGCCTACACGGAAGGGTTGACTCCCACTTTTAGGCAAGTGCAGCCCATGCTGATGAAGGCTGGTGTTGCTGGTACAGAGGCATGTTTCGATTGAGCCCATGTTTTGCCTGCATTTGGAAACAGTAAATCCAGGCTTTCATTTAAAGATGAAATGAAAGCCTGGGTATCGAGGCTACTATCAAATAAAGGCAGAAAAGCCCCAAAAAATATATAAAAACAATTGATAATCATGTGTGAGCAGAGCTGCAAAGTAAATAAGTTGCAGTCAAGTTACATAATTGTACTTAAAGTACAATCATTTAAGTTAGCTCAGAACAATGTTGCAATAGCACATTCATTTAAAACAAATATTTCCAAAGCCATGGCTATTTCTATGACCAACCAGTGACCACTGTACTCATGCACATTTTGGCTGTCTCATCCCTGCTAACTATGCGAGAGACGAACCCAAGCACAATAGCACACTACTTACACACTTAGATCGTATGTAGTGGAAACCTTCTATGTACCCTTCTGTTCCCTCCTATACACAGGTTTAATGTTTGTCTTTTTTAGTTCAATGTTTGTTTTGTAAACGCCATTGACAATGAAGGTAGAATTTACATCATAATGTGCCATTTACATCATATTGTCTCTTTATTGTTAATGGCGTTTAATGTTTGTGTTTGTACCGTTTACATCACCATTACATCACCTAATCAACATGAGTTAGACTTTAATATATTAGCGCCGCTCACTTCACACAGGTGTGATGTTTTATTGTTATTTTAAGTATAACACAAAAAGTACTCGGCGCCGTCTGTGACTTGTTTCCATTTTGGTCCATGTACTCAATTCATCAGTAAAACATAATACAATACCAGAACCTGAACGATGATGCTTTGCTTTATTTGAAGCACGATAACGCCGGCAACCTGGCAACATGCTGTGCACAGCAGCTATATTGGAAAGAAATTGGGCTTCTCCTTACATCTTTCATAGGCATTCTGTTCAAACAGAGTCAGGGTGCTGATAATATGCATGTTGGCTCACTGGAAACACACCAGTGGGTCTCATGGTTCCTTGAGGTGGTTCCAAATGGCCCCTTAGGGGTGTGTAAAAAGTGTGAAAGTGGGTCCATTTGTAAACAGAGTTATGGGGGTAATTAGTTATAAAACAGTTTGTGAACCACTGTGCTGCATTGCATGGAACAGAGCCATCATAATTAAGTATCATTGGTAAGACCTGTGAAGGAACTAATAAGGAAGAGGCCCGATTTCTTCCCAATATGGCTGCACACACTCTGTGCACACACAGCCTATTGTTGCTCAACCATCTCTTTTTCGGAGGAGGTTTTCTTCTACCTCTGATCTTTTGTTCTGGGCTTGCGGATTTGACTCATGATTCAGTGGGTGTCGCTGGCACCTAATCCGGTACCCCCACACTGAGCACCCACCCACGCGGGTGGGTGGGCCGTGCTCATTCACTGACACTCTGGCACGGGAATCGAATCACTACTGCCAAAAAAGGGGAAGTAAAAAAAAGGGGAAGTAAACATAATTTGGGGATCCAAATGAGTTCAAATGGGTTTGATAACTAGTCGTTAAAGGCTTAAAGCTATGTTGAGATGAGTGGTTGTGACGATACAGTAGCTGATGAAGGCGGTGTTGCTGGTACAGTACAGAGGCATGTTTCGATTGAGCCCATGTTTTGCCTGCATTTGGAAACAGTAACCTGAGCAGGGATTCACTGTCAAACACGTCATCAATAGGGGCCTATACGGCCGTCTCCCGACATGAGTCAGACTTTCCGAGCTGTTCCAAAAACATACTGCAAATCAACAGAGTGATCAAGCTTTTCTTTCCAGACCACCTGGGAACCAGCCTCTGTTTGAACCCAAAGCTCCCCTTTTTCCTCGCCGGCTGGCTTATAGTGAGGAACAGTGTTTAGGAGCAGATGTCTTGTTGCGTCAGAAAGGTGACGAGTATAGGGGGGGAACGATTTGACCACCTGTCTCATGCGATGGACGCGACACCCCTGGCTGCAACAGCCGGTGCTGTCCTGTCACGTTCCATGTTGATGCTCCACCTCATTCCACTACTGTATAGTTTGGCTCAGTCAGGGTTAAGCAAATATCAACAGGATTGGTATTTACAAGTGACAGAGACAGTGCCCTCAATACCCTCAAACCTGTCAAACTACTTCTCCAAAGTGAGTGACACCCACAGCCACAAACCTAGAGGGAGCGACCATGATCTGGTACCACCCAAATATGGAAAAAACCTGAGAAAGTTATCATTCTACTGCTCTGCCACCAAAATGTGGAATGCCCAGCTGGCTGACACCATCCATTAAACGGATGAATAACACTGGTTCCTATCAAAATTGGCCTGGAAAAACATCTATCACGACACCACAAGGGGAGATAAATAATTCCATCAGAAGGAATTCACTGCCAACATTTTTCCCTTTTCTCCTTGTACATGTGTTTGTATTTGTTGATGACATGTGTTTGATGTGACATTGTTGAGGGCCTGTGTCCAGATTTTGGTGTATGTAAACCAATCTTTGTCCCAACACAAACATTAAATGCAATTGACAATGAATTGGACAATTATGAGTGGAACACAAACATTGCGTAACACAAACATTGATGTTGAAGGTGAGGACGCAAATTGTGATTGCCCGGGATGAGATGACGTATGATGATGTGCGATGATAAGAGCGCGGCCCCTCACTTCACACGGGTGTGATTTTGTTAAATTCTAAGCTACTGTATATGTTGATATCCTTTTAGCCTTATAATGTAACTGCACGGTTGCATGGTTTCCTATGCCGTTGGTGTGTGAATGTGTGTGTGTGTGAATGGGTTAATTTATTCATTTATTCATTCATTCATTCATTCATCCAAACCTTTAATTATGCTGAAAGTCACTAAGATTACCCTCATTTACTATGAAAAAATAAATAATATACAATTAAAAACAGATACACAGCATGCATGATCAATTTGAACTGTGCAAACGAAATAAACTTTAAAATGTGTTGAAGGGCATTACATGAGTTGAGGGCATTAAAAGAAAAGTAGTCTATTTGACATACTCAGTGTGCATCCTAGAGACATATAAGGGCCGATTCATACTCCTATTTTAGAGCCGAATAAAAGTCGGTTCGGCGCTGTAGAGCCTACAATTTGACGTCATTTGAGGTTCGGGGGAGAGGGGGGGGGCGGGTAGCCGGGTACCGTCCTAAAGTCGGCTCTTTGGTGCTACTGAAAATTTCTGACGAGCCGAAATCATTTCGGCACTACAGCGCCGAAACAGCGGTAAAATAGGAGTATGAATCGGCCCTTAAGTCAAAGTCATTAGATCTTGTACAGCTCTCATTTTTCCAGGACATCTCACAGTAACAAACTACATAGGAAGTTTCCTAATGAGGCTTTAAAAAATAAAAAGGTTTGCTGCGTCTCTCTGCAAAATAAGGCCAAACAACCATACCATCAAGTGCACAGAAAGTGATGAGAAATATGTTGTGCATGTACTATGTTGTCATTTGCAAAACATTTCTCAAATCAAATCCACTCTTGCTCTCCGCTCACACATTTGTTTCATCCCGTCTAGACGGCTGTTGTAATTAATGGACCTTTCAAAACAGCCCAAGTACTCCTCAATCTATTTCTAGATTACTTACTAATCCAAAATGCAGCATTACAAACACCAGTCACAGATCACACTTAATAACTCTGGTTCTGTCTTCACGTCACTGGCTGTTAATTGCTTGCAGAATTTATATATATTAGGGCTGTCAAAATAACTGAGTTAATTAATTTGTGAAATTAATTACAAAAAAAATGTTTAACGCAATTAATCCATGCCTGGATGACCCGCCCCATACATCTAATAATCCCAGCATCGACTCTAGATCGATACAATACTTTATTGGCAGTTCAAAAAAATTACAAAAAGTGACATCATTTTAGAAAACGCCAAATGGACTATACACTATCCATTGTGCCAATTGTGGTCCACCTTGTAACATAATAAAACTATACACAAGCAACCACAAACAAAACAACCATGAAACAAATAAAAGAGAATCCTTATCAGTAGGCTATAAGGCTGCATGGGAGCTATATAAAGGACAAAAGGTACCCTAAGAGAAGAATCCAGAGCATGGGAGATGGGCTATCCAGGGTCGGAAACTGACTATGACCAGTTAGTGTGAAGAGTGACGGAGCCATGATTTAAGGTCTTTCCTAAATCTTGCAAGATAATTTAAGGATTTCAGGTCTGGAGGGAGTGCCTTCCACAGAGTAGTGTCACGGTGCGACTCAGGATATGTAGAACCCAATTGCAGAAACAGAGCAGGAGCAGAGCAGGTCAAATGTAGGTGATTTATTCTCCAAAACACAGGAACACAAGAGAACGCAGGAGAATACAAAGAACACTACAAGAACATAACTAGGACTGAACACTGTAACAACATCTAGTTATGTTCTTGTAGTGTTCTTTGTATTCTCCTGCGTTCTCTTGTGTTCCTGTGTTTTGGAGAATAAATGACCTACATTTGACCTGCTCTGCTCCTGCTCTGTTTCTGCAATTGGGTTCTACATATCCTGAGTCGCACCGTGACAGTACACTACAAGAACATAACTAGGACTAGGACTGAACACTGTAACAACATCTATAATCAAGCAGGGAACATAAGGGACTGAGGGTTTAAGTAGACACAGGGATCACAAAACACAGGTGAACAGAACAAACAATCAACACTGGGATTGGCTGGGAGACTAAAAGGACACAGGTGGAGAAAACTAGTAATCACAGGGAGGTGAGACAAGACAGGCAAACACAACTAGGCAGAACAGGAAACACTAGGGCAACACTGCATAATAAAAGTGTACAACAGACTGATATCGTGACAAGTAGTGGCTGTGTAATAAAATGCATTTTCCCCCTTGAGCGTCCTGAAACTGGGGGGAACTAGATCATGTGAACTTCCTCTGGTTGAGTACCCGTGAGGTAACCCAGCAGGTACTTAGGAACAGAGGCATCTAGGATCTTGAAGACCAGACACAATGAGAGCTGAGATACTCTCTCCTCCACTCTTAGCACGCCCACACCAGGCTACTAAAGTGGGTGGAGGTAAGATGAGACCTGGGGTTTCATTTGAGTAGTAACCTCACAAGCTTGTTTTGGGAGGTCTGCAGCTTTGTTTTGAATGGCTTAGAGATACCTCTGTAGTCTGTACCATGAAGTACAAGCATAGTCAAAGTGACACTGGATGAGGGCACCGGCCAAGGTCCTCATAGCACTGCTGTTGACATAGGGGGATATCCTGCTCAAAAATCGAGTTCTCTGGTTGACCTTTGAGATCACTTTCACCATATCTGCACTATATCTACCCCTATAAGGCTGCACAATTTACATAGGCAGCGTCTCAAATCACATAGCACAACAGAGAGACAGGGATAAACCATCCTACCACATTGGATTTGTTATCTATCTAAATAAATGCACCAAGTCTCTGTGTGTACTACGTCTGTAATCCACGTAACTTGAGAACCGTTCGCCCCACCTACTTAATTCGACACACGTGTCCCACACTCCCACAGGGAGTGCAGTTCCCGGCGTCGAGTCGGTCGAACCCACAGTTGTCCAGAACCGCCACAAAAGGCCTCTGCCCGGGCCACAGCTGACATCACAAGGCCTCTGCCCGGGCCAGACTCCATATGTGGGCATGCCTACGGGTTCGTCCCACCGACGTCTGACATAGACTCCATATTTGGGCTTCTGACATCACGATATAAGTGCAGTGCCCGGTGTCAAGTCGTTCAGACCCACGGTTGTCCAGAACCGCCACAAATGTGCTCTGCCCGGGCTCTGGGCAGGGCTCCTGCCCAGGCTCCCACAGGCACTGGTCCCCACTCTAGTAATAAATAAAACATACATACTGTACGTATACTATACTATACTATACTATACTATACTATACTATACTATACTATACTATACTATACTATACTATACTATACTATACTATACTATACTTACTATACTATACTATACGTATGCTACAGGGCTCCAGACTAACATTTTTCACCAACATCTCAGAACCATCCCAAAATACAATTTGAACTATCAAAGTGAATGTCTTAGAACATACTTTTTATTTATATATATATATATATATGTCATTCTAACCATTCACACTAATGGGAGGGCAGAACATAATAGTTATTTAAAAACATCCAGCATTGCTTTTGAAAGTGGCAAGGAATCATAATAGGTATCAAGGTATCATAATAATCCTTGATATATGCATCAATCCTTGAAGTAAATGCCTTCTTAGAATTTTAAATCATCCCCAGAGGGGTAACATTTTGGAGGGGTCGCCAGTTGCATTTCTGAATATGTGCAAAGTAATGAAAATCTGAATAAAAATATAAATCCATGTTTTCTAAAAAGCAGAGTCACAATACAGAATATTTAGTTAATTTGTATGGAAAAGCTTTCGGATGCACACGTCTGCGTGTGTGGCACTGAAAACTTTACTGACATGCGTCAGAACCCAGGGCCGGATCTACCATATGGGCACTTTGGGCACATGCCCCCCAGGGGCCCTTGGGCACCAGGGGCCCCTCAATTTTTTTTAGTTCCACAGAAAATGTCCCTGCTAATCCGAATGAAATAAATGGTGTCTAAAAAGATTTGTGTTTTATTGTTGGTGAGAAGGGCAGCTGAAAAGTGCAATTGTGTGTAAAGCAGCAACAATGCGCTATAGATTGGCTGTCACTCTGGGGGGGGTAGGCGACCGGAAATAGGCCAATATAACGGCATAAAACTGCCCCAAAACGGCTCCAAAACAGCAAAAATGTTGCACGCGCGTGAAGGGGGGACCTTCGAGCTTCAGTGCCCAGGGGCCCTCAGAGGTGTTAATCCGGCCCTGTCAGAACCTCAGGCTCAGACACATACTGTAGGGCCGATGCATGCACATCCTCAACTTGCCCACTGTGATCTTCTCACTTGCGGGTCGAAGTTGTCATTGTGGGGTACGGTAACACCTCCGGTGGATATCTTTTTATGGATCTTAATATCTTACCTACACCAGGATGCATCCACCGTCCACAGGCTGTTGAGAGCCACTGTTTCATGACTGTACAGTATTAATTTGCGATATATTAACTTTTGGCTGTTAAATTGTACATCTCCTTGTGCTGCAGGGAGCGCTGAGCCTGTTTGAATGGTCCGTCTCTCGTTTAATTTAATTTATTTCTTGTTTTATAGAAATGTTCTGCTGCAACATTTATGTGGCACTGCTAGTCTCATGCTGCTCATAGGTGCGCACAATATGCACATTTTCAGTGCGCAAAATGCCTCTAGTCCCGAAACCGTCCCGGCTGAGATCAGTTTAAGTCCCAAATAGATATTTTACAGTCCCTGGGACTTAGGGACTCCTTTAGTCTGGAGCCCTGGTGTGCTAAATGTATATCCGCCTTCTGACTTTCCATTCCAATAACAATATACAGAAAAACATGGCATATGTCGGACATAGTTCGAATGGTGTAGGCTAATACAGATTAAAAAAAATATCGTTTGACAGCCCTAAGCCAAGGGCCAAGGGCCAAGGGCCTTCTGGTTGTCCCAAAGACCAGGCTTAAAACTATGCATGAGGCCCATGGAGCCTACTGTATCTTCTATCTCTGTATTGTGTGAGGCAGCTTGATGTGCAAGCATCCCCTGGACATGACGGTGCATGTGTTTGGTCCGACATAGCAGTCCACCAGGCATTAGTCCGACACCCTACCTAAAACCCGCCCTAAACCTAACCTCACAGGAAGCCACAGGTTAGTTTTAACCTGCCATACATGTCACTCTGGGGTGCTAGTATGTCACGGGGACTTACCCCCAATCCAATCCTTGATTCCAAGCACGGAGGCAGTGGGTCCCATCCCATTTTTATAGTCTTTGGTATGACCCAGGCGGGGAATCGAACACTCTAACCCAGGAGTTTTCAATGTTTTTCAGGCCCCTTAGCAGAGAGAGAGATGAAGCATATTGTATAACATTGTGTTGTAGACTTAAGTTTAAACTTATTGTTTGACAGAACTATCATCGGTGTAGTAGCTCTGTGTTGGATTCATGTGTATTTTCAGACATTTAACCACATTTAACAACAATTTATAGTAAACCCATGACCTTTAATTGGCTGTTCTTCTTTCCCTCTAAACCAAATCTACAGAGCGTGTAGATCGGATATTTTCAGCCAATGCTTCTCCCAGAATACGGATGCTATAGGGTTCAAGGGTTTAAATAAATAAATAATAATCTAAATTCCTATCACACAAAGATTCAGCGGCCCTCCTTTAGTAACTCTGTGGACTGCCTAGGGGTCCCGCTCCTCTTGTTGGAACTAAGACCCCTGCTCTAACCACAAGGCCACTGTAATATGACCACAGACCATGTTGTTCACACAGCAGCAAACATGTGAATATAGTCAATAAGAGACTCACCCATGGGAACGTCTTTTTGTGTTTGAGTTACACAATGACAGGGACACCCGTGTCTGTGTCAATGCTGGCTACAGTGGTGCACACACAGTAACTAAGTACATTTACTCAAGCAGTGTTGGTTTTTTTTCGACTAAAACTAAGACGAAAAATGTTTGTCGACTACCTTTTTTCACTGAAGTAATTTTACATTTGGTTGCATGCTGAAAATAGCCGATCTACAAGCTCACAACGCGTCGCACTGCGATCCGTTGTGAGCTTGTAGATCGGCTATTTTCAGCAAGTGTAAAATCAGTCATTACGACAACATCAAGGCCCGCCAAAAGAGATTTAGTCGACTAAATCAACCGTAGATTTAATCTTATGACATTTAGTCGACTAAAACTAGACTAACACTAAAACCTTCCAGGTGACTAAAACTATTCAAGAGACTATGACTAAAACTAAAATAAAATAATTCTTCCAATAATTCTCTGATGAAGTCAAGTACTTACATGGTACTGATGAAGTCAAGTACTTACATGGTACTGATGAAGTCAAGTACTTACATAGTACTGATGAAGTCAAGTACTTACATTGTACTGATGAAGTCAAGTACTTACATGGCACTGATGAAGTCAGTATACTTACATGGCACTGATGAAGTCAAGTACTTACATGGTACTGATGAAGTCAAGTACTTACATGGTACTGATGAAGTCAAGTACTTACATGGTACTGATGAAGTCAAGTATTTACATGGTACTGATGAAGTCAAGTACTTACAAGGTACTGATGAACTCAGCGGCTGTGTCAACCAGTGGTGGAAGAAGTACAAACGTATTGGCCTCAAAACATGCTTAAAGGTCCAAAAGTAAAACGCATTATGCAGAATTAATGTCCCATTTCCCAGGTTGGTTTTTTTCTCCTTTTTTCTTCAACATGTTAAAAGGAAAATAGCAGATAAGTATTGAAAAATGGACATACTCAAGTAAAAACTAAAATACCTCAAAAGTGTACTTAAGAACAGTACTTGAGTAAATGCGAGTAAGTGCACTTACTTTCCGCCATGGGTTAGGGTTAGGCAAACATGTGAAACATGTCAATAACAGAGTCACCCATGGGAACACGCGCACACACACACACACACACACACACACACACACACACACACACACGTCACGTATCTGTACGTGTCATTGTCGGGTGGAAACCGTGTATGTCCAAAGGAGGTTTAAAATAGTAAAAATAGCAGATCTACAAGTTCACAGCGTGCATTGTGAGCTTCTAGATCTGCTATTTTCAGTCCTTTTGTGTGGAACTCTTGTATATGATTTGAGAGACTCTACTCATATAATAAGGTTTGTCAAGGAATATCACCCTAGCCCATATATTTAAAAGGGGAATATCTGGTTGCTGCCTTCAGGATTACAAGCAGCATTCCAAAACACAATAAGGTCATAAAGAAGTATATCTGTCCATCAGTCAATTTAATCTGACCAGTGACCACAGGGGTAGACTGAGCAGTGAATGTTGCTCTTGTCTTCATATTTTATGCAAGTCATTTATTTTGCTTTTTTCTCTGTGTTGTGCTTGTTGCATACATGGCTGCTGCTGAGTCCCATGAAGACACATTTCAGTGTGTCGGACATTCATTTATGGGAAAATAAGAAAACCAACATCAAAATGTGAAACATGGAGATACAAGGTTTCTGCTTCAGAGGTTATCTGCGTAGTGTTGTGATGCTCGTCAGCAGGCTGAGTCAAGGTGCAGTGTGTGTGTGGCATCATGTGACATGCAGGAACCAGAGTGTGACGCACACGTGCAGGACAGAACTGGTCAGGATGGGCAGGATAAGACTGGACAAGACAGGAGGGGGACGCACTCACAACAATGACTAGGCAATTCTCTCGCTGCACTCCGCAATGACGTGGCACTTCTCTCTCTCTCTCTCTCTCTCTCTCTCTCTCTCTTTTCTCTGCCGGAAGGAGGAGGAGGAGGATGATGATGAGGCTATGACAACAAGGGGTTTTTATAGCCTACTTAATCTGTACATTTATCTGTATGTATTAATCTAAGTTGTATCCCTGTCGTGTCGTGTCGTGTCGTGTCGTGTCGTGTCGTGTCGTGTCGTGTCGTGTCGTGTCGTGTCTGTCTGTCTGTCTGTCTGTCTGTCTGTCTGTCTGTCTGTCTGTCTGTCTGTCTGTCTGTCTCATCGGCAGTGGCTCAGGTAGAGTAGCCGTAGAGGGGTCAGATGTCTGTCTGTCTCATCGGCAGTGGCTCAGGTAGAGTAGCCGTAGAGGGGTCAGATGTCTGTCTGTCTCATCGGCAGTGGCTCAGGTAGAGTAGCCGTAGAGGGGTCAGATGTCTGTCTGTCTCATCGGCAGTGGCTCAGGTAGAGTAGCCGTAGAGGGGCCAGATGCAGTGGCTCAGGTAGAGTAGCCGTAGAGGGGTCAGATGCAGTGGCTCAGGTAGAGTAGCCGTAGAGGGGCCAGATGCAGTGGCTCAGGTAGAGTAGCCGTAGAGGGGTCAGATGCAGTGGCTCAGGTAGAGTAGCCGTAGAGGGGCCAGATGCAGTGGCTCAGGTAGAGTAGCCGTAGAGGGGTCAGATGCAGTGGCTCAGGTAGAGTAGCCGTAGAGGGGTCAGATGCAGAACTTGAGGTTCCCAGTTCCGTCCCAGGCTCCCCCAGAGTTAGTCTGTCTCTCGAAATATATATTTACTCGCGACCCATAAACATAGGTCCACGACCCAATCGTGGGTCCCAACCCAAGGTTTTGGTTAACGGTGAGCTAGAGAACATGCACTCAGGGTTTTTACGTTAATGTTCACCACGTAATTGCATAATGTCAGCATGCATATTGCATAATATGTGATGACTTGGAGTGTTGAGGTCACGCTCTAGAGTTACATTTGTTACAGATTCCAGTTAATTTAAAAACGGAATTCTTTCTTCTAGCCGGGCATTCATTCCTATTGACAATACTGTAGGCTATAGTGTACTGTATACAGTACTGACTGTATACAGATGAAGCAGTACGTGTCCCTTCACTTGTAGGCTAAGTAGGCAACATGACGCCATGCGTCATAAACCTTTGTGTTTATGGTTGTTTACTATAGTGACAGTAGCACTGTATGTGTGCGCGTCCGTGCGTGTCTGTGTGTGCGCGCAGGTGCGTGCATTTGTGCATGAAAAGCATTAACAAGAGATTGTGACTATTAATGTGTTTTGTGTGAAATATATCCGTTTGGGGGGGGGGGGGGGGGGTTGGCAGGGGGTGAGATCCAATCAGTGCGTGCGCTAATCTTTGCCGCGACCCGCCCCTCTAGACCAGAAACCTATATAACACATTAGCTCAGGCTACTTTTCACCTGACAGGGGGGAGTTTTCCCGGTAGGACGTTGTATCACATGGAAGGAACACGTTATTCCAACCAGTTGCTTGCCCCTCCATCAGGTGCCCCGGCTGGCCAGGGGGAGGTGAGGATGGAGTTACTGCATGTTTTTGTGAGGGTACCTATACCCTAGGGCCCACAGAAAGAACATGCAAACTCCACACATAAATGTGGCGGATTCTGCCAATCCTAACAAAGCGGTTTGTTGCCATTTGCGGATTTCCACAAAAAACAAGAATTGATGAACATCAATTAATTACCAGCTGCCTTATTACATCTGCAGAATTGTGCTGTGCAATTACTTGCCTGGGTTAGCTTGCGTGTTGTACCTCATGAAAGTTGAATAAGAATAAGAATCCCTTGGTGAAATAACTAGTGGGTTGTTGTTGCAACTTGCTGGCTGCAATGCAATACTATCCCATTGTCTGAGAGGTCAGCTAGCTAGAGGCAAAAAGTGTCTGGTTCATAGGGACGAGGCAGCCAATCAGAAAGATAGGTGACTACGGCAGCCAATTAAATGGTAAGTTGCCACTACCAACCTGATAGAAAGTAGACCAGCCTGGCAGCTGGTACAAAAAGGAAAAAGAAAATAAATGAATGCTCTGTTCCCATTGAAAAGCATAGGCATTACGGTTTGGTGTGATCGCACCCTAATACTCCCATTATGCAGTTTTATGGGAAAACAACTGGCAGTTTAGTTATTCATTCGGTTGCAGCTTCACCAAGCTGGCTTCCCAGATGATTCGCCATGAGCGCTTGGGAGGGAGCTGTTGGGTTTAACGATGTACTTTTTCTGTTTTGTATGTGTCTCTGGAGTTAACATTACTCTAGCCTCGATACCCAGGCTTTCATTTCGTCTGCGCGAAAGATGAAAGCCTGGAAAAAGCCGTGGGCTGAACCAGTCTAAAAGTGGGAGTCAACCCTTCCGGGTGGGCGTCGCTCTAAATGATGTGACGTAGCGCTGCACTAGGGGGGAGAGGAAGGGCAGGGGGTGACGGACAGATCGATGAGATCCAATCAGGGTGCGCGCATTTCTGAGGCGCGACCCGCCCCTCTAGACCAGAAATGTCTCTGCTTAGGTCAGGCTAACATTACTCTAATAGACCCCTAGGTGTGGTTGTTAGAATATTCAAATAATGTCTTCCCTGTGTATTTTTTGTTTCTTCCTGAAAGCTGAAAGCCTTTGAGTCAAAAGGCCCACTCGAAATAAAACCACTTTTGTGACATCATAACCCTAACCCAGGGGTCGGCAACCCAAGATGTTGAATGAGCCATTTTCGACCAAAAAAATTAATTCAAAATCTATCTGGAGCCGCAACATTTTTTTAGCCATAAAATGCTTATATAATGAAGACAAAAGGGCTGCAAGTGGATATTAGCCTATCTATCAAAATAAAAAGTGCGCTATGGTTTAACTTTCATTACGGGCCCGTTCGGAAATAGCGCACTGAGCGCACTGTGCAATGCAAACTAATATAGGCGAGTGCGCTCCCGGTGCGCATTTCCGAACGCAGTCAACGCACCCTCCATTATTATGCCATGTTTTTTGCATTGTGTTCTTACCCGTTTAATGTGATTTCTGTGTGTGGACATCGCTGGAGAGCTTCTCAACACTGGGCACGTAAAATGTCACTTTAATCTTCACACACAACTGCGCAGGCTCTCATCGGTGAGGCGTGTGCGGTATTTGGATTTAATGTAGTTCATGTTTGAGAATATCTGCTCACAACGTTACTCCACAAATACTCCAAATGCGAGTTTCTTCATGTTCACATAATTGTCTGGAAGAGCATTCGTTTCCACACAAGTGTGTCGTGTTTTGGGAGGTTTACAATATCGGTATTTGCCTGTATGCTTAATCTGCAGTGACAAACTATCAAACAATAAAAAAGTAACGTTGAAAGACATTTCCAGGGAAAGCATGCTAAGTTTGCATGAATGAGAGAAAGAGGGCTGTTGCAGTCACAGAACTGCTGAAGAAAGCAGAAGGGAGCAAAGTCAGCAAACTATAACTTTTAAGAAGTGGATCGCAATCATCGCAGCTTTAAACTCCACCACTGCTGGCTGCTGCTATAGTTTCGTTGCAACACGGGAGATAATACAACGTCTATATGACTCCTTCATATACTGTAGTCACCGTCTGTGAACGGCTTGCCACGTTTTATTTATTGTTTGATAAGTTTGTCACTGCAGATTTAGCCATGGTGCGTCATGGCAACTGCAGCCTGTTTTATGCAATCGCTACATTTACATTGTAAACGTGTACATAAACATTCAGATTCCAAATATAAAGTACTCGCCACGTGTGCCACTGGTGTTAGAATGTTGCTGGTACAGCGATTAGCATTTCTGCATCCCGCGTTGTTTAATAAAAAGCATTTTTATCCGAGCTGTTATTTTGCCATTGGCTTTCAACTACGCGCCCCCAACCGGTGTGCAACTGTGGATTTCCCAACCCCGTTTGAGACAAGTAGACGGGGCGCTCGGATAAAAATGCTTTTTATTAAACAACGCGGGATGCAGCAATGCTATTCACTGTACCAGCAAATTTCTAACCCCCGTGGCACATGTGGCGAGGACCTTATATTTGAAATCGGAATGTTTATATACACGTTTGGACTGCGATTGCGTAAAACAGGCTGCTGTTGCGTCATGGGATACTGCAGATTAAGCATACAGGCAATCCATCTTCTGCATTGGCTGTGAAGGCATAAGCGTCTGTCCACGAATTGTTAAATCCTCTGTTTTCGTCGGCTATCTTTCTTTTTCTCCCTGTAGATGTAGCAGGCACCAGCCTCACACACCCACCGGTTTGTTTATAATAGTGTCAGGCGCGCAGCATGCGAGTGTGTCGCATGCTATGACGCGAATTTTAGTTGACATTATTGAAACTTAATATTTATTCTACACATTTTTACAAAATTGGGAAACTTAAGAATGTTTCTGTCACGTTTTGCCTCCTACAGAAACCATAAATGAAAAATAAAAATGTGAAAAAATAAACATTTATACATTTTCATCGATTTTTTTGTAATGCTACAGAGAGCCACCAGGGGAGTGCTCAAGAGCCGCATGCGGCTCTAGAGCCGCCGGTTGCCGACCCCTGCCCTAACCCCTCCCTCATTATCATACAACAACAGCTGTGGGATGAGGCTCAAGTTCAGGTGGGCGGTGCTAAGGTGAAAACAGGGTATACTTAATGAACTGAATCATTTTTATCACTTTCTGTAACCTCTAAAGAAATTTACAGAAACAATGTACGGCACTCCATCTTTAAGAGTCTTGCTCAGGGACACGTTGACATATACTGTAGGCCTATTGCAGGGAACGACTGGGACCGAGGGCGGGCCACAGGAGATGAACTGCTGAGCTGTGGACTTCCGATTACCAAAGCTTCTCTACCCGACCGAGCTACCGCCGTCCTCAAAAGGAAAGAAGAATTTGTATTGTCTTCTCATTGTTGACAACTGATGCAGCCTGAAGGGCATAGAAAGAGAATGTCTGACGTCAACCAACTAGACCATGGCAAAAACTAGACCATTGTGATCTGTTATGTCAAAAACCCCAAGATTATTATTTCTGTGGAAAATATAGCCTTGTTTTGGTCCTAAATTACCGTAAGCAGCCAGTGAGTCAGCCCTGGCAGGAACACGGTACGAAGCCGTTTTATTCCCCATTAAAAGGATGATTACAGTAACTGGATATGAGCTGCAGAAGACTGACAGCATCCCCTCCACGTAATTGATTCTCCTCATCAATGCGATTATGTGATGAAAGCGAAATGATGATGGTGGTGGTGGTGGTGCTCCTCTAAAGCGCATCGTCGTCTCACTGTGCGTGCGTGCATGCGTGTGTGTGTGAGTCATTCAGTCTCAGTATGTGGTTCATCCACTGTTAACGGCACTCATAGTGTTCGTGGAATGCGTTTGCCCACAGGGCTCCATTTGTAAGTAGAAGCGGAAAACAGAGAGGGGGGGGGGGGGGACCTTTTAGGTATCGTTGTTGTAGAAACCTCTCATCTCCATACTCCTACATTTTTGTGTTGTTTTTTTCTCGTAAATGTATGCCCTACTTGGTCATACTTCAGCGTCACACTAAAGCATCAAAGGTAGCAGATCTGCTAGCGCGAAACCTGATGAGAAATGATGCGTTTTGAGCTTGTTGATCTGCTACTCGAATGTGAATCCTGAAAAGTAACCGTTTTTAACAGAGACGATGTGCACGTAATACCTGCAGGTAGGTAGGCCTACAGTTACAGTAGGCACTTGCTTTCAGTAAAGCAACGCTCTGCTGCCTCCTGGATTATGTGCAAATTGAAAACAGGTGGTATGCAGGCCGGGCTGCTGAGTGATTATCCAACGAGCACTTCCAAACTCCAACACATAGAAACCTGAATTGATTAAATCAATTACCAGCTGCATTATTATTAATCTGCGGGTGTCCGCTATAACTGCCTCTGTCAGTTTCAGCGCAGTAGTTTAGGTAGGAACCAAAATTCTCTAAAGCAGAAATATTGTGTTCTGAGTCGTTCAATCATTTCCACCCGGACATATTTGCGGTGTGCACAGAAACAGTGCATCGCGGTTTAGCTAAGCCCCCAGTGAGGCTCTCAACGTTGAGGCGCTCGGCCCTATAGTGGTAAGAGCGGGGACTGCAGGTGGATGATAGACTGCTATTGCATAGCATCTGGTAAAATAAATCACCTGCTGAATTTCTTCACATAAAGTAGCTCATAACATTCGTAATCCGTTGAATTTTGATTAAACAAACATGCAATGTTGGCGAGTTTGACATTGTTTAATACAATCAGATAGGACTTTTCTATTTGGATGTGTGGGCTGTCAATGGGAAATTGCACCTAGTTAGCACCTTGCTGTTGCTAGCAAGATGGCAGTGGTGTGTATAAGGTCAATAGCCTGTGTCCCAGTAATGGCAGCTGATGGCTGATTATGTCTGATTAGTTCTCTCATGTGTTGTGTTGTGCCTGTGGACAGGAACGGCGGCCAGGGGAGAATGTCACCGTCACATTTGGAAGTGGAACAAGAAGAAATTGGAACATTTCTCCTTGAGTGACTTACAACAGTTGTTGTTGTTGTTGTTCTTGCGGGGGATTATTTGACAAGTACATGTTATAACAACCATTCATGATGAGAGCTTAATTGTCTCTGACAGACATCTGTCATAGAACAATATGGTGTGAGAACATTTTATTGTCTCGAAGGCAGGGGGAGAGAGTATGTTGCACTCCGTCAGTCCGTCCCTGTGTGTGTGTGTGTGTGTGTGTGTGTGTGTGTGTGTGTGTGTGTGTGTGTGTGTGTGTGTGTGTGTGTGTGTGTGTGTGTGTGTGTGTGTGTGTGTCTGTGGACAGCTAATCTCTGGCACCGTTGGCTTGATCTCAGCCACAGCCACACACTAGCTCTGGTCCATAGCCTCCTGCATTTTACTCACGTTGCATTGAGGCTATGCGACCGTTCTATTTCCTTGCTCACATGAAACGCGGACCAATGTTTCACCTATACTCACCCATACAAAGGCAGGTTGTGTCATTAGAAAGCCTACTTTCCTTAGTGGATGCACCCTGAGCCCCCCACAAGTATAAAATGTACTTTTTGGCCAGAAAGGGATTTGTTTTCCACCTCTGGTGAAAAGAAATTCCTTTCTGGCCAAAAAGTACATTTTATACTTGTGGTGGGGGGCTCAAAGTGCATCCACTAAGGAAAGTAGGCTTTCTAATTACACAAACTGCCTTTGTATTGGTAAGTAGGTGAAACGTTCTTTTTATTTTTGTAACAGAGGAGAGGTTTGATTTTGATTTTGATTTGATTTATTTAGAAAAGCAATCATAATACAACATTATAATCAGCGATTCAAGGATTTCACAGTAAAGTCCAAAGACTTATTTCCACTGAGGTCCTCTCACACTGAACGGAACAATACTTTAAAATACATCACAAATTTGGTGATCACAAGGTTTGTCCGCGTTTCATGGGGGCTAGGAAATAGAATGGCCACATAGCCTCAATGCAACGGCAGTAAAGTGCAGGAGACTATGGACCAGAGCTAACTCTGCCGCAACTTTTCCACATTGGCCTGTTATAGCGCCACCAGGAGGCCGCTTTTTGCAAAACACAGTTTTTTTTCACAGTACACCATCACCTACAAATTTTGTCCAAACATCACGCAAATTGGTACACACTACACAGTCTCTATATAGCCATTAAAATGAAACGGGTCTTTCAGATATTTCATACTCCATCCTGATTGACTACGATTGTCTTCCAAAGGTTGCAGGAGTGCTCCGTTTTGAACAAAATGCCGCACATCATGAACACATTGTGTGATTTCCGTGAAATTTTGCACGCACATTCCCACTAGGCAGAGGAAGAAATATATATATATATATATATAATTTATATATATATATATTACATATAGGACAACTTGACCTGAGAAGCTGATAAGTGGCGCTGATAAGCCCGGATATTAGAATGCATGCCAGTGATGCAACCATGGGTGCACAGTGCACCCATGGTGGCATCTGAATCCATTCTCTTCGGATCAAATAGTAATCTCAGCAAGGCAGATGGCTTCTTGATTAGAGTGGGTGGCAACTGACAATATTATCACACAAAAAGATGAAATTACCTACCTAGGTTCCATCCTGGAGGCTAATTTTTCCGGTGATAAAATGGCCACCAACGTAATCAAAAAAGTAAATCAAAGAACAAGATTCCTTTACAGGATCTCCTCACTGGTCAACAAAAACACCTTGAAGACCTTAACAGGAGTCCTCGTACATGGTTTCTTTGACTATGCATGCACCTCTTGGTACCACAGCACCTCATAGGCCCTTAAAACAAGGCTCCAGACCTCCCAAAACAAACTGGTCAGGCTCCTACTTGGCCTCACCCCTGCCCACTTTGACAGGTTGGAATGGCTTAGGGTCGACGACAGAGTACAGCATCTTGCAATGGGTCTGGTCCACAAGATTCGATACACCACCAAGATAAGATACCCATGTACCTGTCTAAATACTTCCTTAATGTAAACACCCACAACACCAGAGGGAGTGCAACAAACCATGTACAACCCAGATCCGGCACGAACAAGGGACTAAATTATTTTCGCTCCTATGCCACCAAAATGTGGAACGCCCTACCAACAGTCATTAAGACATGTGAATTCCTTGACTCCTTCAAAACCGCTCTCAAAGGGCACCTACGGACGGCTGCAATTTGAAACTGGCCCCTGTAAAATCGGAATCCCCCCCATTTGTTTTCCCCCCCTGAATTGAACAAGGTGGACCCTCTTGTAAACAAGTGTAATGCTTTATTGGGTCGTCCACTCACAGTTAACAGTCTT
Source organism: Protomyctophum parallelum (assembly GCF_964188405.1). NCBI lineage: Eukaryota > Metazoa > Chordata > Actinopteri > Myctophiformes > Myctophidae > Protomyctophum > Protomyctophum parallelum. The sequence continues at coordinate 42,227,901 of NC_139700.1, forward strand.
TGTATTGAGTTGTGCTTGAAATGTACTGTAATTCTGCAAACTGTTAATAAATATTTGAATCAATCAAACCCTACAATGTGTTCCTGATATGACTGACTCTTGGACGGTCAGATATTTGCTGTGTCCCCTGCTTCCTGTCCCTTCACATGTCTACTGTCTCTTGTCAATGTATCTTTTTGGCATAAAAATGCCAAAAATAAATAATTCAAAAAAGACCCCCCCTCCCCCACCCCGATTGATTGATTGATTGATTGGTTGATGGATGGGATACTTTATTCACAAAAAAAGGCCTGAGGGCTTATTTCCATCGTGGTCCTGTGTATTCAATATAAGGAAGCAGCTGCTGCACAATTGTATTGAGCTTTCAACAAGAACTTCATTACGATAACAGAACAATGTTTAGAACCCCCACCCACCCCCTTCATCCCCGTGGGGCCTCCTTGTTCCAAAGTGTCAGACTCCTGTCACTGTCACTCACATGTGTTGTTGGGGTCAGGGTGCAAAACAACTTCAAGATTCCTGCAAGGGGGGCATTTGGGGCTAGCTATAGGGTCCCTATATCAACTTAAACAACTGTTATTGTTTGGGTTAAATATTAAGAGTCCTGTGTGATATGCTGTAACTGTAAACGGCCTCCCCCCACCATACAATCTACATCCAAACCCTTGTGAAAAAATTCAATGACTGTCTTTTGTATAAGACAATTCCATCTGAACAGGACAAGCAGGGTCCTTTTATGGCACTTACATTTAAATGGGTCAGGACTGTGTGTGTGTGGAATGTATAGTATGTATGTTAATGTTTGCTGGAGGCACCTCCATGGTCCTGACTGAGTCATTTACATATAAAAAAACAAGAAACCCCTTCCAGGCACAGACAATGCAAACACGATCTTTAGAAGCAGGTGCCGATACCGTAAACTTAACATATGGATGGCAATTAGCACATTCATGCAGGTTGGGGGGTTGACTCAAAGTGCAAAGTGAGTGTAAAAGGTTAATGAGATTTTAGGATTTGGAATGAGCCTGCTTTAATGTCACATCTGCTGCGCTTTACTGTAAAGTGAGATGGAAATGATACGATAGAATTATACATTATATTGTTATGATGTCTTCCCCTTTTGCCTTATGATAATATGTTCTGACATTTTGCATATTTTAAGAGTCAAGATGCCATTCCACAGGCCTGGTATCTATTGTTTTTGGGTACAGCTTGGTCCTTTTTGGCAACATATTCTTTCTTATCATGACTAAAGGCTTAACTATGGTCCCTTCTGTTCATGACATGAATTACTTTGCCCACTCACCTGTGTGTGTCTAAAGCGCATTATGGCATGGACTTTTCCACCCTCTTGACTTTAAAAACTATATGTTTTATAGTTATATAGTTATAGTCCTCACTCCTCAGTGTAATTGGCCCTTAAAGCAGCTTAGTGGGCTGGTGTTTAGAGTGTCCGCCTTGAGACTGGGATGTCAGAGGTCAGATTCCCCTGCCAGGTCATACCAAAGAATATGAAAATTGGACCAAGCATAAAGGTTTGGGGGTACGGTAAATACACGGTTAGAAAAATGGGAAAACGTGAACAGTATACAAAAAAGAGGGGGAGGGGGGGGGGACTTTTACTCTTTCTTTTTTTTAATAATTTTTATCCCACGATTTTGTAACCCATTTTTCACCCCTGTGTCAATTATCTAATGTGATCCTGGGCTCTACACACCCTCCGCCAACCTGGGGAGAGCAACAGACTTGAACTCATGCTTCCTTCATGCCTGAGTGTCCAAGTTGCTCCTTTACACCTGACAGGGGGGAGTTTCCCTGGTTGGACATAGGGCGTGGAAGGAACACGTTATTCCATCCAGTTCCTTTCCACTCCATCAGGCGCACCGGCTGGCCAGGGGGAGGTACCTACCCTAGGGGACACGGGGAGAACATGCAAACTCCACACAGAAAGGCCCTTTGGCCACCCCCGACTTTTACTCTTTTACAGGGGCCAGTTGCGAATTAAGTGTAAGCTGTTTTGATTAAGGAAGATAGGGATTCACATTTCTGAGTGGTTCTCAAACGATTTTGATTCAGGACACACTGACACCCTAACATTTCGGTGAATGACATTGTTACCATGCACGGTGTGAAGCGTTGTGAGCTTGTATGTTGCTTCTTTTTGAAAATAGTAGATAATAATACATTTACAAAGTAACTTAAGTTTGCTTCTTAGATGTAGTAGAAGCAGAGAGTATTGAAAAATACATACTCAGGTAAATACCTCAAAACCATGTATCAGTGTTGCCTGCTTTTACGGGGGAGAACCGGAGGTTATGCAATAACCGTGGTTATGTAAATTGTGCAAGCGAGCATTCGCTCGCATTGGGAGCGGATCGACAGAAAACACATCTTATAAACTCACATTACTATGATATTTATATAGGAATGGGTCTTGTGCGTCATGACGCAGGACGCACCCGGCCTCCGGGTATATAAGCACCCCCTGCGCATGCGGACTCATTCAGATACTTTCCTTCTGCCTATATTCGCAAGCGAGAAGGGTATGGGAGCGCAGGGATCGCTCTTAAATCCCACCCTAGTCCTTTGCCCAGAGGGGTCAAGCTGTCTAGGGAATTAGGCCCGAATAGGTGGGCCTGGAGCATATTAGGCATATACTGTAGGTCTGTCGGCTCCTTACATAAGAACCAGGCCATTGGGTCGGTGACCTGGTGGACCTCGACCTCACCTTAACTCCACTGGGCCGGTGGCTTGGTGACGTGTTGATGTAAATAGTGCAAGCGAGCATTTGCTTACGTAAGCTAAGCTATATGTATATATATAATAAAATACTTTTATACAGTGATAACAGCTTGCTGCCTGTCGATATAGCAGAAGGAGAGATGAATGAGTGCGCATGCGCAGGGGACGCTTACATACTCGGAGGCCGGGTGCGTCCTGCGTCATGACGCACAAGACCCATTCCTATATAAATATTAGTAATGTGAGTTCATAAGATGTTTTTTCTGTCGATCGGAGCGTTAGCATATAACCTGTGTAGAGGACTTCTATAGGTTCACTTCATGTTGTTTTGTGGGTTGTGTGAGTGTTTATAGTTTCTACGTAACTCCCTCCTGTTGTGACTGACTGACAGTGTGTCTGAGTTCTTGTTCTCCGAATCTAGTCTACTATAATTGTCTTGTCCTATGTTTTTCTCTTTTCTCAATCTGAGCCGCGGGCCAGTGTAATTATACTGGTTATAGGGGGAAGTGTAATAACTGGATGGGGGGAGGAGAGGGGGAATTGACATTCAGTAAATGTTGTATATGGAATTATAGTGTTGTGTGTGCTGTAACAGTTTGCATTCGAGATGAGCCTATATGGCATTCACATGATCTCTGGGACCTCCGTTGAACTCTCCTCTGCTTTTCTGTGTGGGAAAGAGGAGGGGCAGTTATGTTTCACATTTACTCTCGCGCACCCTCATCCCTGTTGTGTTCTAGTACAGGCTGTTCTAGGACAGTTTTAAGTGCTGCACAGCACGTAACAATCAATACAGCCTTTATCCTAAGCAGTGAACCGGGGTTAAGGTTACTTTAGCCTTTCAACAACTGTCAAACACACCAAACACAACAAGTGTCAAACTGGTGGTACAACCAAGGTGAACCTCACAACTTAAGCCCTATTTTTTGTACAATGGTGTTTGCAGTGTTCATTTTGTTGACTAAGACTAAAAGAATAAGATTTTGATATTTAGTCTAGACTTGACTAAGACTAAACAATTTCAGAAGACTAAATAGGACTAAATCTACTGAAAACTAATAACACTGTGGTGTGTGTAGCACCAATAGAGTGAGGGTCTACAAGGACAGCTGAGATTGAAGATCGATCAGCACAAAAAAACCACTTTGAAGTAATATAGGGACACCAGGTTGAAAGTGGTTAAATTGGGCTTTAGGTGGACTCTGAGGTCTTGCATGTACAGTACCAGTAGTTCTCAAATGTTTTGATATCAAGGACCCCTTAAATTAACTACTGCCAGCACAGATAGTTATTACACAAGTAAAGCACGCATGGTATTGTTGCACCACAGGGGGCAGCAGAAGCTAACATGGTCACAAGATTCCAGGAATCTTCAATCTGAGTCATCATACAGTCAGGTGTTGTGTAGTCGATGCTCTCTCTACTGCAAAGACATTACTCATAGGTCTAAATATTCTAAAACCATAATAAGTTAATTCCCAACTTCATCATAAAAGTGTCTCACAAAAGTAGTGAACTACAAGCTCGCATCTGCTATTTTCTTTTCTTTTCTTAATGATGATTAAAAAGGAATGGTATATTGGATGTTTCTATTCTGGAAATGATAGCACCAGAGAGGATTCTGTCTGCAGCTAAGACACATGGCATCATTGATGTGTGTGTGTGTGTGTGTGTGTGTGTGTGTGTGTGTGTGTGTGTGTGTGTGTGTGTGTGTGTGTGTGTGTGTGTGTGTGTGTGTGTGTGCGTGCGTGCGTGCGTGTGTTACTGGATCAGTGGTTCACATTGAAGGACACCCAAATTCTGGTCCACGGGCCCCCCATCTGAAAGGACATTGTGCCAGGGACCCCCATACATTAAGATTTGTGTAAAAATGTAAAAATAGATATTTCTTTTGATACTAGCAGATGTACAAAATCTACTTAGTTTCAAGTGGCCTACTGTATATTCACGAGTTGACACTAAACGTCTCAGGAAATTAACGCTCACCCCAAATCACGCACTCCCTAGGTCAAATCACGCACTCCCCAGGTCAAATCACGAACTCCCCAGGTCAAATCATGCACTCCCCAGGTCAAATCACGCACTCCCCAGGTCAAATCCTGCGACCTCGGAACGGTCGCCGCGAGGTATTCCTAAACGTAGCTTCTGCAAAACTATGCTTTAAACTTATAACCTTATTCTTAATCTTAACCTCAGTAAAACTATGACTAAAACTTTTATTCTCTTAACCTCTGTGAATCTATGTATTGCCCTAACCTTATTCTTAACCTTAACCTCAGTAAAACAAATTAATGAACCGCTGGGGGCAAGCGATCAGCTAAACAAATGGGGTGATGGGCCGAGTATGTTTTGGGGTGAGCCTTCTGTCATGGTTACCGTCTCAGAGGCACCAATCCGAGTTTGTCAATCTGCTACTTCTGCCGTTTTTGAATTTGACAGTTGCGTTTGAGATTTCCACCTGACAGAGACAAAATGGTTAAGCAGGTCTTTTTTTAAATATTCATTTTTGGCATTTTATGCCTCGTCAGCCAATTTCAAGCCATGTTCTACTTGCCCAAAGGTCACGGACAATTGCCCAAACGTTTTATTTACTTGCAATGGGAAGTGTTTACACTGATTTTGATGCTATATCAAAAACTGTAGCACCACTGTACTAAATAAAGAACAAATATAATAATCTAAAATTCCTGAGTAAATTAAGACACTGGAAATGTTTGTATTTTATATACAAAAAAGATTTATTTGAAATTTTGGTATGAAAAAATATTCTCCCCATCATGATTTTCAAAATTTGAATTGAAACAATATACGGTAGTCCTCAACATTTTCATCCACATTTTGAATTAACATTTTAGAATTTAGTAATCCAGAAACAGCATTTCCCCATCCTTTGTCCTATACATTTTCATTGAACTCCATTTGAACCTTCATGGGTCAATAGATTTTTCTTTTACAAGTTGACACAAGAGTTGTTCAATATGGACAACGGCTAAATTGGTTTTAGTTGACGATTTAATGGGATTACAGGAATGCAAAAAAAAAGAGTGAACGAATTGAAATTGGATATGGCATCCCCCTCATATCCAAGGTAAAAGTAATAAATAAATAAATAACCACAAGAGTGTGGAATGTCCTAGTACAAATAAATATACATGGGAGAATGTACATAAATATACAAATACTAATCCAAAAAAAGAAAAGAGTAATATAATATTTAAAATAACAATGAGACCATGAATATTGCATTGATTGTGCATCATTTCACGCCCAGGGGTCCCAGCCTATACACACGATTGGGACCGTGAGGTTTCTTTCTTTCTTTCTTCTTCTTTTCAGCAAACGATGGAGTAAGCATTAAACGCTATGTTTAGCAGAGTTAGCAGTGTGTGTAGTAGTAGCAACTTTAGAGCAGTGCTTCCCAAACACGGGACCAATTTCTTTTGGTGGGTCGCGACTCGCGAGTAAACATAGCCTTTTTTATAGGAAATGTACAAAGAAAAACGTATATTTTTCTCATGACCCATTAAAATAAAAACTGGGAAACACTGCTTTATAGAAGCCTTTCAATGGGACAGAAACAGAGAGAGAGAGAGGTGTTGTGTGTTTCAGTACACATTCAGACACTATGGATGAGAAAACCATTCAAATACAGCCATGTGCTGCAGACTTCCAGTGAGAGAGCAGCACAGTTGAGCCCCATTTATACTGTCGTCACAAGCGGAAAATAGCATATAAGCTCACAACGCATTGTGAGCTTACAGATCTGCTATTTTTTGTTTGACAAGAGGACACATGGTGGGCATCATAGCCTAGGTTTATACTTCCGTCAGATGGCCGCAAATCCCGAAAATAGCCAATATCACGTGAACTTTTTTAAATTATTATTTTAATTCTGCTTGAACCTTAGTGGGTCCAAGTATTTATTTTTTGTTGCTTTTTATATGTTTTGAGGGACATGGGGACCCCCCTCATACCTAGGGAAATAAATAAATAAATAACCACAGATTTGTGGAAATGACTTCTTGTAATATCTTTGCTATTTTCGGAACACGTACATCATATGACAGAGGATAAATTAAGCGTTACAAAAAGAGAGATGTAGTGTTGTGAGTTGTTGAGTGTGCGTTTTCAAGTATTCCACCATGTCAGTGTAGAGGGGTGGTGGGCATCTTTTTTTTTTGCTATATCGCCGATGGTCGTCAGGCATAAACCTTTTATCTCCATATTTCAACTTTTCCCCTCGTAAATGTACGTGTATGTCCTACTTCATCATGCAAGATTGTCGCACGAAAGCATTGAAAATAGCAGATCTACCAGCTTACAAGGAGCTTGCAGATCGGCTATTTTATTTTATTTTTTATATTCGTTTTGATACGTGGTTTGCGCCCGACGATTATGCAGCCCTGGCGATGCCCTTGGGGGATAGGCTCTTGGTTGAAAGAGGCACAGGGGGACTTTACGCCCATCCCCCCTCCTTTTTTCAAATTGGCAAACAAAAACATGACAGGGAGGGTGCACCCAAAATAAAAATAAAAAATAAGCAGCTTTCCAAAAAACAAGGCACTCCAAATCAATGAAAATACAAAAGAAAAACTATAATATTAATTGTTGAAGCTCTATAAGAGCTGCTCGGAACATAAACAGGGGATTGGGGGAGGGTTACAGAGAACATGAACCAACCCAAAAAAATAATAACAATTCATAAAAAATAATGCCACCAGACCACCCAAAACGTAATAACAAGCTCCTTGATGAGCAAAACGACATCTCCTCAAAAACTAAGACATAGTTTTTAAGAGGAAAAACCTTTTAAGTTGTCAACCACAATAAAGTCTTTGCAGTCCCCACTGCTGTGCTGTCAAACATGGGAGGGTCTGGGGGCACAAACCCATCATCATCATCAGTCCAGGGATATATTTATGAATGTCATTCCCTTCCCCATTTCTTTTATGGAATTCCGTCCCAGTATGATGATCATAGGCTCTCCTTGCTGGAGTGTGTACTGGAGTCGGCACTGATGGCGTGCAGCGTGATGTCACCGCTGCACTCCGACGTTGTGGAATCCTTGGGCGATGACGTCGACGACGACGTTGAGGCTCGCATCCAAGGGTGATCGAAGATCTGCTCCAGAGTGGGCCTGTCGGACGGCCGTAGACACAGGCACCACCGGATGAGCTGCTGGCACTCTGCAGAAATGTAAAAAGACATTATTAGATTTATTTTTCTCGACCACAGATGTCAATAATTTCCAAGAAAGCGTGTTGTTCAGACACATGCAGATACAGCTCATCGTTTACCTGCTATTCTATAGTTCCAAATGTGCAGAATGTTATTTAGATGGCATGTTGTTGTTTAGACATAATGCTAGCATTCATTCTTTACCTGGTTGTTATGGTAGGGTTCATTGTTTGGTAACATAGTTTCTTCTTTATTGACTAGAGTCCAAACTTACTTTCATTATTATTCTGATCTCGCACTTGTCATAAGGGGTTTCTTACATTTTTCCTAGTGTCACGGGGGGGGGGGGTTCCTATATTCTTCATAAAGCACTCACCTTGGGAGATCTTCCTCCTGAAGAACATGCGGCCCGCTGAAGAGCATCCTCGGAGGATCTCCTCGTCCTGCTCGAAGGGGATGTCTCCGCACGCCATGTCGTACAGCAACACGCCCAGCGACCAGACGGTAGCTGACCGCCCATGGTACCTGTGGAAGCGGATCCACTCAGGTGGGCTGTACACTCGGGTTCCTACAGTATATATTGGGTAAGGGAAGAAGGAAAAAACACCATGAGTGAATTGTGATGAACAGGCTAAGCTAAAAGGGGCAGTCGAGAATTGTTGCTTGGGTAATACCGTAATATACTGTATACTTTGTAATAATGCACTGATTCTCAAGAAGGTGGGGTCCGGGGAGTGGTGGTGACCACTGACCACCAAGACCAAGGTATTCAAATAGATCCCTTATGGGTCTGTAACTCAGTGTGTACGAATTAAACCAACTGAAGGGGGGGGGGGGGGGGGTCTGAAGTCCCAGAGTAAAAAAATAAGAATAAAATAAAAAGGTATCAAATGTGGGAGTCCTTGAAATAGAATCACGGTGTAATATGACTATCTGGGAGGGGGCAACACTGCGACACTACAAGCAGCAGTCTCCCTCCCTGTCAGCTGACCGACCGCTGTAGTCTGTCTAAAACCACCCCCACCCCACCCCCTCGCGTCTGCCTGGCGCGTGACGCTGACTGCGGACCCAAAATAAAAAAGTCACGAGAAGCCAGCAGGCAGCCAGTCAGTCAGCGAGGGGAGAGAGAGGGAAGACCGACATATACTGCGTCATCATGGCTGAAATGGGGCTGCTACTTTTGGGGTCGTGAGGAGAGGAGGAGAGAGAGGCACACCGCTCCGCTTGGGCTGGTATAAATAGCTCCTTAACTAAGTCGGTCGCCATAACAAAAGCACTACAGCCCACCATTATATCATTAAACGCTTTGAACCCCTCCCTCCCTCTCCCCTACTAGCCTCCTCCCTCCCCAAGGGCACGGGAAGGGGGGGGGGACTTGGATACCAAACAAAAACAGGAATGTATCACGTGCGCTGCCTGCTACCTCTCAGGTTTCACAACAAGACATGCACCAATCCAATCCCCCGCCCATTTAAAAAACACAACCATGTCCATATAAGCCTCTTTTTTGCCTTAGTTTTGAGGGGGGTGGATTCGAAACTAGGCTAAAACCCTACGACCAGTCTCAACATTTGTTTGATATCCACTCTATATCACAATTAAAAAACAACAATAATAGTATCATCATTATAAGCAGCTATTAGGCAAAACAAATCAAGCTGGTGACCCTGCTCCTGAAGTGCGTGTGTGTGGGGTGGCAGCAGGAAATGCTGCGTCACAGCAGAGCACGCCTTGCTCAGAATATAAATACTTCTATTCACAGCCCACACCACAGTGATTTATCAGCCTTTTGCGATGCCATAGAACCTCTGATGCAATATTCTAACACAGTAAAAAAAATACCAGTGAGTTACAGACCAACCCTCAAGGGGCCATTCTGGACCCCCTATGGGTCCCCGGACCACATTTCAATAATGGTTAACAATCATAATTAATCTAAACTTTTAATTTTATGGTAGGCCTATTAATTAATGCCCTACTTGTGTCACACACAAAAAGCAGTTCTACAACAGATCTACAAGCTCACAAATGTCAAAATGTTTTCCTTTTTTTTATACAAATTTGGACATACAAAGCTTTTTCTATACCCAACAGCAGCAACAATATGAAGCAAAAAATAAATATAAAACCAATTTAAAAAAAAAAATACCGTCAAAATCCGTGTACACGGTGTCCTTCAGGATGGCCCCGGAGCCAAAGTCGATGAGCTTGAGGTCGCCGGTGCGCAGGTCGACCAGCAGGTTCTCGTCCTTGATGTCACGGTGCACCACGCCGCAGCCGTAGCAGTGGCGCACGGCCTCCAGCACCTGGCGGAAGAACCCCCTCGCCGTGTCCTCGTCCAGCGCGCCCTTCTCCGTGATGTAGTCGAACAGGTCCTTGGCGGAGTCCGGCCGCTCCATGACGATCAGCCAGCCGTCGCCCGGCCGCTCGTACCAGTCGAGGAGGCGGATGACGCCGCGGAAGAACGGCGAGGCGGGGGGCGACGTCGTGTTCGTCGTCGACGACGGGGGCGGAGAGGAGTTGTTGCTGCCGGGGTTGTTGCTGTTGTTGTGGTGATGGTGGCCGCCGGTACAGGCCGCCCCTCCCGACACCTTCTTCAACAGCACTATCTCCAGAGGGACCACCGCGCCGTTCTGCGTAGAGGGATCGGGGAAGCAAACATGATCAAAACATGTATTCCCAGATTTGACCACATGTTTTTTTTTTTTTTTGGCGCTAAAACAATAATAGCCAAAGCAAAGTATAAAATAATGGGTAAAGTGGTTAAAATGCGAGGGGGGGGGGGGGCACAACAATGGCACATGTATGTTATGCGTCGACGGGGAACAATAACACATGGTTCACACGTTGTGGGAACAATAACACATGGTCGCGTATAGTTGCTGCTGATTGTATCATTATTATCATTATAACTACAACAGAGACGGACGAAGTGTGTTAAAATCTTACCAGGGTTCCCCAGTCGGTGACTCTTTCCTTGGAGACGTGTTTGATAGCAACCTGGAACCACAACAAAAGCGAAACATCATGAGATTGATAGAAATCACGATAATCGTCATAATAAAGAACACGAATATAGCCTATATACCCTGTGGTTCTGATCTACACGCCTTAGAATGTAGGCCGTGTGTTTCTCTCCCCGGGTGGGATGGTAGTCTACTAGCCTACACATGTGGCGTGGCGGATCAAAACAAAGCCCCTAATTATTTTCTCTCTTACCGGCAAACCGTCTGAGATCCGCGTGCCGGCATACACCGTGCCGAAGCCACCGCTGCCCAGCACCGAGCCCACATGGTAGAACTTCTCGAACGCTTCTTTCTCCGTTTTCCCTGCATAAAAACAAACACAATCACGTTTATTTTGTATTCTTGTGGGGGGAAACTGGGCGCACAATGCGCACAGCCAGGCAGGCAGCGCGCCCATGGATGGTCGTGGCACCACACACTTGTTTTCAAAATGGCCCCAGATTTCATTATAAGGTCATATCCCCGCCGACAACCTTTTGGCTTCAATGGCAAAAGCAAAAAGAGAGCGCGACATCGCTGCGAATAAGTCAATACTGAGCCGTTATATATATATGACTTAAGGACCACTAGTCGTAGCAATTATGTGGTTAGATTTTAACTGCGGCGACGAAGGCTACAAATTAGTGAGTAGTAGTAGTTATTATTATAGTAGGTCCGAATGCGTGGGGAATCCCTCCTTTACCTTGCTGAAGCTGGATCTTCACCGACAAATCCATATTTGAGGTGCTGCAGATGTGCGAAAAGGAGCCGAATTTGGAAAGCAACATTGTTTATATTCCAGTTCTCCCCCCAAAACCGTTATTCCTTTCCCCCCCTTCTCCTTGATAAAAGCCGAAGTCGGTCAGAGACCTCAGAGTCCTTCTTCGGTCCCTCCGGTTGTATTACGCATGAAGACAAGCTCAAGCATCAAGGTTAATCACCGATCAGCGCTTCTTCTTTGCAGGCAGGAGGGGGAAAAAATAAAATGAAAGATATAAAAGTTGTAGTCCAGTAATGGTGAAAACCCCGTCCAAAGAGAATCCACTGCTTTCTTCTCGTTGCCAAGAGTCATGCGGCTTTGCTATAATGTCAGAGGAATAAATACGACTGATCACTGAATGGTTTTGAACCCAGTGAGCTGAGCTCAGCTGAGCTGTAGTGTAGTGGTAGTAGCGTGTGTGTGAGAACCGCCTCCTTCCCCTGAACCCAGTAATCTCTGTTTGTACTGAACTCCAGCCTGAGCCTACTCTTTAAAAGCCAATATTATGTATGAGAGTCGCGCACAGTGTTGCCAGGTTGTGCGAGAGAAATAAGCAACCACCAACCAGGTCTATGAAAACAATCCCCAAAGAAGCGACAATAATAGGCCACGTGAATGAGTACTTTATTATTATTTTGTGTAAATTTGAATTTAGAAACAAATTACATTATTTTTCAAAATAATTTCATAAATGCAAAAAATATTAACCCACAAGAAATTCCATATAGTGATATGTTCTCCCCGTGTCCCCTCCTAGGGAATGTACTAGGTAGCCTACCTTGGAAATACAATAAAAAATATAGGTCTATATATAAAATAAAAATAACATGCAGTTCTCTAAATTGCCTGGCCTGCCGGGGTACCTGATGGAGAGGAAAGGAACTGGTTCAAATTGCGCGTTCCTTCCCAAATGTATATTTGATTTTAACAACACAAATCTGGTACATGGGTGATGGGTCCCTGCCCCTGTCCTGGCACACATCATAATTTCAGATGGGGGGGTTCCGTGCATGGACAAATGCACTGTATACCAACGGCGCTTATAATAAGCAGACCTGGCAACACTGGTCGCACAAGCGGGTGTGTAGATCGTAGATCCCTCCGCCCCACCGCCCCCCCCCCCCCCTTTACATCGACCCCCCCCCCTCCTTGCCGCTTCAAATACCATTATACCACTAACGTTTAGACTTTCACATGGTGTATGTCCGTGTGTTTAAATCAAACGCTTTGAGTTGGAATGTGACGGGAATGACGTTCAAAACATAAGGGACTACTTTCCTGTAGTACAGACGCCCATGGACTTCGCCTGAGTAGCCCACTTGGCAGTGCTTCGTTTCATTAGCAAAACGGTAGATCCAATTTGCATTCTCTCTAGTCAAATGTAGAAAGTGTTACTACTTGTACATGTTCTAGTGGCCAAAATGGCAGAATTACAAATTTGCTAATGTTTTCTTAATCAAATACAAATAAATATAAATAATTTCTGTGGTGTTTATAATATACAGTTGCTGTGACACAAAGCTGCCCGTAGAGGGTGTTGACAACACAGATTAAGGAGTTGAAACATAATGGAACATGTGCATTTGTTCAAAGATTTATTACACTGAGAAAATTAATTGCATCTGTGCCATGATGCCATCCAAGCTGAAACACTCAGATGACTTAGTTGCCACTGTATGAAATACTGTATGAAATAAGAAATGATTACAATTTAATTATAATCCCTTCTCCAAGTCAACTGGAATTTGCCAGCCTTACTTAAAAACCCTGTAGCCTATATCATTTATTTTGTCTCTGCTGGGGGGGAGGGGGAAACCATTATGCCCAAAACTGTTACTTTTCAGATTCAAATTCAAAAGTAGCAGATCGACAAGCTCGAAACTCGTCACATCACGTTGTGTGTGAGAGAGAGAGAGAGAGAGAGAGAGTTAATGGACATAACTACATAAGAGATTTCTGCCCGACAGTAAAACAAATTACACTTGTGTGGAGTCCCCCAGGGTTCTATAGTAGGCCCACCTCCTTTTTCCCCCCGCTACACCACATTTCTAACCCAAATTTTTTGCAGCTATAGTTGTCAGTAGATCAGTTATTTCCATTGGCTGTTAGCCCTCCCCCAGAATATGGATTGCTGGAGGGTTTGTGTGGTTAAAAACATAAACATAGTGATGTGAAAAGGGTCAATAGATTTCAGAATTTACATCAGCGTTGCCAGAGATCTGTAATCTTGCACACAGACTCTGCAATACAATCCCAGGGGCCTTTCTCCTTCCTCCATCATCTGCTGGAGCGCCTTTACCTTCAATGGTGTATGATGATGTTACAACTTCTGACTCCTTCAAACAGCTAGGTTTTTGCCAGTGATCCGTGGTCTATCATATAGTATGTATCATGTATGCTCTCCAATCCCCCCTGTCATTCTCGTCTCTGTCTCTATAAGCACCTATTCCACCACTATTGGCTCCTAGGGGAAGGGGGTGGGGGGGTTGAATCAAAGAGAAGTCAAGGTCTTTTCTTGCTTGGGATCATGTATTATTCAACATTAGATACTGGGTGTGGGGGGCTCAGGCCGTTCGAGTGTGTGTGTGTGTGTGTGTGTGGGGGGGGGGGGGGGGGGGGGGTCTTGTTTTAATGAATGGTAAACCATTTTGTTCCTTGAACCAGTAAAGTAAAGTCGGGGGGGGGGGGGGTAATCACCAAGGAGTTTCTTCCCCCCCATTAGTCCAGCCTCTGTGGATTTAATGATTTGCTGGTTCATTAAAATGCTGTGATAGTTTTATAAAGCAGTGGTTCTCGAAGTGGGGTCACTAGAGGGTCCTTGAGGGTTTTCCAACTAATTTAGTTTACCCACTTATATATTCATCAAGCTATTTGACAATAGACGATCTACAAGCTCGTAGTTCGGCTATTTTCCAAAAATCTTGAAATTAGGCCCATGTGGGGAAAAATATATGTTCATGTTCAACATTTTAACAACACAAATCTTGTGTCACACACACACACACACACACACACACACACACACACACGGTCATCCTTTGAGATGGACGAGTGAATGCGGAAACAAAGTGAATGGGGTGGGATACTGGGATTGTGTTTCTCACCTTAAGGTATCTTGAAGATAAACCTTGACTGACGATCCATATGAGTCAGAAACCTTGCTACAACCGACCCCTGCTTTTGTACTTCACCTTGACGGAGTGATTAGAATGTTTGTCTTTGGCATTGCTTACCTATCTAAGTTGATATAATAATTGGAATTGCCAAGGGCATGTAGTGCTATTAGCGGGAGATCAGAGAGAAACTTCCGTCCCCTAATCTCAATAACAGGCCATTAAACTAATGACAGTGTTGATAAGGTGCTACCACTTTGATCCTACCCTAATACTCCACATACTGTATGTTATTCAAGGCTTTGTTTGTGAGTTAGATTTCCTTTCCCCCCCACCGCACTCAAGTCATGTCAAGTCGAGTAAAATTGTGTTTGTATAGCATGTTTCATAGAAAGCCAACTCAATCTTCACGTTGAGATAACAACAAACGGTTGTTAACAACAAAAGATATGTTTGATTGATTGATTGATTGAAATATTTATTAACAGTTTGTAGAACTGGTGTACAGAACTGGTGTACAGACCCACCAAACACACATCAAATAAAGTATTTATAAACCCCCATGCATCCACACTTTCACAAGATACAGCATTCATGATTAACTTTGGCTCAGGAGAGTAGCCACTGGCCCAGGCCGTAGCGTAACGGTCTGGGCACCAGACTGGTAATCCAGTCGCAGTGTGCCGCGGGTTCGACTCCCGGACCCGACACGGCCTTTACTGCATGTCATCCCCCCATCTCTCTCCCGTTTCCTGTCAGCCTACTGTCTGTCCCTTCAAAAATCAATAAAAGGCGTAAGCCGCAAAAAAAAATATCTTAAAAAAAAAAAAAAAAAAAAAAGGAGAGTAGCCACTTGGAAACCAGAAGTTTTGGAAGGTTCCCATAGTTTGATCTTGGGCTCCCCCAGAGTTATAGTCAATATAGTGTCACCTTTTCAGGCCGTGGCTCCCAAAATAATCATAATTGAACAGGGGACTGTTACATAGTTATTTTCCAACAGGAGGCTTATATTAAAACAAGAAAAAGAAAAAAAGAAATACAAAATACACACCATATATATATTGATACTTTTATAAGATCCATATTGGAAGCAAACAAAACCTGACCTGTGCAGGTCTCTAAGACCCCTCTATAAAGACAGACTCAGATTTTTTCTATGGAAGATAATTGGAAAAGGCATTATACAAAATATCCAATGTTCTCCTCATTGAGCCCTTTCAGGTGTTCCGTTTGTAAGGTGTGTATCCACCAAGCTTCTCGCACACGCACGCACGCACGCACGCACGCACGCACGCACGCACACACACACACACACACACACACACACACACACACACACACACACACACACACACACACACACACACACACACACACACAAAACATCACATTCCCTACCCTATAGTAGTACCTTTAAGGCCATTAACTACAATGAGGTCTGTTTGTTTCACTACTGGAACATTAATCACTGATAGTAATTAGTGTTGGCTCATCCTTTATCATTTCCTCTCCTCACTCACAGAGAACAGCCTGTGCTTATGTTGGCCCTTCCGGCCCTCACACGTGTCCTGTCCTCGCTAATGTTGTTTTCATGTGATATGGTTGATTTCAGAGTCCATATAATGATTAACAATCCATGCATGCGTTCCCTTAAAATATGCTTCCTGTTATGTTGTACAGTGGGAAGAAGAAAACTGACTCATATATTTATATGAGTCAGTGGAAATACATGTTGCTTCATGTGCAGTTATACCGTACTTAAACCCCCTTATGGTTGAAAGGAGTACCTCAGGGATGTGAAATTTCAGTTTTCTGTTAGTGTGGGGAAAGCTTTAGCTGAAACGGCGTGTTGTGAGCACCAGCGTATAGGGTCCATTGGGCCACGCGGGCCAGTCAGTTTAGAGCTGGCCCAGTCTATCTTCGAAGAGAGTAAAACAACAAGAAAAACAACAAAAGATAGCCTACTTTGGCAGCCCTTGTGCATGCAAATTTCTGTTTAGTGTAGCAAACCACTGTACAACAGCATGCAACCGCCTTTGTTTTAAAACGGTCCCCCAAACGGTTCACACTTCACACCTATCGGCCGGTGTTGCGCTAATTAATATGAATATGAATATGAATATGAATATGAATATGAATATGAATATGAATATGAATATGAATACTAATACTAATACTAATACTAATACTAATACTAATACTAATACTAATACTAATATTAATATTAATATTAATATAATAAATCTACAACTAGAACCCACAGTGTGCAAGTGTTATCTTTTAGTTTCCTAGGCACTACACTGTCTCTCTGCATGCATTTGATTTATGTGTTTACCTTTGCTTGTTGTAAGTCGCTCTGGCTATAAGTGTCTGCTAAATGCCCAAATTGTTAATTGTATATTTAAACACAAATGTGCACAAACCCATTTACAAACTATGCACAATGCCAAATTCAGCTCAATTCAATTCAACAAGCCTTCCATTGTGCAATTCCTGCCTCCCTCTCTTGTGTGCTTCTTTCTCCATCTCTTTCGTCACACGCACGCACGCAAACACATTTGGTAACGTATGCGTTTTGGGAAAGATGGGGGCAGAGTTTATTTTGGGTCATGCAGCTTTCCCCACAACTTGCTTTTTTGGAAGCTTGCAGCCTGAAATGTGTTATGTAATACACCCAGCGTTGGTTACACAGCCTTACATAACTCCACATTACCTCTGACAACGAGCCTTCGGCACTCAATGATTTAAAAAAAAAAGATGCGTGGATATGGATATTGATATGTTAAGTGACAAGTTAAGTGACATTGGCTGGGTTTCCCAAACAAATGTTGTGTCGCACGTAGCTTGAAAAGGAGTGCAGCGCATGTGCACATGTCCTCTAGGCCTCTATGTCCTTTTTTGGGAAACACGACATTATATTGCGCACTTAAGGCCTCCTGCATGAATAAATTTAGAAGCAAACCCGTTTTTCTTAAAGCCTTTTTAGCTTACACACATGTCGACCTGTGGTAGTAGTAACACCATTCGCTGTCTGATGTGAGTGGTGACTTTCGTCATCTCATTTACATGTAAAAATGTCGTAATTAAATTAATATTTTGATCTCAGCATCATCTAGAGAATTTCAGCCATCTTGCCATATTTTGTATGTATTTTTTTAGGATTCTTTGATTACCCGTGACAGCCCATTTAGGAACATTCGCCTAATAGGTCTAACCGTCGTCTTGCGGCCAAAAGAACAGATCAACAAGCTGTCGACAGTCATGGCGCAGTGTAATACTGGATTAATTATTGTTTTTGAAAGGTGCGCCACATTACGCAAGCATGAACCACCCGAATCTTTGTTTAATTTTGAAATCCATATATATGACTCACTCACCACTCTCCCTCTCCTCTCCTCTCTCTCTCTCTCTCTCGTTTCTAGTAGTGTGTAAGCGCCATTTTGAGTCTCCTAATTGTGGCCAATGATGTCCACTGAGGGGTGTGGTCAAGTTCAGGTTGCCATAGTTACAGGGAGGGTATTTAACCCTGTCCCTAATGAATTGCAGGTGTTGTTGATAGGAGGCAAACTGTTTTCTGACTGTGCAGACAGGGACTGTTGCATTCACCACGTTGACTGTTTGTTACTTATGTTATTTGCCTTCAAAGTATAGGATTTTGTAAGGAAAATAAATATAATTTAATATCCACTCTACGAACATTCTGGACCTCAGTTCTTTCAGCACACGTCTAAACTTCCTCATCCGTCAGCAGCCAGTAGCACCTAATACAGGGATTTAGGCGCTACATTTAGTCAGAAAACAGCCTCGGTTCCACGCTGGTTGTCTATTGGGAGGCAACTGGCAAGGGGAACCACCGGGGTCGTTTGGATTGGACTGCAGTGGACACAGTACACACAGACAGGGCGTGTGTGTGTGTTTGGCGTGGAGTGGACGGATCTGCGGTGGAGAGCCAGCAGTGAGCGATCGTCTACAAGCAGCTGCTGTTTGGGAGGTGGTCGATTTGAACCCGGAGCTACAGGGGCGCTCACCGGGGGACGTCGGCAGCACCACCGCAGCAGCAGCCAGCCCAGCACCAGCAGTGGTGATCGGGACCCGGACCGCACAGAGCTCTCATCTCTTCAAAACTGACGGGCGTTCAAGTGTGTGGTATGATTCAGTGGCACATGGCCGCCGCCCGCTGTTACAATCTTAAGTTTCATGCATTGAACACACTTTAACAGACTTTGAGTGTTTTGGACAAGAGTCACAACTTCACAAGACTGTAACATGGATGACTTGTGGGATGATGAACCTCCACTAAATATTCAGAAAATAATTGACTACCATAGACAAAGGTATTTTGAAGCCAATCGGGACGGGTGGTTGTATGGCCCAAATTGCCATGATGATGATGATGTCATCATCATATTTGATAGTGAGAAGAATTGTGTTGCTTCTCATGACTGTGACAAAGACAATGGGGCTGAGGCTCTGAGTCTGAGCACACATGTGGAGGAGGAGCTTGCTCACCAGGCTGGGGCACCGAGGCCACAGGAGATGCAGGCAGAGCAAGATGCCATGATCAGCTGTAGCTTGGCTGAAGAATCAGCTGCCAGAAAAGTGGTGAAAGGGCCACTTAGTGCAGGAAGGCCATTCTTCTCTCCAACTCCAGCAGAAAGGCCATCCTTCTCTCCAACTCGAGCTCCAGCAGAAAGGCCATCCTTCTCTCCAACTCGAGCTCCAGCAGAAAGGCCATCCTTCTCTCCAGCTCCAGCCAAGGCCAAGAAGGCAGCAGCTCCACAACCCAAGAAGACTGGCCCCAGCAGCGCTGAGCTTGAGGTCAAGAGCCTGGTAGCAAAAGACACTCTGATCCAGACCGCGGCTAAAGGGCCCGAGAAGATGAAGGCCAAGCAGCCTGTTGCCAAGAAGATGGCAGCTACAGGCTCAAAGGAGAGAGAGAGAGGAAAATGGCAGAGCAAGAGAAAGAAAAGATGGCAGAACAAGAGAAAGGGGAGAAAAAGAAGATGGGAGAGCTCAAGAAAGAAACGGATAAAATCAGAACATGCCTGAGTTTAAGCAGATCTCTGACATTCATTCAGCCCCTCTCTAAAAATCTGCTTGTGTAAAACTATTTGAGTTGAGTTTTGAAATGAATATTGATTTATTGCTTAAAATGTTGTATTTTGTTTTGTTCATTGCATTTTGGGTTTTAATGGCTCTTTGTATTTTTTGTTTTGAATTGCTCTGTTTTCACACCAGTAGCAATTGGGGGTGGGTGATACAACACCTGCAATTCATTAGGGACAGGGTTAAATACCCTCCCTGTAACTATGGCAACCTGAACTTGACCACACCCCTCAGTGGACATCATTGGCCACAATTAGGAGACTCAAAATGGCGCTTACACATAAATGTAGCGCCTAAATCCCTGTATTAGGTGCTACTGGCTGCTGACGGATGAGGAAGTTTAGACGTGTGCTGAAAGAACTGAGGTCCAGAATGTTCGTAGAGTGGATATTAAATTATATTTATTTTCCTTACAAAATCCTATACTTTGAAGGCAAATAACATAAGTAACAAACAGTCAACGTGGTGAATGCAACAGTCCCTGTCTGCACAGTCAGAAAACAGTTTGCCTCCTATCAACAACACCTGCAATTCATTAGGGACAGGGTTAAATACCCTCCCTGTAACTATGGCAACCTGAACTTGACCATACCCCTCAGTGGACATCATTGCCCACAATTAGGAGACTCAAAATGGCGCTTACAAGTAGGCCTACATTATCAATCTGGGGGTCCTTGGTATGGAAAAGTTTGAGTTACGACTGGGTTAAAGGCAAAGTTTAGAGAGGTTTTCCTATTTCCTTGCTAACGGCTGACGCACCAGTGTTTACTCGTAACAAGCTGTTCTTGAACAGTGTGTGTTTCCCATAAACAACTGCAAGGAAGGACAGAAACGCCTGCAGGCTCTGAGCCCAGGACTTTATGAAGGGGGGGAAAAACACAGAAAAGAAAAGTAAAATCTTGTTTGATCGTTGTATTCAGGGGGCGGGAAGAGGGGTGGGGATTTTCTGCATGGGTTTCGCGCCTGTTTTCAGCCGTGCGGCCCGTGCCCTATAACTTATATTCTGCCATGTTGTTGAAAACGGGCATAGTAATTGTAATTAAATAGTGGAACAAAACAGCAGAGGTTCTGCAACATTTTGACATATTCTGCGAGGCGATAACTGCTGTTTATGCTGGCAAATATTGTAACTTGGCAGAATGTACTGAATATACGCTTGGCAATTCAATGACAGTGAGAGAGAGAGAGAGAAAGAGAGAGCTGTTGTCGTCCTCCATCGCTGAACTTATCAATTACAGTGCGTTATGACTTTGTGTTCTGACACTTCAATGTTTTGTTTGGAACTTCATGTGTCATTGAAGTTGGCCGGTGACTCAGTGCATGACGTATCAACTGCATGTTTTGCTGGTGAATCATCATTTTAGTAATTATGTGTTGGATGACCTAATCATCAGTTTGAGCTACGTTTTTGACTTTGGCATAATGGAAAAGGCTTGACTGACTTCACTTTAAAATGAAAATAGCCTTTATGTCATCGCTGTGTCGGGAATAAAAACCTTGCATCGCCAATATTTCATTTTAGTTTCTCTCGTGAATTAATGCCTATACTTGATCATACAAGAGTGTCATGTGATAGTAGTCAAAATATAGCCTCGATCTACAAGCTCACAACAATCTATTGTTTTTAAAATTATAATAAAAAGGACATATAGGCCTACAAGGTTTCCACATGACAGTGACGATGTGAAGTCAATGTTGTTTGAGGGATTGTTTTCTGTTTTTGTTTTCAGTTTAGTCTCAGCTCTGTCATTCTGTTATTCTCTCTGCATAGCCTGTGCGTGCATACGTGTGTGCGTGCATGTGCGCATGTGTGTGTGTGTGTGTGTGAGAGAGAGAAATAGAGAGAGAGAGAGAGAGAGAGAGACACACGCGCGCGCGCGCACACACACACACACACACACACACACACACACACACACACACACACACACACACACACACACACACACACACACACACACACACACACATCATCATCATCATCTTTTTTCGACCGCGGTCGAGATAATGGACTTCACAATGCCATGCCAGACTTCCAGGTCCTTCACTGCCACCCCCACTTCTTGCTTACTGAATTGATGCATGTGTCCCTATAGCGATGACATCAGGGAACGACAGTTTTCTACCTCTGGTCTGCTTTGAGGCAGGACTCCAGAGAAGAAGGGAAGATATAACCTCATTGTCAGCTCTGTAGCAGTGGCCGGCAAACTGTGTTCTTCTGGATTGGACTAGTGAAGGTTGCCGTATATTAGATTAGTCAATGGGTGGCTCTTCCAAGACAGATTTTGCGCTCTCATTAGAAGGCGAGTGTACGTGCCATCCAACCGTTTCTCTAGTTTCTTTGAAAGTGTCCATGTCTCAGAGCCATAGAGTAGAATCGGCTCAATGGTCGTCCTAAATATTTTTACTTTTAACATATACATACATTAACATAACATACATTACTAAGCTGGGATGACCAGATCTTATTCATGTCATTGCAGGCTGACCAGGCCATACCCTTCCTAGTTTGAGTCCTTTTGGGAAGAAGATATATATGAACCCAAATACTTGTAGTCATCAACCCGTTGTTAGTGTGTTGTTAAGTGTTGTTAAGTGTTTTTATAATGTGGTTATTGTTGGATTTGCATATATTTACGTATTCAGTTTTCGTCTCGTTGAGATAAAGACCAACACAGAGGCCTGCTCAAGAGACTGAAGGAGAGCCTGAGCGTATTCCAATGATTGACTGATAAGTGCGATGTCATCAGCTAAATCAGTGTCGGTTAGGTATTTAGCAGGATGACGAGAGCTTCTCCTAGGGTGTAGTTGGTAGCCCTTATCAACTAACGTACGAAGAACACAATCAACAACAATAATACATAGAAACGGGGCAAGTGTATGTCACCTTGGAGAATGCCAGCAAGGATGGGGAAGGATGGTGTTTCTCCGTCACGCACGCACGCACACACGCGCGCACACACACACACACACACACACACACACACACACACACACACACACACACACAGACAGTGACAGCAAAACACAAGTTTTACCGTAAATTCTTTGTTTGTTTACATGTGTTTTGCCTAAAAACATTGAAATGTGAGTGTGAAATGCACCTGTATTTTGATGTTTATGCTCCACGGTCCACGCACGTACTGTATAGGCTACGCTCATTAAAATGCACACTCGGCAGAGAATGTGATGAAGTTTAAGTAGGCTCTGCAATGGAAACAATTAAGCGCTCATCACTTTGCATGGTGGAACCATGTTTGTCGAGGGATTAATGAAGATTAACACTGTACTCCAGAACAGTATGCTCAGAAGTGATAAAACTATAATGAAGCAATTAACCTCATGCAAAGACACACCCATAGGAATTAAACCTTGTTCCTATCTGTACGAAATGACTTTGAATGCCATTGATGAGTGAGAGCTAAAATATATCTGCAATTCTGCATGGTGGAATAATTTGGAAATTTCGGAAAATAATTAAATTATCTTCCACTGGATCTAATGCAGTTATCATTTCATCATCAAAAATAGCAGATCTACAAGCTCACTTAATGCATCGCCACGTGACATCTGAAATATTTTGTAAAGAGATTTGACGCAGACGTACAAATTGGTCAAAGTACAGTTGTAACTCCAGTCAAGTTCTAGGTTTAATTTAGCCTACAGACAAACAAAAAACAAAACATAAAAAGTTTTGAAATTATGTGTCGTGCCCTGGACAAGGCCCAGGCCACAGCTCTGCCAAATGGAGTTCAGCCATAGGCGCCTCAGAGGGGGTCATTTGGGTCTGAAATGTCCCCGCACTATTGGGGAATGACTGGTCTATTTATTTATTTTTCCTCAACCGGCACTGGTCTATAGCACCATCCCCATTTTGTTGCACAATCGTCGTTGTGAATTGGCTGCCGGTGCATGTTTGCCTCTCGCCGCAATGACCATTCTGGCTATGTAGCCTATACCCTACACCCTATACCCTATACCTTGTAGCCTACTGTATATACCCTACGTGCAGCAACTGCATTTGCTCTCTAGTCTCTCGAATATTGTCCCCGCACTTCTGCGTCCCGACGGCGCCACCGAGTTCAGCTCTGATGGCATAGTGGGTGGGTCGTGTGTCGGTTTTCAGAGTGGGAGAGTGAGCATTCAATCTCTGCTCAGGGCGAATCACTTCGCCATCTTGCATATAGTCGGCAGGACGGGGAGCACAAAGTCCACGCTTGGGAGACAGTGAGACAAGAGGGACGCCATGCTGAGTGTCGTGAAACGTGAATAGATGTATGCCCCCCGGGACAAGACCCGGGCCACAACAGCTTTGCCAATGGACCTCAGCAATATTGGCACAGTGGGTGGGTTGTGTGTTGGTTTGTCGAGTGGAGTTCGATCTCGGGACTCCCTCTTTCTTTGGAGTATCGCCCATGTGGCGCCTGTAACCTTTAACTTCTCAAAACTGTGAGCAAATCTAACTCTAACCCTATAACCTTTAACTTAAGAAAAACTGTGCCTACACCTAACCTTGAGCCTAAACTCACAGAAAATATGCCTATTCTAAACCTAAGCCTCAAAACCACTTCCACCTGTGCGAAACACAGAGAAAAGAGAGAATCCGGTTCGATCTCAGCTCGGTGCAAATCACTACATAATGGTCATCCAAGGTTTCATTCTGGGCGACGGTAAAATCATCAGGGTGTTACTAAAGGGCAAACTTAGGAATGTAGCTGCTATCACTGTGAGACCAGCTGCTAGTAGGGAGACAGCCAGTTCTTCTGGGACCGTGAGGTGACAGTTGATACCATGTCTTATAGATAACCCTGTGCACCGAATACAGTAAAAGGTTAGCACAATTGTTTGACCTTTGTAGCGGTGTATCTCCCCCATACCCAGGGGTCTGAGATATTAGACCAGTGGCAGACTATTTACTTGAGTAAATACTTTACTTTAGATAGTAGCTATGTAAGTAATTCTTTTTAGTATTTCGTCTCTGCCCCTCTGTTTGCTCATGCCAATGAGTCGGATTTGAATAGAAATTGAAATGGATATCTCCCACCGATCTCTTAACTCATGGCTATATGCGAGAGCCAACTCCAAACAGAGAAGCCTCACGCCCCCCAACACCCCCCCCTGTGATCGCACCAATCCTGCCATGCAGATGTTAATTTCAGTCTCAGTATGCTAAACCATGATGAACTATCATGATAATGTTAGGTTTCAGTATGCTAAATGTGACCACATGAATGTCACCTGAGACTGAGTGTGAGTGAGTGTGGTCAATGTCATCAGGGTTGGACCACACTAAGGTCCAATGTCTCTATTGTCTCCGGCAGGCAGACAATACAGACATTTTACCTTACTTCCTGACCTGTAGCATCACAAAGGAACAAATTGGTTCTAGAACTGGACCGTTCTTAATTCATCTGCATCTTCCAACCTGAAGTGGCAATTCAGGGCAATTGAGACGAAGTATTAACGTAGTAGTATAGTAATACTGAGAGTGAAGACTGTACACACCCCATTTGGAACCCCTCATGGAATATGGTTGTCCCTGGCTGGACCACACTTTGAGACCACAGCACAGCACACTGCACACAGACATACGCAACAAGGGGCGGCAAAATATGCTGCGAGCGTCAAGTCTCTTCCTGGTTTTTAGACAGTTGGTGGATGGAAATGAAGCTTCACCCACGCTGCTTGGCACGTGGACAAAGCGTTTATGGTTTTGTGGCAGACGCTTCCGTATTATGAGGTTAAAGCGGCACAATGTAACTTTTTTAATGGATAAAATGTAATTGTGTCCAATCTAATCTGGGTAGTGTGTGTTAATACAATACAATTGGGATGGTTGTATTTTGTCTCCCTACTGCTCTTCTATTGAGACGTTTAAATCGTGTCAAAGGTCATGTTTCACCTAGATACACACACGTACGCACGCGCACACACGCACGCACGCACGCACGCACGCACGCACGCACGCACGCACGCACGCACACACACACACACACACACACACACACACACACACACACACACACACACACGTCACTTTAAAGTGACATGGTTTTATGCAGATTGCCATCACAGCCCTGAGAACATCGGTCACGCGGTTTTCTCAAGCTATTGAGTCGCACGATGGTGTAGGCTACAACTGTTGGTCTGATTCCAGGTCACCAGGCGGTTTAATTTAGGAATGGAATTCAGAACACAAAGTTATATGTTAGAGGGGAAACCACATCACTAAGGCCGTTTTGAGCATCAATCAACCCCCCTCACTGAGTCACCGCCCCCCCTCTCAAAATGCAGAAACATTTAATCTTATTCTATATGGCATTGATTTATATGGCTTGTGTGATATGTTTTGTTTTGTTTTTCTTTCTTTCTTTTATTTTTGGATAATTGTCACTGCACATAATATAGGCCTACTACAGCTATACAGGCACCTGTCAGCAGGGAGTGTTGCGGCGCCGGAGGGTGGTCATTTGGGTCTATTTATTAATACATTTATTTTTCCTGACCTCAAAATGAAATGAAACTGAAACTGAAAATGTTTGCTTTTCCGTTCATGAATATCTTTCTAACAACTGGAGTCCGTTGTCCGTTTGTCTTGGAGGGGGGAGGGGGAGCGGGAACATCGGTGGTGGTGGGGCTGCTGAGGGAGAGGTGGGTGCGCCGTTGTGTCTTGTGGCGGCCATGTTGTCTGGAATGGCGGTGGCACTAGCTTCGGTGAGGATGGCTACGTCGGTCGTGGGGGGTGTGCTGCCGCTGGTCGACTGTGGAGGCTGGAGGGGGAGAGCTATTGCCAATGATATTAGCATCGCTTTCCCAGGCTGACCCCGGTGTTCCTATCACTTCCGCGGTGGTTTCGGTATCCTGAAATCCGTGGTGCGTCGGCCATTGTTTGCGGAAGCAAACACTGTAGTCTCGCTTGTAGGCGAGTAAAGACCATGGTCCTGGATTGTAACTGAATGTTTCCCGAGAGAAGTAAGCAAAGGATGATCACGGTTCCATCCTGCCAGTCCGGGTTTGATGTTAGCAATGCGTGAATGGCCGTAGACCCAAAGGAAAGATGTTTACATTCCGAGCCGTTGAGAACGTAGAAGTCACTGAGAATCTCCTCCGTTTAGTTTCCGTATCTTTCCATCTCGTTCTGGTGTAAATTCCATGTTGAATTAAAGTACAAGTCCGTAGGACCAAGATGGGGAAAAAAGCTGAAAATGCGGATATGCGAATATTGTTGAGGTGACTGGAGAGAGCTGTGAAATGCGACAGTGACAATACACACATGTGTGTGTCAAGGTATTAATTGTCATAACTAATATGGAGAGAAAAAGTTTATAATTATGTTTTTATTCACAAAATGTTTTACACAATACAGCTTTAGGCGGTCTAGCTTAAACTTGGACTCAGGGGGGTGGACGCCTCTGCCTTGCATAGTCCCCAGTGAATAGGCAGTTGGCCCTTCACTGGTAACCCTATTTTGGACTCATTTTAAATATATGAAGGTATTGCGGGCAGGGATTTTTACCAAAAAGGCCCCCTCCTTTTAAAATACACACACACAGACATACCTACATGCATACATTTCAGACGTTTTAGCAGTTTTTAAGGACCCACTTTTAGGCCAGTGCACCAGAGCAAATTCTTGCCTTTTTTTAAACCCTACCCATTCTAACCAAATACATACATACATACATACATACATTCCCAGCCGATCACCAAATGTACCTTAGTCACGTTTTACCCACCCACCACTACGTCACCATCAACAGCCAATTAGGGACCACCGAGGACAGGCCTACATACCATAGATACATACCATACATATGCAGCCGACCACAATACTTGCGCGCTCTGCTTGCACAAGTAATAACACCATAGCACCATTAGCTTTTTACACACCCCTAGAGGGCTCTCGCGCACCACAGGGGGTGCACCCACCTTTTCAGACTCCATCATGGCCCATAGCACTTACCCCACCCCCTTAGATAGCATTTCTGTAGACTTAGATAGCATTTGATACAGACTTATAGCATGTTATGTAGACAGCACTATAATTGCATTGTATATAGTCATAGCACGCCATAGTACAAACTACATATGTATAGCATAGTAGTATATATGTATAGTTATGTATAGTTTCATTATATAGATAATCCACTGTTACTTTCTTAGCTTACGCATGTTTCATGATAAATGTTTTTCTGTGATGTATTCCCATGCTTTTTTGTTCTTGCTTAATGTAAGTCGCTCTGGATTAAGAGCGTCTGCTAAATGCCTAAATTGTATTGTAAATTGTGCACCGTGCACGCAGCACAGTTTGAGAACCCCTGCACTAGACAAACCCTATAAAAATGCCACCCGTTTCACATTGGCCTGTTATAACACCACCAGGAGGCTGACTATTGCAAACATATTTTTTTGATATTACTACAGAAACAACACGCAAATCGTCACACATAATCTCATTTGATCAAGGCGGATCTGTCAGATGTTTCATATTGACTAAGACTGGAATTAAGTTTGCATGGGAGTGGTTGGTTGACCAATATAGGCACCACTTGACCATGCATGTCATTGCCATTAATGGTGACAAATTGCATGTATGGCCTCTAAGGGGAACTTTTGAATGTGGCATCAATGTATGTGTCTTTTTTTACATGCCTAATTAAACCCACCGGGGAACTTCAGCTTCACCCTGCTGAGTGCTGCCCACAGAGGAGCGAGCACAGAGGGGTTAGGTCGGGAGTGCCCTAGAGCAGTCAAATGTTTTACACAAAAATGCATTCACATTGAAATGGCTCTCTTTCATGTGGAATATACAGTTGTGAATATACGTGTCGTGTCTGTCCGTCCGTCCGTCCGTCCGTCCGGTGGCTCTGTTTGGAGTTCCAGGACCAGCTGGAACTCCAATCTCTCTAGAGTTTCTCTATGTTGTGAGTGCCCCCCCCCCCCCCCCCCCCCCGCCCCCCAAAGAGGGAGTCTCCTCATGCTTCTAAATATGGCCAGTATTTACAGTTGAGTTGACCATGTGGGGGGAGGACCCGTCCTCAGTGGTCCCCCCCCCCCCCCCGTTAGTCTTCTCACAGTATTTATACAGTTGAGTTGACCATGTGGGGGGAGGACCCGTTCTCAGTGGTTCCCCCCTCCCCCCCCCCGTTAGTACTCTCAGTATTTACAGTTGAGTTGACCATGTGGGGGGAGGACCCGTCCTTAGTGGTCCTCTCACAGTATTTACAGTTGAGTTGACCATGTGTGTGTGTGTGTGTGTGGGGGGGGGGGGGGGTGGGGGGACCCGTCCTCAGTGGTCCCCCTCTGTTAGTCCTCTTACAGTCAGTAAAACAGCCGGTTGGATTAAACATTTAGTTTTCCCTATTTCATATTGCCGATGTCACTCGCTGAAACATCTCTTATCACACTGTGAGCTTGTACAGTAGATGTGCCATTTCTTTCCAGCTATTTTCAGTGCCGTCCTAAACTTTTGAGTATAGCAATACAAATGTCTGTCTGTGTGTGTGTGTGTGTGTGTGTGTGTGTGTATGTGTGTGTGTGTGTGTGTGTGTGTGTGTCAGTGTCTATATTTGGGCATGTGAACCTCTGAGGTTAGCGTGTATGTGTGGTGGTCTCCTGGGTTTCATGCGTGTCTGTCTGTGCATAACATGTTTGAGTGTGTGTGTGTGTGTGGGGGGGGGGGGGGGGGGGGGGGGGGAGAGAGAGAGAGAGAGAGAGAGAGAGAGACATACATCTGTGATCTGTCTACACCAGGTGTCTGACTCATGCAGGATGGAGACAGACTCTCTTGTATAAATTCCTACACATATTCGAGCCAGGAGACGTTTTTAAATAACTCTCTGCAATCATTTCAGAGGACAGGGAGGGAGGCTGGGCCTGCATGACCCCGTAAACCAAAGTTCACAGTTACACCAGACAGTATACCTATACAGTACCATCAGTGTTTTGTTTTTAGTTTTCTACCACAATGTAGAAATACTCTGTTACAAGTATTATACTAAGTCCGTAATTTGAAATGTACTTTAAAATTCAAAAATGTCCTCACTATACGCGGAATGTCCCATTGCACATGTTTTCAAATGTCTAAAAATATTTTTTTTAAATAGCGTAAAAAGTAAAAAAAAGTAAAGAAAAAGTGCAATATTTAACTCTGAGATGTAGTGGAGTAGAATGACTGAAAACCAGGGGGGCAGTCAGACAGATATCTTGTGAAGCCACAAGGAAATCGGGATTTCCTGAAAGTTCATATAATGGCCTGTTGTGGTGCTGTCATTGGGCCCAAAAAAACCCATAGCCCCATAGAAGTACATGTATTTGGGCCCAACTTCACCTAGACTGTATTACCTTAATAAACATGGTCATGAATACTTTTTGCTTCCAGTCACTAGTTTAAAGTCTCATTTCTAATGTCATAATATTCTTTTTGGAAAATTATGGTCCCATTTATAAAGAAAATGACCATAAAGTTGCGCATGTTCTGAGGGGCGTGGCTACCGTTACAGTCTATGAACGGGATCCCCCACCCACTCGAGTCAAAATAAAAACCAACGAAGAAGAAGGGGGGAAGTCCCGCCTCGTTGTCTGGGCCAGCCAATGGGCCAGCTGGGCCCAAACGGATCTAGAAAGATGGCGACTTACAATTCAAGGACTGACAGGCTTCATTTTACATTCATGTTAGACCCGGGGAACGCTTTGTCCATATTTTTTACAGTCTATGCTGAAAACTGGAAATACTCTGGAACCCTCATCCCTATTCAGGTGGCGAACATTGTACATGCTTGTAGATCACCCTATTTTCAGCCAAAATATATCGAGAGGGAAAGTGGACAATAGAGTCTGGAGGAACCCCCTGGTCAACTAAGCTAAGGGGTTAAGGGGTTAAAAATACAAGTGGTCTGCCATGTTTAGCCAGCAGCTTATTGACTATGACTCACACATTATACTGGACATGACTGCCAAGCATTTCTCAAAGAGTGACATCCCTCTCTCTCAAACAACCTCCGCACTTAACCACCACGCCTCCTCTAGGACTATACACCCCACGTATAGTGACTGAAAAAAAACTTTTTCCACCACAGTGTGACAAACAAACGACAACGACAATTCACTGACAGTGGCCTTGTGGTTAGAGTGTCCGCTGTTACCGCAATTTCACTGCGATAACGCGTGTGACTAATCGTACGACTTAGGAGTGCATCGCGCTGAGCCATTGTGAACGTGAAATGTCATATTTCTTGCCTAAATTGTTATCATAAAATATGATTATATATGGCTGAAGCTGTGAGTAGACAACGGACATTTATGCTGGTACAGTATGTCCGTTAAACCCATCCAGTCACTTGTCCTGTCAAAATGTCCTTGAACCTACAATCACGTTCAGTCACCGGAAAGCGGAAATTCAAATAGGGCCTACCATAAAATGTCAATTCAATGCAATGCCATTTCTTCAACTTGTGCGTTCGGATCAGCATTGGATCTCCTGCAATGGGGCAATTCATTCAACCAGTCTGTGGACTTTCAGACACAATCCAATTCATAAATTAATTTCCAAGCCACAGCAGGGAGTCTATAAACGGGGGATTTGTCTGCGCCAGGTGAACTCCGCCAAATTAATCTGATAAAGAGCGCTTATAAAATAAATCTAATCCAGACTACGGGGTATTTAATCTCACTCTATTATTAGCAACTTAATAGCAACTCGAGTTATATATCACCTGACTTTGACCCCCCTCCGCACTGCTGAAGCAACTGACCTCACCTTGACATTTTGTCCCATGGGTGAGTGACACGACCGTGACCCCTGGCTTTGGGGGAGCTTTAAACAGATTTCCCTCCATAATCTGCGCGCGCCACGCGGCGCACAAAGAGCCCCGCTGTTGCTGCTATCGTTCATTGGGGCTTAAAGCCGGGCTTCTTATGGCGCGTGCTCAACGCTAGCTGAATAAGGAGGAATCCTCTTAATGGTGTTAGCCGCTCATGAGGGGAAATCAGACAGGCTGTCAACCTATACCGACACCT
The DNA here is from genome assembly GCF_964188405.1 of Protomyctophum parallelum. NCBI lineage: Eukaryota > Metazoa > Chordata > Actinopteri > Myctophiformes > Myctophidae > Protomyctophum > Protomyctophum parallelum. The sequence continues at coordinate 42,259,823 of NC_139700.1, forward strand.
GACCCAGAACCCAGAGACGCACAGGAGGAGAGTTCATCACTGGTGTGGCCGAGCGCCGCTGCATGCATGCGCTCGTTAAGTGTGCCACGAGTCATTATGGGCTGTCGGGGCAGAAACCTTTTCATCATCCCCCATCATTCTAAACGTTTTGTGTATTTTTGTAGATTAATGCCCTCCTTGACCTTGATCATAATACTACAGCGTCACGCAAACGTATAGCAGGAATCTTCAGGCTCAAAATGTGACGTGAAGCGACAGGTTTCAAACTAAATGCTAATTAATTCATTAATCAATGAGTTAATTAATTGATTTATTGATTGATTGAATCATTCAAGAAAAACAAAATAAATAAATAGAGCAGTGCAGGTTCTCGACATCAAGTGGGGCCCACCAGGGGTCCAAATGGACCCTTACCGGTCTGTAACTCTGAGAGTGTACAAAATGGAACTGAGCTATTTTCACTGTTTTTGATCATTTTTGTAATTTGTCATTTTGAACACTATTAAAACACTTTGACTCCCGTTCACGAGTTACACAAGTTATGTTTTCATCCACCTTTTTAAGTTACGGGGATTCCACCAGACATAGGTGGGATATAGGTGACGTGTTTTGATGATATCATCGCAAAAACTCTGGCGTGCAACGGGTTATGGGAAATTGTGGCCCAATGCATTACAATGGCGGGGGTGGTGCGGAGCGGGCGCTTTCCTCCTCCACTCTGTTGTTGTGATCGCCACTTTGGAATACTTTTCAACAGTACGACAAGCGATTACACCGTATTGACAAGCAACTATCAAGTCGGCGCAGTGGCTCTTCAAAGGTTAGTGTAAACTCAGCAATCACTGTTAAGTATTTTTAACAGCAAATACGGCAGTGCTTTAACTCAAGTACAGACTGAGCAACTTGTACTTTGTTGTGGAGTAATATTGGACAAGGAGTAACTTGACTCAAGTATACTTGGGGTGCGTACTTTGTCCAGCACTTTGACCAGTGGGTCGGCGTTGAAAAGCAGATGTCCACAGCTGTTCTGGGTCCCTCTCCTTCCTTCACCCCTTTCATTAGTCTTCCTCAGAGGAAGTGATCATGGCTGCAGCAGCTGGTGAGAGAGAGAGAGAGAGAGAGAGAGAGAGAGAGAGAGAGAGAGAGAGAGAGAGAGAGAGAGAGAGAGAGAGAGAGAAATGTAAACAACGCAAGTGGAGCAAACACAAGACACACTTCACAGATACCGCTGTGTGTGTGTGTGTGTGTGTGTGTGTGTGTGTGTGTGTGTGTGTGTATGTGACTGTGTGTGTGCGTGCGTGTGTGTGTGTGGGCCTGTGTGTGTGCGTGTGTGTGTGTGTGTGGGCCTGTGTGGGCGACTGGGCGTGTGTGTGTAAACATATGTGTAAATGGTTGAATGTGTTTGCACATGTGTGTTTGCACGCACGCATGTATGTGTGTGTGTGTGTGTGTGTGTGTGTGTGTGTGTGTGTGTGTGTGTGTGTGTGTGTGTGTGTGTGTGTGTGTGCGTGCGTGCATGTGTGCGTGCGTGCGCGTCTCAGTCTGTCTCTGTCTGTGTATGCTTTAGCATGCATGTGTTACTGTAAGAGCGTGTTCCTTATTGCATTGCACTGTGTGCACAGTGTGGGGGTCACGTGGGGGTCCGTGACCAAAAGCGTATACATTTAGGGGTCCTTGACATGAAAAGGTATGAGAACCACATGCTGTGTGACGCGGCAAAGCAGCGTGACTGTAGAACCTTCATGCTGTAGAACCACATGCTGTGTGACGCGGCAAAGCAGCGTGACTGTAGAACCTTCATGCTGTAGAACCACATGCTGTGTGACGCGGCAAAGCAGCGTGACTGTAGAACCTTCTGGCAGACCAAACAAACACCACGGGCGGACAACAGGAAACAAACACATACACTGATGGTCACTGCAGATACAAAACTTCCCACAAAGGCAGATGTGAATTCTTATGTTCTGCCTTCTGAGGGCAGCATTTAATGTCATTGGTTCTCCTATTCCCCCGCCCAATCAGTGAGAGCGGGAGGCGGTCGGGGGCGGGAGGTGAGTTTATTTATTTATTATTTATAATTCTTATTCTTTATATTAATGTTAAGTTATATCAATACAAATCTTAAGGTGTGTTAAAAGTTGAAGATATGTTTGTTTCCAGTCGCTACAATCGCTTCACTTTGGTCACGCACCCCTCAAAAAAGTCCCTTTGCTCTCATCGTGCGACGACACCAGCATTTTACTTTTGAGTGTAACCAAATGGACCTGCATGTTCACCCAAGATGGCTCAGTTCAATATATTGAACATAATTCCTGCTATATCATTTATAAGAAGCATAATTAGTTCAGTGTCTTTGCAAAGGTTCAGTCAACAGCCAACAGACAACGACGATATACAAGGTTCAAGGTCTTTATTAATGTCCCAGAAGGGTTATACTTACTCAAGCAAAGTAAGTATACTCAACATTTTACTCAAGTACTACTTAAATATACTTACTTTCCACTGCTGCTCTCTCTCTCTTGAGAATCATTGTAATTAATATTGTTTCCTGGCTGGGATTTAACTGGCTCTGCTTTAATGATGCTGGTTGAAAACCACTTTAGGGCAGAACATGCCTGAAAGGTTACAGGTGAAAAGGTTTATACCAAATACCAAGCGTTATTAGTGTTAATACCACCTGCCAACCGGAGCATTGACTGAGTGGCAGGGCATTATACACCTCTCCTGTGTGTGTGTGTGTGTGTGTGTGTGTGTGTGTGTGTGTGTGTGTGTTTGTGCGTGTGTGTGTGTGTGTGTGTGTGTGTGTGTGTGTGTGTGCATGTGTGCGTGCGTGCGTGCGTGCGTGTGTGCGTGAGAGATTGAGATCAAAGCAAGTCGGGTTTTCATGAAACTTGGCGGGAGTTAACGATCCATTCAGCCAAAATGTCCTCTCAGTACAGGGTTGTGTAGCATGGAATGGCCTTTCTCTGCGTATAAGGGATTGTGCTACATTTCCATCTTTTAAATTTAATCTGAAAAGAATGGTTGCTTGAAAACCAAAGCTGCAACCATTTCTGATCTTGTTTTTTTTATACTGTGTTCCCTATGTAATGTTATGTAAATGTATCCCACTGTTTTTTTTGTGTTTCTTTGTGAGGACTGCATGCGGATGGAAATTAACAACTGTGCTATATCCGGTGTTTTTACGTCCATGTGACGTACATTAATATGCATTGTCCTGTCCAAATAAACAAATAAAGACCCCCCCCCCCCGATAAACCTTTGATATAGTCTAAGGTTAATAATGTCACAATCATGATCAAGTTGTTCTCCCCGTGTCCCCTATAGGCCAAGGTCAAAACAACACACAGTAATCCTGGTCTCTATACTGCCTCCCCCTGGCCAGCCGGGGTGCCTGATGGGGGGGAAAGGAACTGGTTGCATTGGTTGGAATAACGTGTTCCTTCCACACGCTACGTCCTACCAGGGAAACTCCCCCCTGTCAGGTGATAAGAAGCGGCCTGCTCACTCCTCATGCATTGAAGGAAGCATGAGCTCAGTGCAGGGCTCTCCCCAGGTTGGCAGAGGGAGAGTAGCACCCAGGGTTACAGTTTAGGCATTGGCACTGGGTGAAAAATGGGTTGCAAAATTGTGGGGCAATAATGTAAGATTGAATCATAATCAAGGTCACACATTGCATAAGCAGCCATCTCTTTGGAACAGAAAACAGGTGTATTTTACATACTAGAGTGCATGGTGCCCGCGGGCGCGGGGCCTCTACAGCGGTGCCCGTTGGGGCACTGGCCTACTTGGAACGATGCAAGTTGGAAATGCATGGCCCACCCAGATAGTATGTCTGTGTCCCTTTAATGCCTATATATGGAGTTCTTTGTCAGGCATATGCCCAAATATGGAGTCTATGCAGACGTCAGAATGATGTCAGAACAGGTCAGCTCCATATATGGACCCTTTGCAGGGGGTCAGTCAAGGTAACTTAAGTGCAATAATGCTTTAGATTAATAACACAAATCGTAGTTCTTGTGCACTGGTGGGAACCACACATGCGGCGGGCAGGGTAGGTGGGGCGGGGTGCCATGGGAATGGCTGCTTGCTCCTCGACTTGACTCTGAAAAAAAAATGAAAAAAACACAACAAGAGCTCCATTTGATGATCTAAGTGCTAGGGCATGTCAGGACAGACCAAGACATCTGCTGGCTCGGGGCTCTCAGGAGTCGTAGCTCTTCTTCTCTCTGGGTTTCTCTTTTGGGAAGCGACTTGAACCACACCGCATCCACATTCCACCCGTGGCACTTCTTATTGGAATGCTAATTTTGCTCACCGCTGCCTCCGAGGAGAGGCCTCAAATCCCACAGCATTTATTTTTTTTTACCCCTGAGAACTTTCTCGCATGTGCGTAACCCACCGTGGGGGGAAAAGTATGGGGCGGTTATAGGCCTATATACACCAAAGAGCTGCATAGTGAGGATTGGTTTGGGAGTTGACGTATTGTTGCTGTCGGGCATGAAACGTCTTAAGGGCAACACACACATGGGCTGCAAATGGCGTACGTGCGTCAAACAGCTGCCTCCGTTATTGTCAATGGACCTACACCGTATCTCACACCGGCAGTGTCAGACGCACGTTGGCGCTCTGATGTATAGCCTACCACTGTTCTATTTCCAGGCGGAAATGTTTTTATTTTTTATTTTTACTTTAACTGTAGCCTACGTAAGAGCGCCGCGTCCTGTTGGTGCTTATGGGCGGCACTTCACGCGCGTCTATACTGTGCTGCTATACGCTACGCAACCTGTGTGTGTTGCCCTTTACACTATCTCCGTATTTTAAAGGTATATTCAGTGATTTCACTCAAAAAACCTTAGGTTTCGTTTTTGGCTGTGGGACCCAGCCTTTCGTCCAATCAGGATAGAGAGTCTAAAACGAAACCTAAGGTTTTTTGACCCCCAGGGGTTAACTGGGGACAGGGAGGAACTCCTTATATGGCCAGCACACTCTATAGTAGAGAGGATTATCACAACAAAACAAAAAAATAAGTGATATTTGAATTAAGTGAAATCACTGAATATACCTTTAACTTTAACATTTCATTTTTTTGAGTGGTGCAACTACTCCAAGGAACAGCAATGTCCGTGTGCCTATGTGACGTTAACCCACCCATGTGCCTACCCACCCATGCGCCTATGTGACTATGAGCATGAGTATGACTATTAGTACCAGTAGGAGCGCTGTTGTGCCAGAAACAGAGAGAGAGATAGTGCTGCACTGTTGCCTGCTAATATGAGAGAGAGAGAGAGAGAGAGAGAGAGAGAGAGAGAGAGAGAGAGAGAGGAGGGAGGGGGGGGGGGGGGGAGAGGGGAGTTGCACCACCCAGTGATTTTTACATTTAAACCCTACTTGATCATCAGCGTCACATAAAAGCATAATGGTAGCAGATATACAAGCTCGAAGCTTGAGCTTGTAGATCTGCGACTTTTGCAATTTTTAAATGTATTTATCCTGAAAAGTCACAGTTTGGGCCGACGTTTCCACCCGACAGACACAATATATAGACTGGATATGAATGGAGAGTTGGAACAACCTCAACGTCGACATGACAAAGGAGCTGATCGGGGACTTCAGGAGACCGCAGAGATCCTCATCTTCCTCATCAATGGCACTGCAGTGGAAGTTCAAGTTCAAGTTCCTCGTTCCATTGAGCATTGAGCCATAGAGTAAGACAGAGTTACGCAAACTCTGTTCACTTCAAGGGGCCAGTCCAATGGCGGCTCTCCTACATAGACTTCTATTGAGAATGGGGACAACAAATAGGGACCGGAGTCCTGGACCGGAAGTAGGCAGAACTGCACTGGACCCAGGCAACAGCCCAGCTTCAATGATCTTAAATACCTTTATTTTAGATTGTAATAGTACAACATAAACATTACAGAGACTTTGGATGTCACTGTACAATACTTTAAAACAGTTTGCATGTTGCACACATGGCTAAAATAGCTCTTATTTGCACCGCCCTCGTTGAAAACAATGTATTTCAAACTCCAGCTTGTCCCAGTTCAGGGCTGCATGAACAGCGCTCGAGCGCTCGGTTTCTGCCCCCTCAATGTCGTAACTCTTCTATTAGATGGCTCTGGCATTGAGGAGGAGCTCAAATGGGACAACAAACCATTCACGCGAGGAAAAAGGCTCAGCAGCGACCGACTATACTGGCCTATTCTGACCTGAGATCAGATTCTTAAAATGTCTTCTACATACTGACAGTTTTCTGAAAAAGCTATGTTTCTATGTCAGTCGTTCTTCGATTTAAAAATAAATAGCAGACCTACAAGCTCATAGCGCGCCGCTAAAGCATGACATGATGCTAACACCAAAAGGGATTCCCGCCCAAAATGGTATATGGGAACTGATGCACTGCCCGAGAAAACATCAACAGAGTGCATCATGGAAGGCAAGCTATACGCGAGCTACAACAAGCTATGCGTAGTCAAAGCCAAGTGCACATATACGATGTAAACCGGGACCATGCACCTATAGCCTGCCAATAGCCACAGGCACAAAAGAATCTATAAAACGTTCACAATGCATTGCGTTTGCGATATGTTGTTGTGAGCTTGTAAATCTGCAAATTTTGAAGGTTTTTGTCAAAAATAGATAGTACGACCTTGCCTTAAAGGGCGAGGTAGCATGCACGCATCTATCTGGGTGACGGCAGACTGCTGGGCGAGCGCTGGCGCTTTGGCATGGGGGGTCAGTGTACAGGGTTTGATGAGGTCAGATCAACATAGAATGTCAGAACAGGTCAGCTCTATATATGGAGATCTAAGGGTGGCAGCGGGGGCAGTGTCTTGAGTGTACAGGGTTTGATTAGGTCAGATCAACATGTAATGTCAGAACAGGTCAGCTCAATATATGGAGATCTAAGGGTTTGAGGTTTGAGGTCAGATGTAGATTGCAGGCCGGCTCCATATATGCAGATCTAGGTCATGATCCAGTCTTCTCCATGTATGGCTATTCAGGGTTTGATGAGGTCAGCGTCGGCCATATATGGAGCGTGTTACAAGGCGTGATGGACTGATGGCTATATATGGTGGTGTGACGTGTCACGAGGCATGATGTCACGAGGTGTAATGGACTGCTGACAACCATATGGAGGCCTGACCTGACTGACGGATGGACAGGTTTTGCAGGTTTTCATAGTAAGCTGCGACCTACAACAGAATCCTGCACGGGTCAAATTTTCGATACCCGTACCCGCCCCGCCCGTCAATCATCAGTTCCGCAACCCGCCCGTTGCCCGTGATTTATATAAAACTCGAAACCAGATCCGTCACGCCCGTCAGAAAACCATGTGGTGTGGTGGTGTCGGGCAGCGGCGGCGGCAGTGCCTTGCACACGGAACGGAAGACATGTAGTTGACTGAGGCTACTGCTGCTTATTATCGCAACATAAAGTTATATCATGATTTAGACCTAAATGGCATGTTGGCATAATATATCAACAAGGAGAGGATGATAAAAAAAAAGATTAGCCTAATGAGTCGACCGTCTTGATCCAAGGCTGTTTCAAACATGGTCATCACTCATCAGGCTAATCTTTTTAACTTTATTTACACTTAGACAGACGCATTAGGCCAACATTACCTGGGTTAGCTTTACAGCTTGTGTTGAATGTTGGCATTATAATGGTGTTTCATCAGCGCGAGCGAACGGAAATATAGGTTACAGCCAGGAGTACAGGCTGCAGCCTGGTGATAAAAAATAAACTCCACATGTGAAATGCTACGATAAGGAAGCAAGGATTCGGCCATGATGTCACTGCTATGCAACAAGGAAGTAGCACAGGGAAGCACAGCAGCAGAAACAGAACGCCATTATGAAGGAATCAGCAGTGATGTGACATCACTGACGATTCCTTGGGCATGTGACGGATTTAACTTGTCTCCACTGTTGAGAAAACCCCAAGCTCAGCTGCTGTTTATAACATAAACCGTCCGCTGATTAAAAAAGGTCACCCACCCGCGTTGCGTTGCGCTCCGCCCATACCCGTTAATTTATAAAGGTATATTGTCCCGCCCGTTCCCACCCGTCCAACTCGGGTACCCATGGGGTATCCACGGGTATCCGACCCATTGCAGGACTCTGACCTACAGTCACGATAATAATGATGTCCCCAAAATATAACAAGGAGTGTTAATATGCCATGAAGTGCAAAACAATAAATCAATCAATCAATCAATCAATCATCATATTACAGGGCTTGGTTGGTTGAATGCGCTTGATTCTGATTGGTCAATCGTTGAATTCAGCGGTGCATGTGTTATTTCTTGATAATGACCGTTCCGCTCTATAACAGACCGCTGTCCAATCAAAGCCTCAGAGCACTTGCTGCTCCCGCTTGATTCATGCTGTTTCCAACGTGACAGCCATGTAAACACACACACACACACACACACACACACACACACACACACACACACACAATGTCATTTACAGTTAAACATCCCGAACGCCCGGGGTTATTTAATCCATTAAATTTGAGCACCCAGCGACTAGCAATAGCAGTGGAGCACATTTAGCGACGGACCGGATGCTATCCCGGATGTAGCTGAAGTAGCTAGCTGTAGCCAAAACACTTGGGGAGGTATGATTTATTCTAACGCGACTAGCGACGGTACCGCGATGGGCCGCCTAACACATAATCTTTTCTTAGAATTGGACGGAATGATTTAGATCAAGAGTTATTCACGTTATTCTCCGTCCTTTTTATCAGTCTCCGTCCTGAGCGCTGGGCGTTACTAATTGATTGAAGGGAGAACTCCGTCCTTGCCGCTCAGGGTGTTGTTCTCAAAAAAAATTTTGAAGACATTTGAGTGAGAAAATGACGATGCAGTATACCCGATCAACCTACTTCCTTGTTTTACAACTGTGCTGCAGCTGGGCAGACGCCGGCCAGCTTACTAACTGTATGGATTACCTTCATTACCGTAAGCAAGGTTTTGTGATAAGCGGCATAATGTATGGCTGAGTGGTCAGATAAATCACCCTGTGATTTATCTATCCACAATGACCATGCACTCAGCCATACATTATCCATAACATATCTCGTGACATGAAGGCTTCAGGAGAGGAATGCCCAAGGTTTCTCCAAAGAGTTACTTATGCTTCATTATAGTGTGCATTTTTCCTTGGGTGGGTATCTATCTCTGCACCATGCAGCATGGCCCCCCAGGCCTCAGTGGAGCGACAGGTTCTGACATGCACATGTTACCTCACAATCACTCACACCTCTCTGCTGACTGGAAGGGAATGTCACACGGTCAGGTCTGAGGTCTATGCAAAACTATCTCCCAGATTGATGAAAATAAGCCCTCCAATTTAGGGCAGGTCAGTCAAACTGTATTGTTCTAATGTTGTTTTAAAGCAGTTGTTCACAGAAAATCTTTCATGACAAGGGCCCAAAATAATAATATAATAATATGTATTTTCCTGCACGGACGTCCCCCCCATCTGAAAACATTCCAACCAGTTCCTTTCCCCTCTATCATGACCAGAGAGAGGCAGAGACCAGATTACTGCACACCGTTTGTGAGGGTACCTACAGTTAACTAAAATCTTTGCTCGGGGGCCCCTGGAACAAAATATTTTGAGATGGGGGTCCATGGCCAAATTCATATAATGTTGGGGGTTGTTGACTTGATAAAGTTTAAGCACCACTGACTGTTTTTCAGAAAACTGACATTTGTAGAATCGGCCACTGCAGGTCTGAATGGGTTAGAAGCCTGAGGCAGGCTGCGGGACCTTGCTCAACGACTGTTTGGGAGCACTCGTGGGTACAAGGTAAAGGAATGATATTTGCATATAAGAAGACAAACGTCTCACACGTTTCGGCAACAGCCTTCCTCATCATACACTACCAAGTGGAAAAAGTCACAAAAGAGGGCTCAGATGCAATTTCTCATTCTTTCTTATTCATTATCTTATTGAGTGCTTAAATTTCTGCAACAGCCTTTGTCATGATATTTGATATTTGCATATAAGAAGACAAATGTGAGCCAAGTCTGTCTATAAATCAAAGAGAGAGAGAGTTATTATCCTGTGTGGAGGATAAGAGACATGTGGTAGGTAGTTATTTTCCTGCGTGGATCTAAAGAAAATAAATTTCAAGGGATACTTATACTTTGGGAGGGGGGCAATGTCACCTCAATTTCATCAGCCATTTGAATCAATAGAGCACATATCGTAGTAGTGATATGATATACCCTAGTAATATACTTGTGGGTATACGGTTTTCACACTTTTAGACCATATCCGTGGTCATCATATGGGCATACCTAACAATGGATGCCAAAGAAATGGGAGAATTCAAATTTTTGTGTGTTTTTATATCAAAAGTCCATACAAATATTATTTTAATTACTTCCTGAAAACGAAAACGTGCATGCGTGATGACGTGTAGAGATACACATCAATAAAAGCCAATAAAAATGAAGCTCACCAGTTTGATTCCCATGCTTCATTGTCCTTCTCCACAGCTGGTTTTGATTAAAGAACTACTCCGTTTTTAATCTCATTCAAGATGACATCCAGATTTCAGGTTCAGAAACTTCAGAGCCAGCGTTTCAAGCTGAAACTTCAAAATAAAATGTCCACCATTTCCGTTTCCCTACACCTTTAATGTTAAAAGTGAAACTGTGAGACTGTGAAAGGGATCGACTCTCAGAATCAACGATCAGAATCAAAATCAACGTTATTGTCACATCATAGGTTTACAGGTGTAAATCAGTGGGTGAATTTATTTTGTGCAAGCTCCAATTTCCATAAAAAAGAAAGAAGAAGCATTACAGTTTGTTTTAATCGGTTCCGCAGGTAAATATTAGGAAAATACCAGATCTACAAGCTTGTAGACCGTCTATTTTCAAAATCTTTGCCTTTTTCTAAAATTATTTGCCAATTATTTGGCCAATGCTTGACCAGGTTTGATGCAGTAATGCTCTATCTTTCTTTCTTTCTTTCTTGCCTGCCTGCCTGCCTTGCTTGCTTCATGCTTTCAATCTGAGGTATTAAAAATGTCACAAGTCCTTACATTTGTTGAATTGAGAACCACCAATTAAGGTGAGAGAAAAATAAATAAAGTCAGTGGGTTGTGCATCGGATTAAGGTACAAGTGTCAGCAGGTGCCGGCTGCATAATCCACATGACTCTAACCTGACCTCTATTCAGAGTCTAAAGGGCTTTTCGGGCCAAAGGCGACTGATGTGTACATAGTCTAGTAGTATAATTCATCTCCAATGAGAGGCAGTAGGCGTGGCCAATCTGACAGGTGTAGTAATTAACAAGTGGCCCATGGGCACTTGCAAGCTTTTTCCGACTTGCTGTACAAGACAATTATTTGACACATCTTAAGCAGACGTACGTCGCCTGCCATAAATTATTTCTGAAATGTTCAGATACGTAGACATGCATTATGCCAAAGCCATTTTCTCCTTCCCGATACCAATACCTTTCGTATCGGTCATTACCGAGTAGGCCTACCGATAGCAGTGTTAAATTGTAATTAAAACAAATCTAGGACAGTGGTTCTCAAAGTGGGGTCCAGGCCTCTGGGCACCCGGAAGAACACTGTACTTGTGTAGGCCTACTTGTCTTGATTAAAAAAAGTGCAAATTCCATGAACGTGCCTGAACCAATTCATGAACGAGTGCTCTGTGTTAAATCCCAGCTGCACGCTGTTTTGATCGTGCTTGTATTTTGACAGCCTGCAGTTCCAGCTTTGGCCAGTAGTCTACGGGCAATGTGGCTTCACAGTATCCCAGCCGCTCTGTGTCTATAGGACCAATGCCAGTGCTGTCATTAACAATGACACCACATTCATCAAGTGCACACTACAGTGTTGCCAGATTGTGAGAGAGAATTAAGCAACCATTAGGTATATGAAAACAAGCCCAAAAGAAGTGACTATAGACCACAAACATTGGATATTTGAAAATAGCAGATCTACAGGCTTTTTGTTTAGTTCCCAAAAATATTTCTTCCATCATTTGTAAGGGGTGCTAGCCCCATGGGTTTGTGTAAACACACACATTGTCCTATAATACAAACATTGAATGCCATTGACAATGAATGTCCAGTTTTGAGTGTTTCTGCAAATACAAACATTGAATGCCATTGACAATGAATGGCCAGTTTTGAGTGTTTTTGTAAACTTTACAAACTTAAAGACAAAAGTGAGGACACAAATTGTGATTGGCCGGAATGAGATGATGTATGATGATAAGATCGAGCACCCCTCACTTCACACAGATGTGATTTTTGACAATATAATTAATGGCATGCCCACAATATTCATGCTATTGTGGCTGATAGCAATCCCCAATAAATTCATCGCCTGGCAGGCTAAGCCGGGGAGATAGAAACTGACGTGCAAACTGAAAGGACCAAATGTCCAAAAGCTCTGAAGTTTAAAAATGCTTTACTCCAGTGTTACAAAACATTACAATTCCATTTCTAATAAATATTGAATACATGTGTGCAAATAAATAATACAAAATGTGAAATGCGGTCAACAAAAATATCTCTCCCAGCTCACCCTACCACCCCCACCGTCAAATCAACCTTAAAGGGACATTTCACCGCTGGAAGAAACTGCAGTCACTCAATGTTAATACTATTTGTAGTAGATAAGAGTAGCACAATTTGAAATTCGCACCCTATGGCCAGAAAAAATAATTGACTGGATTGCTGAATTCCTACAATGCCCATAATGCTTCAGTGCACTTCCCCTCCTTGTGGAGAGGGAGGAGGCTGCATGGAGGTGTGACTTTGTAGTCCAGGAACGATAAGGTCAAGGTCAAGGTAAATATCTACACACATAAAAAAACAAGAAAGTGTTCCTTGTGTCCTAAACATCATTAAAATAAGCTCTGGTTGCAAAAGGGGTAAAGTGGCCGTTTAAGGTGAGCAGGTGAGGACCGTCATTTGTAACCTGCTGGACACCACCCACACTCCCACAGAGACACTCCTACCAATGTATCGATGCAGTGCCTACCACAAAACAATCAGTGCACAGATGAAATAAATTCCACTTGGCTCCTACACATTCCATGTCGATAGTTACAAGTAAACCAACATGTCGAGGCACACAGCTGGCAAAGCGACGCATAACAACGAAAGAGATTCAAATCCAATCCATCGGTGGGAAAGTGGTATAGACGCAGACATCTCCCTTAACCGGTCGAATGTTTTTTTTGTTTTTGTTTTTGACCTGAGAACCATAGACACCATGATACCACTGAAGCATGAGTGAACTATTAGTGAAGCCGTTTGTGGCGAATGACATCAGACATGGAGGGAAAATATACTTATCTGTACAAATTTGGAATTCTTGTGGCTCACCATGTCGCCACACTAGCCCCATGTATGCAATATGGGGTTGTTGTTGTTTTGTTTTGTTTGTTTTTTTTTGGGAGGGGGGGGGGATTGTGGAGAATGGTGGTCGATTACATTTTTTTTAATTAAATAAGATTTGCGATGCCATCATCTAAAAATACTATGCTAAGTAAAAGTCCTGTTATTGAATTATTTTAGTTTTAAGTATAGGCTATTTGGCATCATCTGACAGTAATTAACTAAAGTAAAAGTACTCATTATGCAGAATGTCCCATGTTCCATTCAGTGTGCATACAAGGTCTTACACAGATCGGTGCAGTTATAGGTAAATACACATTTTGTGCCAGTTATAGCGCCACCATGAGGCTTTTTTGATTAAAAATAATCAACTGGCATTTCTTCCTCTGCCTAGTGGGAATGTGCGTGCAACATTTCACGGAAATCACACAATGTGTTCATGATTTGTGGCATTTTGTTCGAAACGGAGCACTCCTGCGAATTCGGAGGCCAATCTTGACCAATTAGGCTAAAAAAGTCTGTCTGAAAGACCTGTTTCGTTTAATGGCTATAGAGAGACTGTCCTACAAATTTGCGTGATGTTTGGCCCAAATCTTTAGGTGTACTGTCCAAAAATGTGTTCTGCAAAAAGCAGCCTCCTGGTGGCGCTATAGCAGACGGACGGAGTGCAAAACATATTCTCCCCATGCCTTCGGCACAATTCATTTTGAAATGGGGGCATGTTCCGTATGATTTGACGCTAATGCTTTTGCACATTGACTTAAGTACGCTTTTTGACATGTTTTGCTTAAAGTAACAATGTACTTTTGCACTGTGGTGTTGCCAGTTTGCCACTTGTTTCACTTGAAGGTAGGGTGTAAGTGCACACCCGTGCAGCTCATAGCTCTGGCTGAACGTTAATGTTTTGACTGAGGTGAGGACCTCAGTCAAAACATGTGACCTACGTGCTGTGTGTTATTGTCTGAGTGCCTCCGCTACAAACTAGGTCACACACACAGACAACTAGACCCCCCCCCACCCACCCACCTCCTCCACTCCACACCGCTCACTCCTTATAAGCTCCTTCCCTTCCTCCTTGCAGTGGCCATGTCATGTGTGCGGTGTGCCCTAAAATGCCACATCCCCCCTCCCTTCCTCCCAGTGACATCTTGTGGCGTTTCCTTAACTGCTCCCACTTATGATGCCTGGATTTAGTTGGGTTTGGCTCTGACATGATGCCACAGGATGAGAAAAAACAAGGGTGGGTTGGACGGATGGATGGATGGATGGACGGATGGACGGACGGACGGACGGACGGACGGACGGACGGACGGAGTGTTTGATCAGTCACAGGGGTCTCTCTGTCTCTCCAACTTCATAATGAATAGAAATATATTTTCACGTAGGTAACAACATGTCAGCCAATCAGGAGAGAACTGCTTCCAATTGCACTTGTTTAATCTGTTTCCTGTTTGTGGTCTCTATCCTGAATGGATGAAATCGGTATCCCAGCCTGAAAAGAAATGTCTGTTTACTATAGAGCTGGAGGGACATGGGGACGTCTGTTACTGAACATCAGAATATTAGGCTATTCAACACTTGTTTTAATCATAGGAAAATCATAGTTAAAATGAACAAATGCATTCTTTCCCCAGGTTAAAATGCAAATAGGCTAAATGATGATGGCTGGTGCTTAATTCACTATAGACTCTACATTCACATGCAGGAAAACGTGTTAATGGTCACTGGTTGTCTGACATTGAACAGATCACCTGTTAATGATGACATTATGGATGAACTGAGACCATTTTGCACCTCTTTGACTGATGAGTTTCAGCAAAACTATACAGAAACAGGCCTATCACATGGAACTTATTATATACCTTTTGTGAAATGTTAGGAACTAAAAACAACATTGCATGGATGCACCTGTGATGTATCCCAAGGTATTCAAGGTTTTGGGTCTCGCAACATCATACCCCTCACTCGGGTGACCCAGCCGCGGCGATCAAGTCCTGCCTTAGGTCCATGTAGCTACCCTTGATCAGTCCCATTAGGGAAAAAACAGGGGCACACAATCTGCTGCTCCAGAATTACTCTGCCGGTACTGGGCCATCCGGTAAATGGTGAATGGTAAATGGTGCATTTATATAGCGCCTTTATCCAAGGCGCTTTACAGAGATTGTGCATTACATTCACCCATTCACACACACATTCATACACCGATGGCAGCGGAAACCATGCAAGGCACCAACTACGTAGCACATCGGGAGCAATTAGGGGTTCAGTGTCTTGCTCAAGGACACTTCGACAATAACTCTGGGGGAGCCCGGGTTCGAACTGGCAACCTTACGGTTGCCATCCAGGCTGCCATCCAGGCACTCTACCCCTGAGCCACCGCCCTGGTGTGTGGAGGGACTAGACACTCCTGGCCGGGCACCTCCTATGCCTCACCAGGTCCAGGTAAAATGTAAAATAAATACATATATACATAGAAATAACTAGAACTGCACTCTGTCTAGTGCATACTTGCTTGTTGCACACTAGTAGGGCCTACTAGTGCGCAAGCAGAGCGCGCAAGTAGTAAAGTACGCTACAAACTGTCAAATCTCAGTTTCTGCCTCTATGTATATGTAATTTGTAAGTTGATTAGCGGTATACTGTGGTTACTTTGCGCTGTATGCACCGTCCCAGCCTTTTCGATGCGTATGCACCATCCCAGCAATGACTAATGACTAGTTGTGCCTGATACGGCAGTAGTGCCAGATTACATACATGTATACATAGGAGAATTACCTTTAATCCTCCCAACACTAAAACATATAGTCATTACGTCACCATCGAAAACCAATTAAATTAATAGCAGTATACTCAGTCTTTTGTGCAGGTGAGAGACAACACTTAGAAGCAGATATCAGAGATGTAAGTGTATACACACAGTAAGTAGCACACAGCGTCTGTTAGCAGTGGTGTAAAGTACATTTACTTAAGTACTGTATGTAAACTTACAATTTTGAAGTATTTATTTTATTACTTATTTCCAGTAAAACATGTGAGTCAATTTTCCACTACTGCAGCAGCAGTGTGTATAATACAGTATATAGTCCTATAGTAACAGTCAGTGATAGTGCTTGTGTTCTTAAAGCATATACGTATAATTACTAAGAGTACTGTGATCTATGGTGTGTAGTCTACCATACACCATGGATCACAAATTATCTAAGTTCCAGTTGACTGAAGTGTCTTAGGTAGCATTAGTGTCCTGTCTGGATCAGTGTTGGCCAACACCATCTTGTGGCATTGTCATTGTCACACATGATACACCAAATCCAATACCTGGGAGTGCATTACATTTTAATTGTTGGCCCCCAATAAACCTTGAGGTGGTCATATAGGTGAGACATGGTGAAGGGATGGTCCTCTCCTCTGGATCCAGATGAAGCACTGAATTGTTTCAACAGGTGCATGAAGACGTCACAAGATGTTTCATCAGCATCGTAACGCAGGGAGGAGAACACTTCTTCCAGTGAGCAGGTATCATCCAAGAAGAGTTCTTCATTTTCTGCCTTGAACTCCTACACTGTGTAATACACAGTGTAATACTCCTGCACTGTGTAATGTAATACTCCTCTGGTTCCTAGAAAAAACAAAACATTTGTATTGACCTGACTGAATGACATGCAAAAATCTCCATGTATTGTTGTCATGAAAGACAAAGCGGCAGGTTGTTTGGCCAACATCCAAGAGAGATTGGCATACCAAGCGTCAAGAGCATGGATTGAATCTGCAGAAAAATCCAGGATATTTCACACATTAATGTTTCATTAACAGTGTTAGGGTGCTAATTGATGAACTTCAGAGTTCATTCAGAGTATAATCAGAATGCATGTTGTAATGTAGACAGTACATACAGTAGCCTACTCACCACATCATATTGATAAAATAGCTCTAGTAATCATTGATATATTGTTTGTTATGTAACAGAGGTGTCCATATCCAGTCATAAAACTCATATAGGATATACATAGGCCTAGAATATGTAAAGTGAAACTGGAAGGGATTGAATGAAAATACATTGAAGTTAAACACAAGCTGATGAATCTTTGCAACCCACATGTAAATGTATTTCTGTATTTTCTCAAATTTACAGATTTATTTCTATAATGTTGCATTGAGCATGACCTGGGGGCGAGAGAGAGATAGAGAGGGGTGGAGCACATGCAGCAGTTTGTTAGGTTGTGGTTGGTGGAGAGATGGGAACAAAATGTGGCATTTTCTCATGGACATTAGTGAAGACCAATTATATGAAGGTAGGTAGAAAAGTGGTCCATTAAGGAAAGCTAGTCGTACAGTGTGGCAAAAGTTTTAACTATTCTGCATGTCCGTTTGTGAGTTACATTTGCATTACATTTAAAACCCCAACAGCTATTATTGTCATTGTATGAATCTCCCATCTCCCAATTGCTATTCAAGCTGAACCATGAGATAGATTGACAATCAAGTCCCTATAGAAACATGATTGCTACAAATCCTTTCAGCTTTGGTGAAGCAAACAGCTTTGATATTGTGTTTATAGATTGTTCATAGCAGTGTCTTAATTTATTTAGCAAAAATGTGATATGTGCTCCTACATTACAAGGTGTGTAATTGCCTTCCAAATGGTATTTCATGTTATTGACTGAAATTACCACACACAATACTCTTATAAACAAAAGCTAAAAAACACACATCTTGACTTTGAATGTGTGCCTTTATTTGTGACTGCACAACCATATTTAACAAAGAAATTAGTAAACACAAAATAATGTGTCACTACATAGATCAGTTTCAACAGCAAATCTGCAAGTCAAATTAATGAAACAGAATGAGAATAAAAGGAATGGAGACTATTTATATTGTAGTTTCTGCCTGCAGCTAAAATTCCACAAAGACAATACAGTATAAAAGGATGATAATAATAGTACGGTCAGATGTAATGCAAGAGAAATAGGCTATAGAAACTAGATATGCAGTGGGAAATCGGAAAAAATGTCAGAAGACAGTACATTTGATCTAACAGGCTACACAATACCTAGCAATTGATCTACCTTGAACTATTGACTCAGGGAAGTACTACTAAAAAGAACAGATCATTCAGTATGTGAAGTTTACTTGCAACTAATTGAGCAGTTGAGACGAATAACAAAGTCCATAATTTATCCCCTCCCAGAAAAGACCTAGCTGTCCTGACCCCTTATCTACAATTTATACATTATTGATAATAAGTATGGACTTAGACATTTGTTTCATTGCCATCCCTTTAATCATGGTCATGTACATGTAATGTGTTTAAAACAGTTTAGAATTTATTAACAGATTGCCGGATTGGAGAATTACAGTACATTTCAAGCACAGCTCAATACAAAACCGTTAACTGTGGAACTATTACACTTGTTTACAATAGGGCCCATCATGTTCAATTCATCATAACAATTAGAGACGTACAAATATACTCTTCTATATATAGCTAAAAACAGGAAATCATCATAGAGGAGGTAAAAAGGGGAAAAAGTGAGGGGGAAAAGGGGTGGGTGGGGGAATCAGGTTTTACGGGGGGGCAGTTTTTGTGAACATACTGTTCACATTAAACAGATTTATCTTCCCACAAGGGAACAGTTTAATTTGTGAACATCACAATTGTTTTTTTACTAAAAGCTTTCCACACATATCACAATGATTTGGGTTTCTCTCCAGTGTGAATTATCTGGTGGCCTTTAAGGTGCTGCATTCTAGAGAAGTGTTTTCCACACTGATCACATCCGTAGGGTTTCTCTCCAGTGTGAACTCTCTGGTGACTTTTAAGGCTGGACATTGTAGGGAAGCGTTTACGACACTGATCACATCCATAGGGTTTCTCTCCAGTATGGATTTTCTGGTGGATTTTAAGGCTTGCCATTTGAGAAAAGTGTTGTCCACACTGATCACATCCATAGGGTTTCTCTCCAGTGTGAATTCTCTGATGGGTTTTAAGGTTTGACATATGAGAGAAGAATTGTCCACACTGATCACATTCATAGGCTTTCTCTCCAGTGTGAATTTTCTGGTGGGTTTTAAGGTTTGATATTTGAGAGAAGTGTTTTCCACACTGATCACATCCGTAGGGTTTCTCTCCGGTGTGGATTTTCTGGTGGCTTTTAAGGCTTGCCTTTTGAGAAAAGTGTATTTCACACTGATCACATCTGTAGGGTTTCTCTCCAGTGTGAACTATCTGGTGAATTTTAAGGCTGGACATTGTAGGGAAGCGTTTACCACACTGATCACAGCAGTGGCATTTTTGTTTAGCAAGGCTTCTTTGTTCATTCACCTCTGGTAGCCCTATTCTACCAGCCAAGTCAGACACTGAATTGGAAACAAAGAAACAGGAAATATTGTTTAGAGGTAGGCCTACTTCATGGACTTAAAATCACAAACTATGTGGGAAGGCTAAAATGTTACAAACCTATTTCATGCATATAAACTGAATCTAGATTAATTGGATGGTGATGAAATAAATTTAGATTTGTTGATTAATTGTAATTAATTGTTGTGCATTTCAGAGACAAAGAACATATAGAACATGTAAACATACAACATAGAAAACTTACAGAGGTCTTGATCATTGGGTCCCTCCTGTTGATCATAATTGTTCTTGGAGTTGAGAGAGTTCATCTTCACCTGAAGTCAGATAATGAGTGATATCCTGGGGGAGTTGTGGAGAACTGACAATTACAAATGCTTCTTATAATAGAGAGCCTGAGGTGGAACAATAGAACCATCTCCCCACCAACCACAATCCTAAAGGGGTGGAACCTATAACTGGGATTGATTGGCCAAAGAGGGGAACAATAGAACCATCTCGCCACCAACCACACCTTAAGGGGGATAGCGGTCAAACAAGAGAACAAACAAACTCTGCAGTTGATGACCGGATACACAAGCCTGGGGCCATCACTGCGAGCTATTCAAAAGCCACATTATGTGTATTGGTATTGGTATTGGCTGCTTGTCAGTCTGACACCTGCTCACTCTACTCTACTCTACTTGAATGGCTTGTGCGAGCTACTGGTAGCTCCTGAACCCCTGGTTGGTTACCCCTGCCATAGCCTCGGTACCAGGCTTTCATTTTTGTTGGTGCAAAAATTGAAAGCCTGGAGGAACGCATTGGCCGCTCTGGTCTAAAAGTGGGAGTCAACCCTTCCGGGTGGGCGTCGCTCCAAATGATGTGACGTAGCGCTGCACTAGGGGGGAGAGGAGGGGCCGGGGGTGATGGACAGATCGATGAGATCCAATCAGGGCGTGTGCAAATCTGAGCCGCGACCCGCCCCTCTAGACCAGAAACCTAACACGTTAGCTCAGGCTACCCCTGCCATAAAGCATTACACTTGTTTACAATAGGGCCCACCATTTTCAATTCATCAAAACAATTAGAGACGTACGAATATACACAACTATATAGGCCTAGTCAAAACAGGAAATCATCATAGAGGAGGTAAAAAGGGAAAAGAAACATATACAGTGAGGGGGAAAATGGGTGGGTGGGGGATTCAGATTTTACGGGGGCCAGTTTCGAATTGCAGCCGTCCGTGGCCGCATGTGGCCCCCACACTACATGTGTAAAAACTGTCAATTTAGTGCAAGATATATAAGTCATTAAAAGAATCATATCATGATTACATTGTTATTAACAACAGAGACACAATAACAGCAAAACCTGGGAAACCATTAAACAGTTAAGTCAGATGGGGCAAACTACATCAGCGGCCGGAGGAGGGACCTTTGCTGCTAGAACAGATCTACAAGCTAACAATGCATCACCAAGCAACAAGTTGTTAGCTTGTAGATCTGTTCTATTTGCATGGAAGATACCAATACAAGTACACTCACCACACAGGGCAAACTTCATATAGATAGGGGAGTAAAACACTATGAAAAACAAAATAATCAAAATATTTTTAAATACAAAATTCAACAAATTCAAGTTGTACAACCCCTCCAGGCTCAAAAATAGTTCAATGACCCCCCTTGTTTGCACCATACCAACCTTTGATAACTAACGATCAGTCCCTTACCCTACCTTTAACTTGCTTAATGTCAGGTCACAAATCTTTATTGTCTCCACCAGGCCGAAGGCATGGGGAGAGAGTATGTTTTGCACTCTGTCCGTCCGTCCCTGTGTGTGTGTGTGTCCGTCCGTCCGTCCGTGTGTCCGTCCGTGTGTCCGTCCTTCAAATAGAATACATTTTGATATACAGTATAGGCTACATTAGTGGGTTAATAAATTATATGTCTACATTTAAGAGATTCATTAAATCAGTGATCGCTCACAAGCGCGTGCATGCAACATAGTGATTTCATGAGGAGATCATATCAATATACCCTAATATATCAATTAACTAAATAAAGGTAGGCCTACAGTATGTGTGTGTCACGCGCGAACGCACAGCACTCGATCACGTGCACGCATTCACTCATGCATGTGGACACGCACTCGCACTGCGCTCACACCAGCCCCAACGATGCGGGGGCTGATGCTGAATTCCTTCAACTGCCTGAGGCTGTACAGACGTCGTTGGGCACCTTTTATCACCACGTGCATGTGTGATGTGTGTTGGTCGGATACCGGAGTTGAAGAAGATGAAGTAGGAATGCTAAAGTTTAAACACCAAAGTACTGAAACAATGTAATACATTAGTAAACCATATCCTGAAATGGTAGGAAATTGGTATTCATATACTCAACTTTTTATCATTAGCCTATCTGACCATTTCATTGCACACAATAATTTGATCACTTTGGAAATGAATTATAACATCTGTGGGTTTGACATATACTACACTGATGAAGACAGCATGTTAGCATAACGATGAAGACATTGTTGAAGAATTTTCGCTGTGGCGAGTTGGTAAACGGACGAGTTCTCCGGATACTGTGTGGTCCCTGTGAGGTCCTTAGACATGTAACTTCAAATCTCGTCTCCACTGTAACTGTCACGAAGAGCCAACTTTTTGGTAGGAGGACCCAAATGCAGGACAAAGAGATTGCGCTAACATTCAAAACAGTTTATTAACAAACCCAGGGAAGCACAATGAAATATCCACAAGGGACTTCACTCTGACTGTACGAGAGCCAAACAAACACCTAACATGAAGGTTACAAACTGGCAAAGCAGAACAGAACACAGTTTGTTTCCTCCATTGTAGTTCTTTACAATGGCAGTTCATTGCTGTCGAGTGTCGAGCAGGAAGCTCTTATCTCAATATTTAAAATTATTTTGGTTTTTGTAAACCAACGCCCAATACGTTTTGACCTTGTTGTGTTTTTAGTTTGTATTTTTTAAATTTAAAGTCCTAAAAAGTAGCATTTTTTGGACATAATGAGGTACAGGCTCACTGTAGCTCCAGGTACCCACTACCAGTTCTACGACTTAAGAAGCAATACCTCAATGATATTTCGAAGCATCAAAATATAGGCCTATACTTGAAGAGGGGGTGGTACATAATTAGACTTAATTCTTCTTTCTTGTCATTTAACAATCTTTTCTACTACCTGAGAGAGAAACAAAAATGTTGCTGCTTGTAGTTAATCATCAATAGACAGTTGTTACTAATTAGCAAGCAATATCTTCTCTAAAACTATGAACCAAAATCACAGTGTACAATTACAGACATTCCAACACAAAGTGTTGTTAACAATGGATGTGGGAACTCTCGTTCAAAGCCGAGAAAGCGTCTCCTTCGAAAGATAAATAAAAACAATTAAATAAATGTTAACAAGAATGGATTTAGTTCTTAATTATAATCTACTCGTGTGCAATGGACCGTATTATGCAATGCGCAATAAATCAAATGAAAGAACCTTTTTCCTTCGGGAGATATACCAAGCCTAATTATTAAATTGTTGCAACTCATTGTCACTGTCAGACTGGAAACATTGTATCTCCATATTTATTATTATTTCCTTTTTAATTACCCAGTAACATCACTATAAAGCACTGGCCTACTTGGAACGATGCAAGTTGGAAATGAATGCCCTACCCAGTTATTATGTTTGTCTCCCTGTTATGCCCATGTGAGATTTCTGTATCTGTCTCTCTGTGTTCCTTTATTCCTATATATGGAGGTCTGTGTCAGACATGTCCAAATATGATGTTGTGATGTCAGAACAGGCCAGCTCTATATATATGGAGATATAGGATAAGGGTGATCAGGTCCAGAGCCCGGGAAGAAGCCTTTTATGGCGGTTCTGGACAACCATGGGTCCGTCCGACTGAACACCGGTTACTGCACTCCCTGTGGGGGTGTGGAACGCATGCACGTGTCGAATTTGAAGTTGCTGGGGCGAACAAACGGTTCTCAAGTTACATGGTTTACAGACATACGTACAGTACAAACGTACAGAGACATGGTGCATTTATTGATAGATAAGATACTACACTATACAGTGTCACTCAACAATATCAAAAACGCATCACATGATTGTTTTGAGTTTGTAGATATGCTATATTTGGTGTGTCATCCTGTATCTGGTATTTTCATTTTGAAATAGTGAAAATAGCCGACGTACAAGTTGTGAGCTTGCAGATGACACTCTTGTATGATGAAGTTGGGCATTAATGTATGCAAATTTATACACAAAAGTTGAAATATGGAGATACGAGGTTTCTGTCCAACGAAAACATATTACAAATTAATATATTATGTGTCTCATCTTGTCTGCAACACAGAGCTGTCATCAGAGAGGGTACAATAGTCAGTCCCTTTCTATTATGTGGAAGAGAACTGCAGTACAATAGCCTATTCATTCCTACACAGCTCCTTGGAATATAATGAGGAGTTGAGAACCATATCGTTGCTGTCGAGCAGAAAACTCATATGTCCAATAGTTCAGAATTGTAATGTTGGTTTCATCAATTAATGCCCTATACTTTGTCGTATGTAGAATGGGTGAAAATAGCAGATGTGCAAGCTCAGAAGCCAGCATGTGAGCGCATAGTTGTTATTTCAAATTAAACAAACTATTTAACGAGAGAGAGCTTCGGACTACATAATAGAACACATTGTTATTTAAAAGAAACTTTCCTGAAAAAAAAAAAAAAAGTTTTTTACATAAAAGGATCCCTCCCCCCTCGGTTCCACTCCCGAAAGTGACAATTGTCTTCATGTAGCCTTGGTATAACCCACGCATGCTCACACACGCACACACACAGATAATGAGGACCCTATGGAGCGTATATGCTGTCATTTCACAGCTCTGCTAACATGACAGAGGAATGTCATTCAATTTCTTTCTTTTTCTCTTTTTAATTAGCATGTTTCCCTCGATAACACGCCAACGGTAACACAGTTTATGTAATTGCCTTGACTCCTCATTCGGGTTTCATTTCCCTTTTCCTATCACGAACGAGCCTTTGACTTTAATTAAAATGGAGATTTTATTATTATTTAAACTGGGAGGATAAAATCCATCTGTGTCGGGTGTAAACGTTGTATGTCCCCAAAACCGTTATTATTATTATTATTTTTTCAATTCACTATGTCCAGCTTTGAGAGTCTGTCAACACAAACATTGAAGACAAAAGTGTGTAAACGCGCACATTGAAGACAAAAGTGAGGACGCAAATTGTGATTGGCCATGAGATGATGTATGATGACGTATGATGATAAGAGCGACCCTCACTTCACACAGGTGTGATTTAAAATTGTATTACATTGTGAAAATAGCTGCTCTATACAAGCAGGGTATTTTCAGGCCAAGAACCCGGACCCTCAATACATAATTGTATAAAACTGTGTACTGTATATCTTTATTTTGTAGTGATGTCTTAGTGTTTCCTGTTTTGCCTAGTTTTCCTGTCTTGTCTTGTCTCACCTCATTCCCAGTTACACACCTGTCTGTCTCCATTCTCTCATTAGCCCTGCAGTTGCCTGATGACACTGTTCACTTCACTAATCAGCCTGCAGTCTTAGTTTAGGAAAGTATCCCTGGCTAATAAAACTTGCCCTCTATAACTAAAATGACAAAATAATGACACCATAAATATTTTATTTTTTTATTAGAGAATCATTCACTCAATAGGGACTGCTCCCGTCGCAAGTTGATGATGGAATGCATATATGCTAATAAAAAACAACTTAATACTTCCTAAAGTTAATATGAGCATCAAAGCAATATTTAAACTATTTTTTATTACCACGTGCATTCCATAATTCCATAGAGCTGGACCACAGCTATAGGGTTGACGACAGAGTACAGCAACTTGCAATGGGTCTCGTCCACAAGATTCGATACACCACCAAGATACCCATGTACCTTCCATGTAAGTCTAAATACTTCCTTAATGTCCACACTCACCAGAGGAAGTTCAACAAACCATGTGCAACCCATATTCGGCTCAAACAAGGGATTAAATTAATTGAGCTCTTATGCCACTAAAATGTGGAACACCCTACCAACAGCCATTAACAGGTTCCGATTCAAAGGACGTGTGTACACGTCCTAGCGCATCTTCAATGATATCTAACGAGAGAAGAATATCCAAGGCCACCATATGCTTCACTTTTCGTTCATGAGCGGTACGGTCCGGTCTGTTTACCGCTGCAGAAAGAATGCCTCGTCTCTCCTAATCCAGGGCGCTCTCCGTGGTTTTGATCTGATGGATATACTAAGCTCTTCATTTCTATTCTATTCTATTCTGACTTCTCAACTGCCTCTTGTTCAAAATATGAACGTGATGCGGATTATGCATTAACCCCAGCCTTGTGGTGCATTCCACATTTTGTGGCATAATGACAGTGTCAGGAATGAGGACCCCAAAACAGGCAACAGGATTCAGAACAGATTAACTTCAAAGTGTTTATTAAACATAACCAAAGGTTCTTCCTAAGGGCAAAATATAGTCAGATAGATAACTCACTCGACATAGGTCTATGGACCAACAAAGAACACGATGCAAACACAGGGCTTAAATAGACAGGGATAACAGGACACCGGTGAACTCAAATGTAATCAAACAAAGGATAGACTAAAAGGCAAACGAGCAAACACAACAGAACGCGGGTGACATAAAGGATAAAAAAATCAGGTTGGTAAGACAGCACCATAGACATAAAAAGGTAGACGCCTCTTCCGGCTCTGGGGTGCGTGTAAAAATTGAAGGCACAATTTTCCCGAGATTCCTTGAGAAGCATAGTAGTCGAGGAGCCATTCACACAAAATTTGAGAGGACCTGTGATGCCGTACTTTTAATTTGTGTTTTAGTTTGGAAATTGTCACATACCCATAACTTTTCCCCACATAAAACACTCTGGAACAATAGGGACATCACAATTAGGAATAAATCTGTTTTCTTCCTTAACTGGTTTCAGAGGGACATAAACCTTTTTTTTCTTTTTTGTATAACTCAATGTGTTGTCCTATGAACAAGTCATGACTGTTCATGGTTTTCCAGTCCCTTTTAGAGAGTAGGCTACAATTCCTTGTATAAAGCTATACCCAGTGGGTTATTACAATTGGTAAAATGTCACTTGTCATGGTTCTTAGTACACTGCTCAAACTTCATTAATGCTGGATGGAATTGGTCTACTGGACACAAAATGTAACAACAAACATATCCGTCAAGTGATGCATAAAGGAAGACTGTTGTACCAAGGGGAAAGTTTTATTGGAGGTCACTTATTATGGACATAGAGTGGAAAAAAGCATGGCCTCTTCTGCACAAATACTGTATTTCAAACAGGGCCAAACAGGTGCATTTTAAGCTGCTACACAACATTTATCCAATTAACAGTATTATAGCTACATTTACAGAAATTGAAACTCACGTTCATTTTGTGATCAAGAAGGTGAAACGGCCCCCCCGTCTATTTTTTTAACTGCCATATCTCCCGTAGATTTTGGACTGATTTAGAATCCCATTTTTCTTTGACCCTAGTAAAGAACAAAAAAAAAGAAAAACTGCTACATATATTTGAATTGTTATTTCCCGAACCCTGATATTATTATTATTATTATTATTATTATTATTATCGTTAATATTGTTGTGGTCATTACAGAACTATGAGGGACAGGGTGTTCTGCTAATCCTGACCTTAACCCTGGCCTATAACCTCACAAAAACTAAGCCTGTCATAACCTGACCTCAACCTCTCAGAAACTATGGTTAATCCTAACCTTAACCCCAGCCTTTAACCTATAGCTATAAACCGTACAAGGCGCTGATGCTCTTCTTGCACCTTAATGTCCATATCCTGAACAGCTGCTGTGCTCATGCACCAATAATGTCTAAACCTATATGGTGTGTGTAAATATGTAGATACATTTGATTCTTTCTTTTACCCCATGTCTTCTTTCCCTGCCAATAATAATCGTTTGCGGTTTCGTAAATTCATGGGCAGATTTCAATTCGTCGAACAAGAGGCTTCCCAACGGTCTGTAGAAACCAATGGGGCTGGCTTTTCCTTTTACAGTCTATGGGCAGAAGCCTTGTTACATGGATTACGTAACCGTCTTTTTCATATAGGTCAGGATGGAGCTCCGTCACCCACCCACCGTGGGTCTGCTGACACCTCCAGATTGAATGACACCAACCTTTTGAAGACTCTGTTTGTGTCCCCCTCCAAATAAAACCTGGCTGTCTATCGTAGTTGACTGAGGAACATGTCTTGGATGTCACATGACAGGGGGAGGGGGGGGGGGGGTATTGATTGATTGTTTGATATCTTTACACACACATCCTGTGTCTGTCTCTGTATCTCTGTATCTCTGTATCTCTCTCTGAGGCTATGAGGTGAGAAAATTAGCCACTTAAAACCCCCAGCATTCCTATTCTGGGGGGAACATTCACCCAAAATAGCTCACAACACTCTACGTTATGACACATTGTGAGCTTGTAGATCTGCTATTTTTGAGAAACCTCTGTAGGCTGAAAAAGAACGCACCAAGTAGGCCTACAGTTTAACTTTGGTTAAGTATAGCTAGGGCATTTTTTTCTTGAAATATTTATCCCAAGAGTTTTGTAACTCATTTTTCATCTGGTGCCAATTGCCTAAGCTGTAATCCTGGGTGCTACTCTCCCTCTACCAATTTGGGGAGAGCCCTGAACTGAGCTCATGCTTCCTTGCTTCCATGCTTTTTGTGAGGGTACCTACCCGGGCCTAGGGGACACAGGGAGAACATGGAAACTCCACACCGAAAGGCTTTTGTTTAATTGGAACCCTGAAAAGTCTATTTAATTTCAAGTTAACTTTATGAACATGAATACAAATACATTGGACATAAGAAAGACAAGAACATTTTGATACTAGTCATTCAGTAGCCTGAGCTAACGTGTTAGGTTTCTGGTCTAGAGGGGCGGGTCGCGGCTGAGATTTGCGCACGCCCTGATTGGATCTCATCGATCTGTCCGTCACCCCCGGCCCCTCCTCTCCCCCCTAGTGCAGCGCTACGTCACATCATTTGGAGCGACGCCCACCCGGAAGGGTTGACTCCCACTTTTAGACCAGAGCGGCCAATGCGTTCCTCCAGGCTTTAAATTTTTGCACCAACAAAAATGAAAGCCTGGTACCGAGGCTAGTCATTCAGCTACAAATACAGACTGATGTAATTAATGCTGGTCATGTTTGCATGTTTGTAACGGCTGAAATCACTAGACTATACTTGCCCTATAATATATCAGTATTCTCATATTAACCTGCGGGCCAACGTTCAGTTTGGGGGCCGCATGTGGCCTCCGGGCCGCCAGTTGCCCATGTATGACGTACAGATCACGCCCCCGGGCCAGTCACTCGCCTGATTATCAGACTGCAGTCCACTCAGAGAGTGGGTGGGGTCTAGGGGCTGGATCCAGGCAACCCCAGCACCCCCAGCGTCCCCGGAGGGTCGTACGTGGTGACATTGATAAATTCCAAATATTATAAAAGCATTCTGAGGCACGCAAGTCAAGGCACCCACCTTGAGAAGCCCCAACTGGCGTACGGGAGGTGATACCGTGGGGGGGGGGGTGTCCTCCAGCAGGGGAGGCATATTATGCAACGTGGAAGATGGTAAGTGAGTCCTCTGTGATGTTTTAGGGCCTGGGCTACTATATACACTGTGGTGAAATGGCCCCACCCTATAGCGAAACTACAAGCTCACAACGCATCGATTTGAGGCGTGTTGCGAGCTTGCGCAGATCTGCTATTTTAACTATAAAACATGTTTTCTAATTTAGGCACTTTCTTTAATTATTTATTTTATTTTAATGTTTTGGGGAAATTGTTTTAATTTTGTTTTCAACTCGTGAAAATGTGTGAATTTTTGTAGAAATCTTTAGAAAATATTGAACGGAAACTAAATAAAGGGATATTCACTCACTTGCTGCGCTCTGAAAATAGCCAGTACTAAAATCTTATTATATTGTCCTAGTTAGTCGACTAGACAAAAACTAAAACATTTCAGATGGCTGAAATATCACTAAAACTAATGGAATTTCATTCAAAAGACTAGACTAGACTAATTATATGACAAACAATAAATCAAAATTTGCAGGTCAACATCAACACTAGGAGGGAGGGAGGTTTCGCCCGTCCGTCCCCCCCGTCCGTCCCCCCCAAACATTCAGGGACCACCCGTCCCCCGCCCCCCGTCCCCCCCCCCCCGTCCCCCCCCCCCGTCCCCCCTGTCCCCGTCCCCCCCAACATTCAGGGAGGGAGGCTGTCTTACCGGACCCCCCCCCCCCCCCAAACATGGACCTGGAGTATAAACGAAGCACAAATAGAAAGGTTAATGTCGACACATACCATTGGCTGCACGTCAGCCCCCACTTTTACACAGTGGTGAAAAAGGCACTCAAATGTTTTGCTTAGGTAAAAGTACTTCAATAATAATCAAAATCTACAAAGTAACTAGTATCTAATGTTTTCAAATAAATGTAGTGGAGTAGAAGTAAAAGTATTGGAAATTGGAAATACTCAAGTACAGTACAAATACCTCAAAATTGTACTTAAGTACAGAACTTGAGTAAATGTACTTAGTTACTTCATACGTCATGCCACTTTACACACTGCAACACATGGCTGTATAGGCTACACAGTACACACACTCGCACGCATGCACGCACGCACGCATGCACGCACGCACGCACGCACGGACGGACAGACAGACAAGACAGAACTCATGCGCATTTCTGCAAGTCAACATGTCTCAACATTGTCATGCATTGCAAAATTCCCCATGGAAAATCCCAGTGGTCTTCGTTGCAATTAATTAATTAATTAATTGCACAAACACTTTATCATTCAGTGTGAAAACATTATCTGACACAACGTTCTGCACAGAATCAAGCTGTTAGTGACTCCCCGACGAGCCTTTTCATTCCACTGTCACTGCCAGCAGGCTTGCACCTGCTGTCAGGGTGTTACAACGCTGAGATAAGCCATAACCCGATACTTTCTCACAGCCTGGGCTCTCTCTCTCAAAACAGACTTGAGATGTCGGGCATCACGTTGGAGAGTTTCACTTTTACTTTGGTTAGAGGTGACATCATCCACGGCATGAAGTGCCATCTTGCATAATGCAGAAAACTATATTTACGTTTTTTTCTTTTCTTTTTCCTGCAAGCTGTTAACACCCTGTGCCTTCTCCATCCTATCAAATATATATTAGTAACACTAGGCCTGGACCTTGGCTGGTAATCCAGTCTGGCAGTGTGCTGCGGGTTCGACTCCAGATCCCAACGGCCTTTACTGCATGTCTTCCCCCCATCTCTCTCCCCATTTCTTGTCAGCCTACTGTCTGTCCCTCCATAAAAGAAATATATAAAATAAAGGCGAAAGCCAAAAAAATAACATTTAATAAAAAATATAGTAACGCTCATCGCCAAAGACGGAGATTAATAAAAGGACGTAACTTTATTGATATCAAAACCGATCACATCGCTCCACAGGCGAGCGTTTGTTAGGCAACATTCGATGTCATTTCCGGTTGGGACATCATCCAAAATGTTCCCCCCCATTTTATGGGATCGAAGATCAAAAATCTTAAAACGTGAATAACTCTTGATCTAAATCATTCCGTCCAATTCTAATCAAAGATTGTTTTAGACGGGCCATCACGGTCGCTAGTCGCGTTAGAATTAACCGTTGTTGTCGATCGCCTCGGGATGTTTTGGCTACATCTAGCTACTTCTAGCTACTTCCCAAAATGGCGCGGAGCCACCTTGAAATAGGTCTTGAAGAAACAAATAGCTGGGCATCCTGATTTAATGGTTACAAACACCCCCGGGCGTTCGGGGTTAATAGCTGCTTGCATTTTAATATGTTTGAATTCAGTCCCTTTTGGCAGTTCAACCACTTAAATCCTGTATACATATTATTTAGGTCCCTCAGGCTGGGGTCTGAACTTGGCCCCACCAAATACAGATCTACAAGCTGCAGATCTTCTATTTTCATCATGTTCACCGATGACAAGTACATGCCCCAGAATAGGTAGGCTCTAGGGTTCATGTGTGCAACATTCATGTCAGAGAGCGTCTAAAACCTGTGGTGGAAAGAACATTTACTCAAGTACTGTAATTAAGTAAATCTTTTCTGTGCTTTTACTCTACTGGAGTATTTCCAATTTCCAATACTTTTACTTCTACTCCACTACATCTTGGATCCAAATATTGTACTTCTACTCCATTATATTTATTTGAAAACTTCAAATATAGTTTCTTTGTAGATTTTGCATTGCGACACATTGTGCATTACCCTAAACGATAAATCTAAACCCAAACCCTAAGGTAAGTGGGGAACATAGATCCCGAAAGAACATAGAAAGGAAGCCAAACAAAAATAAGTTTTACTCTTATGTACCTGTACACAAAATGTAACAATAAAGTACAACCTTGCTTGAACCTTGGGAAGATGACCCCCATCTTTCTATTGAGACATGCGGTTATCCTGTGTCTAGGTTGGACATGACCTTTGACCCCATCCTGTGAAAGATCCTAATGAAAGTATATATAAGTGTTGTGCTGGGCGGACATGCATGGTCACCTCGGAAAACAAGGGAGTGTTCACCCATCCCTCCATCTTCAACCGCGGGTGCAACAGTTCAGCGGGGGCAACAGCTCCACCAGCGAGCTCCAAACTTCCTCCTGGGGGATCCCGAGGCGTCTCAAGGCCAGTGAGCCCCGGGGTATCCTCCCGTGCTTCGAGGACCTCCCTAGGGATACGCCCGAGAGGCATCCTAACCAGATGCCCGAACCACGTAAGCTGGCTCCTTTCCAGGTGAAGAAGCAGCGGCTCTACTCCGAGACTCTCTCGCGTAACTGAACTTCTCACTCTATCACCCGTCTAAGTAAACTCATTTCGGCCGCTTGTATTCGCGACCTTATTCTTTCGGTCATGAGCCACACTTCTGGCTCAGCTCTCTGACGAGGAACATCACAAGGAAGTATTGGGCAAATAAAAGTGACTACATGCCATGGAGTCTGTCTCATTTCTCTACAAAAGCACTTGAATATGATTAAATATGATTAAAGCTGACATTTCATATCACACACACCATAATTCACTGGCCCCCCTATTGTTTTAAATTATTTTGTATTACATCGATCCATATCGTCGGGATTCATATAGATTGAAACCGATTTACGATATGTCGTTACATGCCATATATATCTATTCTATATTGGAGAAGTTGTACCCAACACATGGCAAGAAACCCAAAGCCACAACAGCTACGTCGCTATTGCAACACCCACAACACCATCTTACACACTACACCCACACACAGTCACACGGCAGTGACGTCACACACTTACCTTCGCAGTGTTCGGGACCTATCTCCTCCTATCGCGCCGAACGCCAAAACTCGACACCACCCACCAAACACTGGCACTGGCACTGCCACCAAAAATGCCTCCCGTCCACACTCACGCCGCCAATGCATTTGTTTACTACAAACATTATCGCCCGAAGCACCCACACCCCCGGAACACTGTTGCCCTTTCACCACGCTAAATTCGCCAGGTCTATGCAAGTGAGCACAAATTACATGTGAGAAAATTCATTCACAAGCCCACAAATGCCATTCAAATGCCATTCAACACACACTACGACTCGCTTACAATTCGCCAACCTGGCAACTACTACCCCGTCTTTTAAGCCACTCCCCTGTGCTGCTCTGATCTCCGAGTCTCCCTGACAGTCCTGTCCGCAGGAGAATAAAACAAGGAAGGATAGGAATCTTCGCCTCACGATTTTGCTTATTCCTTCTAAATCACTGTATATAAAATATCGCTTACTCAGCGAATCTCTTAGTTACGTCAACATTGTTCTTCCACAGAACTTGGTTTGTTCCAAACTATTACAATTACACCGTTCGAATTCGCCATTTCGCCTGCCGAGTACTTTTCATTGCGCACACACACGCACACGCACACACACACACAGGAATAGCCGTGCAGCCTATACACGGCGCCAGCGAGACAGGACGTTATAATCTTGAATTTCATTACATACCTGTCTTTCTCCGCACGCGCACGTGCGCACACAACATTATTCAACTGAAATGCGTAACGCCAATATATATGCTACCAATATGTGGGTAGCCTACAGCCAGGGATTTACCCACGGAATGAATATATATATATATATATATATATATATATATATATATAATCATCTATACCAGGGCTGCCCACACTTTTTTTTTACTTCAGAGCTACTTTCAAAACCACCAGCAAAATAAAACTATCATCCCATTGGTTTTAATTTTTGGTATTTGACTTTGCTACTGATGATTGTACGCAACAACAAGTATTGCATTGTGTGTTTGAGCTGACAGGCCCTTTTTGATGTCAATCAATCAAGTCATCTCAAGCAGATGCAGATGCAAAACGCCAGGGTCGCACGCACGCACGCACGCACGCACGCAACGCACGCACGCACGCACTCACACACACACACACACACACACACACACACACACACACACACACACACACACACACACACACACACACACACACACACACACACACACACACACACAGCTCACTGTGAAATAAATGCATTGCTGTTTAAGTGTGAACTTGACCCAAGTCAGCAGGAGAGTGGGGGACAGCTATAGGGGGCCGTGTCTGTTAGTGACATTAAACAGAAACATTGCGGTGTGCGGCCGAGGGCTCAGATTCCGTCATTGGGATTCCAAGATAACCTCACCTCCCAAAGACGTAACTCACAGGCTCTAAATGCGTGCCTATCGTGTCTTGACATCCGACCGGCTACGTGATATGGCATAAATAAGCCCCTAGCCCATTCTGGTGGAGTTGGGTTTCTCTGACCTTTTTTCAAAGAGTTAGTACCACTCCCATGCCACACCAAATAGCCTACAGACCTAATTAAACTATGAAACGTTTCAGTTTATAATAGTGTGACTGAACTGGAGACTGGACGTCAGCTTGCCCATGAGCTTTCATTTGTCACGGGTCCAACAGTTAATCAATTTAACTGAGCTGACTTTGAGTGAGAGCTGTTTCACTGCATGCAGGATTGATGAGGAGCTGATTTTTATGATCAATTTCTAATCAATGGAGCAACTATTTTTGTTTTCTTCTCCACCTTTGGACAGTGTTGTACATTTCCTTTAAAGACGTGGTGAAATGAAAAATACGTTTTTCACACTCAGACCATATCCGATAACCTATACAATGGATGCCAAAACAATGGGAACATTTTCACTTTTTATATCAAAAGCCCATACAAATCCAATTTTAATTACTTCCTGTGAACGAAAACGTAATGCATGATGACGTGTAGAGGTACACATGAAGCTTGATTAAATTCACCTGTTTGATTCCCATATCTGCGCGTCTGTCCAAACACAGCTGCTACTGATTACAGAAATGCTCAGTTTTTAATCCCATTCAAGATGACATCCAGACAGTGTATTACTCGGTTTAAACTTCAGCAGCATGCTAAAATATGTATTTGCTGCCTGTCGTTCTGTGACTTTGTTTACAAACATATCTGCATGTGTGTGCACGCGTCATGCACGTAGCATAGCTCCGTCCCATAGCCTGGAGGGATGTGACGTTCTAATTCGTTCAAAATCACTGAGCTTAATTGCCTTTTCAGGGTTAAACATCAAAGTAAAATGCCCGTATTCAGTGAAGTAAAAAAAAATACCTCAAAATATTACTTAAGGGGAATACCACTAATTTTCAACATTTTACTATGTCATTAATATATACCTTATATTAGAGTTGTTGCTTAGAACTGGAGGTCTGCAAAAAAATCTGTAACATTATGAAGTACATCTTTGTGATGTCACTGAGATGTAGGCTACACTGAGATGTATCATAATGTTACTGATTTCTTTCAGAGTAAATGAGTAAATGTACGTACTTTACACTGCTATCACCCACAGACACATAGATATCTTCCACAAAGGCAAAGCTTAATGAATAGTACAATACTGATCCAATGTCACGCTGCCGGCGGTATCTACCCGGAAACACATTTTTGGTTGTGGTGATGTCTATTCTGCAATAATAGTGTGTGGTAGTCACAAAGAAAATCACAGTATACACCTGGACTTGTGCCATGGCACACGTCACACCGTTTGGAAACCAGTGCCCTAGGTAATGTTTATCATTGTTTCATGTCATTCTTTCATAGTTTCCTGTTTTAGTGTTGAAATACTCACCCCCTTATCTTGGGTCAAATACTTCACTTCCTGCACTTGTGTGTTACACTTCCAGCCGTTGTGTGGCTGTTTATACCGCCCCGTTATTACTTTCACCTGTCACTCATCATTATTATCCTTTCCTGTCTGTAGTGTATTTGGCAGTGGTAAATAAGTGGTACTACAGTATGTCACTTTTTTGACAAATAAAATAAAACTTTGTCCAATCTGTATGGTATAGAATATATTTTGTCTCCCTGCTCTGCTGAGACATTTAGATCGTGTTTATCGTGTTGATCGCGGGGGAATGTCAGTTTTGATCTAAACCCTGCTGATGGCTGCTTAGATGGTTATGATGAGCACTCAGTTAGGGTTTAAGGGCTCCTTTTTCGTCACCGCTAAACCCCTTATCCCTAAACTTATTTGCCTTTTTTTCTTTTCTTTTTTTACTATTTTGAAAAACATTTTTGAATAGTTAAAATGGCCAGTCTACAAACTCACAACGTGTCAATGTAGATTGGCTAGTTGAACTATTCAAAAAAATAGTTTAGGGATAAGGGGTTTAGCGGTGACGAAAATGGAGCCCCAAGTGTCTTGCTCAGGGGGATCCCACTGTCAAAAAAGCAGCCTACAAGATCTACAAGTTCACATTGCATCACGATAAGACACTTTTGGAGAGACTGTACCATCACATTTTCACTATGAAAAACAGTTATACATGGTTTCCACCCGACAGCAACTCATTGATCCATTCTCCTCCTTCAGGATTCTTGGCTCTAAAATGTTTAACACCTGCCATGTACTGTACTGCTCAGAGTGACTTATAGCGGCTCACGGTGTACAGGAAGGGATTACGCACTGCACTGCTTCTGTTTCACTGCTGTCAACATCCATCATCCAATATTTTCCATGCACACTTGGCTTTTCCACCGACGTGCATGTTGTAGGGGCCATGAGACGCTCGCACATTCATTCATTCAGCAGAGAGTACACAGGGTTCCCCCCCAGCCAGTGTACTCTCTGCTGCCCCATGTGGCGGAGTCAGGTTAGTCCGGGGACCCCTAGGGGTCCTAGTGGGGGGGACATACAGCAATACAGCATGTTTAGATACGTTACAGCTAACATTAATTTGTGCTTGTATGTCAAGTCTTCAGAAACTTGAGATATTCAGCACGGCTGATAAGTTCAAGATCTCTAAAGGCACATTTTAGGTAAGATATCAAAATTGATGTACTATACAGTAGGTCGAGCAAGCCCATTCCTTCACACATGTGTGTGTGTGTGTGTGTGTGTGTGTGTGTGTGTGTGTGTGTGTGTGTGTGTGTGTGTGTGTGTGTGTGTGTGTGTGTGTGTGTGTGTGTGTGTGTGTGTGTGTCTGCGTGCGTGCGTGCGTGCGTGCGAGACTCAGCTTCGTGCATGCATGCGTGTGAGACTCAGCTTTCATAATCATCTCCTTACACAAGGGCATTATATTGCACCAAGTAATCCTGACTTAAAGTAACTCCCCCGAATTTTATTTGGCTCCAGAAACCCATCAAAATATTTGTCTGAAACAATTTGTGTTGTGTTCAAACCATCAACATTTTGTCACACTGTCTGTCACACGCTTAGAGGTCTGCAGTTTTTTTTAAATAGCCGATATGATGGTGTTAGAAGTGAATAAACAGACTTTGATACCATATCGACTAATTTAGCTGGGGACCCCCTGCAACCTCTCCTGGAAGCATCTTAGACATGTCACATGACTTCAATCAACCACAAACATTAACAACAGACATTAAAGTTATAAACACACAGTGAGTCTTACTGCAGCTGACAGCTGTGTGAATGGATCTGCGGTCCTGAGTGCAAAACCAGGAGGAGGACCAGCATTGCACAAGACCCCCTCACGCGAGGACTCTCGTTTTAAGATCAGCAAGAGACGACCGGACCTCTTTGTGGTCACAGCTATGAGATAGAGCAGTATTTTTTACAAGCTTTTGTAACAAATGGTACAACCAAAAGGTCTCTTTAGCTTATATTTACAAGCTTTGCTTGTTAAAGAAAGAAGCCAACACCTTGATGGCGTCGTAATGCTTTTATACTTGGTTGCATGCTGAAAACAGCCGATCTACAAGCTCACAACGCGCTCACAATTATACTTTCAGCACTCAACCAAACATAAAATGACTTGTCCCTCCCTAACATTTTAGACTATTTTTGACATATAACAGGCCCGTTTTTAATAGCGACCTTGGCACCTAGTCTTCATCGGTCATCATTATCTTCATGCTGCCTTAGCCAATGGGAGTCTGACCCCATACCCTCAAGCGCAACCTAAGCTAATGGGAATACCCTGAACCAGAAACGCCTCCAGACAATCGCGTAGTATCATTGCCTGCCTCCGAAGCTATGACACACGCACCGTGGAAGGGCTGATTTCCGCACCACAGCCAGCCACTCACTCTACGACCGCAACTCGAAGCGATAACAGCTGCTAATGTTATGAGCTAACTGCATGGGCGGACAGCAACAAAACACAGTCATTGAACCACGAACAGAACGTCAGAAACGAACCCACACGAACAGAACGTCTCAAACGAACCCAAACGACGGCCGCAAGGTTGTGACACACAATCGTACACGTTACTTTAGCAATACTAATATGGGGGGGAACACAACGGAAACAAGAACACAACGGAGACAGCGCTTCTTTCACCTGACAAATATGACTAATATGTCATCATTTGTTGTGTATTTGTTGTTGAAATTGTCAATATATTTAGTCTTAGTTTACGTCATTATAGCTTAGTTTTTATTTAGATTTCGTCTGTGAAAAAAGATAATATATAATAATCGTATAGTTGACGAACATTTTTTGTCAGTCGACGAAATGAACACTGGTTTGTGTGTTCATGTGGCCTATAGTCTCTGGTTTGTGTGTTCATGTGGCCTATAGTCTCTGGTTTGTGTGTTCATGTGGCCTATAGTCACTGGTTTATGTGTTCATGTGGCTTATAGTCTCTGGTTTATGTGTTCATGTGGCCTATAGTCTCTGGTTTGTGTGTTCATGTGGCCTATAGTCACTGGTTTATGTGTTCATGTGGCCTATAGTCACTGGTTTATGTGTTCATGTGGCTTATAGTCTCTGGTTTATGTGTTCATGTGGCCTATAGTCACTGGTTTATGTGTTCATGTGGCCTATAGTCTCTGGTTTGTGTGTTCATGTGGCCTATAGTCACTGGTTTATGTGTTCATGTGGCCTATAGTCACTGGTTTGTGTGTTCATGTGGCCTATAGTCACTGGTTTATGTGTTCATGTGGCCTATAGTCACTG
This sequence comes from Protomyctophum parallelum, assembly GCF_964188405.1. Classification (NCBI taxonomy): domain Eukaryota; kingdom Metazoa; phylum Chordata; class Actinopteri; order Myctophiformes; family Myctophidae; genus Protomyctophum; species Protomyctophum parallelum. The sequence goes on from NC_139700.1 coordinate 42,299,180, forward strand.
GTTTATGTGTTCATGTGGCCTATAGTCACTGGTGGAAATATAGTAGAAGCAGCAGATACAGTCGCTTTGGGGCCCGCGGGGGGAGGGGGCCCTGGCGACCGCTCCTACCATAGTAAACTGCAAACTCTCTCCCTCTCTCTCTCTCTCTGGCTCTCTCTCCCACAAACACATGCTGTTAAGACAAGTTACCGCGAATAAGACTATACATTTCCTGTCAATAGTAACCAGTGTAAATTATAGTTCATTGGGAGGTGAAGGGAGACGCTTTATTGTGAAGGGCCCTTCACGGCGCCCGCCGGAAAGATAAACTGGGCTTACTGGCTGGCTCGTCTGGCTGCGCGTTACAGGCAGCTAGACGTATTTGCTCCGCTGTTGCTGACTGTGAACCGGTTTAGCGGACTCTATACAGTCGCCTGGTAAAGTTGAGTTTTCAAAAGAGCTGGGCAAGATAGATGGAGTAAAGGTTGGAATTGGAAATGGAAGTTATGGAACCACAACAGCAACACAACAGCTCCATACACAATGAGTGGAGGTGAGTGAGGGGCCTGGGCTGTCAATCTCGCATCAGGGCCCGTGGGACATTCCCTCCGCCACTGGGCCAAGTCGCTACTTTTGGACTTGTTTTCGTAGAAATGTGGTAACACTGGTTGCCACGATCGTCCAGTGTGACTTTGTGCTCAGGAGCCTTTAATGAGTTTCTTTAAGTGGGGCTGCTCAGGGTTAACTTCAGGGAGGACGCGTCATGCAGCGCACAGGGACCTTCGGTCTCTCCAATTAGCCCCTCACCACACCAGGGACTCAGTTAATTACAGCTACGCTAATGAGAAATGGCCACGTGTGAGAGGCGGTGTTGTAAGACAGTGGTTCCCAAACACTGGGTCGGCAGCCCCATTTTTAAATACTCCCTTTCACTCCCAACTCATTTAACCGATCTAAGGTCTTCTAAATGCTGACCGTTTTCATGAAAAATCCATGTATCTATGTCAGTAGTTCTCAAAAATGTTCATGTCAAGGACCCCAAAATATATATGACCAAATATTTGAGATAAAACCGTTCGCTATGAAAGAATATATATATTCAAAGATTTGTGCCACATTTTCACGTTTAAAAAAAAATAGCAGACCTACAAGCTATGAGCTTGTAGATCTGCTATTTGTCAATAGCTAAATCATAACATAATGTTTAAAACACCTAAAGGGGTTCCCGCCCAAAATGGGTTAAACAAATATATAGTTTTCAAAACATTTAAAACAAATTAAATCTCTCCAGTCCCGCCGGTCAGGTGAGTTTTCCCACAGCGGGAGCCAGTGTGAGGGGCCTAGGACAGCCCCCGTGGCAACTAGGCCCCTAGTTGCCTGGGGCAACTAGTGGCCAATCTACATTCTCAGTCAAGTGGAAGTTATGACACCTGCTAATCAAACTGAAGACAGTTGCGCTGAGTTTGCTCTGTTCAAATCCCACTACAAAAAGTGCTCACTCTTCCTCACTCACTCACTGCCGAGTAAACCTATATTGTCAGCCTATTGTCAACCTTCGATTGATTGACCAGACTCTTATTATTTATCTTTAACATGAAACAGCTTTGTTCTTGTTGCTATTTGCTAGTTGCTATTCCCTTTGTTTCTCCCCAATTTAGTCGTAATGCCAATTAATCCCCACCCCACACACATTTATGTGTGTTGTCACGGCTGTGATATCCTACTGACTCACCTGCCATTGAGGGGCCTGCAGCACATAGAGCCTCCATCCTCCTCATCCTGCCCAACACTCCCTGCTGACAGCCTGTGACAGGTGCCCCCCCCCCCCCCCCCCCCATAGCCTGTATAGGTCGGATTACATGCAGAGACAATTATCACTCTCCCTGGCCGGCCTCCCTCCACCGAACACGGGCCGGGCCAATTGTGTTCGATGTTCGTATAGACGTAGATAATCTTGTATCGGAAATATTTTGGTCTACTATAGCGATTATTAGTCTTGTTCTGCCTGTATATATTTTCATGTATTGTTTTCTGTTGCTTTGTTTCTTATTGTTATTGCTGTTTTGCTGTTGACTGTTTTCTTGTTTTATTTTATTGCTTTACTTTGTACAGCACCTTGTAACGGTTGTTTTGAAAGGCGCTCTATAAATAAAATTACCTTACCTACCTTACCTTACCTAATCAGTGCTGAGTTGTATATAGCTGCGCTTATTTAATGGTACACCTCAGATACGCCCAGGGCACCCTTCTGTGGATTTGTCTATAGACACTCGACAAAAGCCGGATGTGACACTTGTGGATTCGATCCCCCAGGCTCTGTGATGACGGGCCGCTACTTTACCATTGCTTGCACCACCCGAACACCTTACATGAAAACAGCTTGGCACAATCACACAGTCAGTTAACACTCTAACCAGTTATTGAATTTGAAACAAATGGAATGGAGTTGTACCTGGCACGATGGCTCCATTCTTCAAATGCTGCCTGTAATAGCCAAGCAAAATGCTAAGCTAAATCGGGGAGCGTGATGTAGGACTCCCCCATGAGTGAGCCCAAAGCACCAATCAAAACGGGAGGCTGGGTGGGTGGTGGAGGAACTTTTCTTTTTTTCTTTCTTGTTTTCTTTTTTTAGTATGGGCACCAAAATATACGTACCAAAGATAAAAGTTGTAATGATGCAGTAAAAAAATTAATTATTATAATAATAATAATAATAATTATTATTATTATTAATATTAATAATATATATACTACTAATAATAATAATAATAATAATGATGATAATAATTATCTACAAGCTCGCTGTGTAATAATAAGATTACAGAGTAGTAACAAGTTTTCAAATTATTGGGGTGGAGTCAAATACAAAATTATGTTTGCCTCTGAGAAAAAGTACTGCAACTTGGAAATACTCCAAGTAAACATACCTCAAGATTTCACTTAAGTACAGTACCTTAGTAGAATCCTCTATAGTTACTTTCCACCACTGTACTTAACCTTAAAGGTATATTCAGTGATTTCACTTCATTCAAATATCACTTATTTTTTTGTTTTGTTGCGACAATCCTCCCTACTATAGAGTGTGCTGACCATTATAAGGAGTTCCTCCCTGTCCCCAGTCAACACTTTCCTTCAGGATAGAGAGGGGCCTTCCACCAATCATGATTGAGTGGGGGCGGGCCTTGGTGTGTGTGCTGTTGGGCCTGTTGCATGTCCCCCCACTGTGCATGTGCCCCGGGAGGGGCAGAGGGTTTTCCAAATCACCTGCACTGAATGCTCCTTTAAAATAAAAAGATAAATAAAAAAGAGACATACACCCAGTTGGATTAGAACCTGGCCCTGCACCCTCTTTCTACCAGAAAGACAATCAGAGGCAGGTAGGTCTAAGGCTGTGTCATCGCTGAACCACAGCGTAGAAGTGTAGCCAAATGGACTGCCTTGCTATGAGAACGGGCTGTGATTGGTTGCGTAGAAATGCGTGGCTGATTAGAAACACTTACTTACTCAACCAGCAGATTGACACCTGATGACAGCTGCATGGCCGTATGACTCCAATACCCTGCATGAACTAACTCCACGCTTCGTTTTCACTGGTGGACTGTTTGCCTTCATGCACTCCATGTGTGTCATTGCCCTGTGCTATATATAGCTGCTTCTATTTTGAACCCCCCCCCCCTTTTACACACAGTGGACCATCTTTGTAACAGAGCTATCTAGCTGTAGCTCTGGGTTTCTTTTGTGTTCAAGTCTTGTAGAAATAATTAAACTTCTAATTCTGTCACGGTCATTAGTTGAATAGCTTCTGTGGGACGCGGAGAGTCGGTGACGCAACAATGGCACTGTGCTACGACGAGGCCGTGGAGTGGCTGAATGGAGACTCCACAGAGAGCAGGAGACATGTTCCATGTGCAGCTGCTGCCCCGGGACTTCTACAAACAGCAGCTAAAGTCACAGTGGTTGTGGGAGGCACTCATTTTTCAGTCAAGAAGAGTTTGCTAATACGGAACTGTGACTATTTCCGAGCTCTGTATCGGTCTGGAATGAAAGAGTGTTGGCAAGGCGAAATCCATCTCAAATGTCTCTCCTCTCTGGGTTTCCTGATTGCCCTTGGAGTCTTAAGGGGGGCGAGACCCATGCTGGACGGCGATCAACTAGTGGAGGCCATTGAATGTGCAGCGTTTTTGCAGGTGTCACAACTTGGAAAACATCTCGTTGACCTCGTTGACTCCGACAACTGTTTACTCATGTATCACACGGCTGCAACGTTTGGCCTGCTGGAGCTCCACCACGCTGCTGCTCTGTACGTCAGAGACATGTACCGCGACCTCGAGGCCGAGGTCAAGATGCACTTGCCCACAGAGCTGGTCTCTTACATTGAGTCTTTGAGTCCTAGCAGTTTGGTGGCTGTCGGTAGACACGCCACCTGTGGCGTCGACGAGACCATCCACGTCGGTTCCAGGACCGTGTGGCACCTGGATGAGGACCGGAACGAGTGGAAGGCGTTGACAGACCTGCCGCCGGAAGCCAGTACGGCGATGGCCGGAGTGACCGTTCTAGACAACAAACTCTACGTCGTGGGAGGGGTGCAGGGAGGCGGAAAACAAGCGGCGGAATTGTGTTTTTGCTACAGCGCCGAAAGCGCCGAATGGAGCCCGATCGCCAGCTTGAATCAGTTACGCTACAACTTTTCTCTGGTGGGACATCAGGGTCACCTTTACGCGATCGGCGGAGAGTACGACGGACAGGTCATGTCGTCCGTGGAGGCATACGAGGTCAAGACGGGAAGGTGGACATTCGCGGCACACTTGCCACGAGCCGCCGCAGGAGCGGCATGGGCCAAAGCCATGGGCAGAATGTTTGTTTGCTTGTGGAAGCCCAAGGACACCACCGACATCTACGAGTACCTCCCGGGGCAGGACCGGTGGGCACTGCTCACCACCCTGATCAGGCAGCAGAGCTACGGCCACTGCATGGCTGGACACAGGGACAACCTGTACGTCATGCGGAACATGCGCAACGACTTCCTGAGGTGCATGATAGACTGCTACAACCTGACGACGGGCCAGTGGGCGGCCCTGCCGGGGCACTTTGCCAACAGCAAAGGCGCCCTGTTCACGTCGGTGGTGAGATGCGACTCCGTGTTCACGCTGAACAGGACCGCGGCTCTGGAGTATGTGATCGAGGGGAAGGCGTGGAGCCCCAGGCATCAGATGAAAGGCTTTCCCAGAAGTGGCTCGGTGTTGACTTTTTTGCTCAGACTGCCAAAGAACCACGGTCAACAGCTCTCCGTGCAGTGCAGTGGTAATCAAACAATTTCACATCAAGGACCCGAACATGCACTTGGAGATTGTGGGAAGGTTAAGCAGCAGGAGGAGTAATGATAGATTTATCTTCCTACTCTGGCCTGGGACAACCAATAGACATGCAGATCGCTCTGTGTATAAACGAGGCACATGCAGTTCGCTCAGCTTGTTCAATAGGCTAAAAGGCTCTGTGCACGGCAGCCATATTGGAAAGAATTTGGGGAAATTGTTTCCTTGCTTCCTTCAGGTGTTACCAATGAGACTATTGAAAACTCTGTTTCCATTCTGGTCAAACAGAGTCATGGTGCTGGTATTTTGTATTTTGGTGAGACCTGTGAATGATGTAATGAAGAGGCCCAATTTCCTTCCAATATGTATGGACAGTGTTAAACATGCTTAACGTGCGTTGTCCTGTATTTCCCTCCACTGCTGAGGAGGGTTTTCAGTTATGGATTACAGTGTTGCTTTGATTGTGATGTCTTTCTACCATGCTGTGTCATGTACTTTTTTCTTGACCTGTAATCTGTATAGATTTCTGTTCCTTTTTTAAAATTATTTCAAAATGTTTGAGCTTGTAGATCGCCTATTTTTTGGAGTAAAAATACAGTGACAGTGATTAAACTGTTCCTCATTTTGCTGACAGTACTGAATCACAGCGATGCAATCACACGGACACACGGACACACACACACACACACACACACACACACACACACACACACACACACACACACACACAGTTACACACACACACACACACACACACACACACACACACACACACACACACACACACACACACACACACACACACACACACACACAGTCACACCCACACACACACACACACACACACACACACACACACACACACACACACACACACACACACACACACACACACACACACACACACACACACACACAAACACACACACACACACACACACACGGACAGAGTGCGAAACATACTCTCTCCCCATGCCTTCGGCCTGGTGGAGACAATTACCTGTGAAATAGAGGGCTTATAACCTAGCTGTACTGCAGGGCTGCAGGCGTCTTGCTGGGAAACAAGTGTAATGACTATAAGCCTGCTGTAGTTAGTTAAATAAGCCTACTGTATGAACAGGAACTTGATGAAAAGCAAGAGCAGGAATGGGAACCTGCTAACCTTCTTTTGACCTTTTGTATATTCCTTGGAGCTGTGCAGCATGTTCTAGGATATCTGCTGTCGGGGCGATAACCTCATATCTACATATTTCAACGTGCAGTGCCAATAGCCGATCTACAAGCTCACGACGCTTGTAAAGGTCGTCAATTTTGTATTTTCTAAATATTGCAAATAATCAAATAAATGCGCAATAAGATTAGTCATTCCACATTTTTGTGGCATAATAGAATTAATTCATCCCCATGTGTGTGCCGAATCTGGGGGGGAATGAGCTCAGTGGAGCTCATGGGTTGAGTTTCTTGGCAACCAGGCTCATTGAACATACAAGGTTTCCACCCATCAGCCACGATATGCAAGACGGTAGTAGGAACAAGGAAGGTTTCACACTTCAGTTGAAGTATGTTAACCTTAATCAAGCTGTCACGCAGATCTGACGCCTTGACCTTTTCTAGATGTCGCACCGATGCTTATAGCTCTGGGGGATGGGAGAGTCAGAAGTTCCATGGTTTCATGGAGCTATAGCTGACACAACCCAGGAAATCTGCATCAAAGTCCACGCAGCACGTTTCAGGGATGGAAGAAGTAGAGCTACTCACATGATTTATTTAAGTAAAAGTATCAATACCACCAAGTAAAAATACTCATTATGCAGAATTTTTTGCATAATTCTTCATTATGTATAGGTAATACTCCTTATGAAAATAAGCTGGATTCCAGGCTCTTTGGTCCCAGGGAGGCGTTATAATTTTATACGACTAGTCCTGGAACTGTGTTGGTCACGTTGACTGGCAGTTAATTGTGCCTAATGCTCAACCCAAAACATGATTAATGATTCTGTCCCTATCGGGACATAATTCGGACGGCGCTGAGTTGGCTGAAGGGGACTTTGTTCGGTGCGGCGACTCGCTCACCTAAGCTGTCCATTTCAGTCAAAAATATAGTAGACAGCAGGAATACAGCAGGATTCGATCCCAGGAGGTTGGGTTGAAAGTTAACGAATCGATTAGCAAAGCACGCCTAGGCAGGTACTAGAATTGGGTTTGGGCTATTTGAATGTGACTGCGCCCCCATTGGGTGTGGTATCCTACTGTCCTTGTTGCCTGCCTCGCAAGGCAGGCAGTGCGGGGCATGGCAGAATCTAGCTACAGTTAAATTATACGGCCGGGTCAGCCTTGCAAACGGGGAGCGATAAAACACGCCTATAGTTAATTTTCAATCAGACCTGTGTTTTTGCTCTGAGAAGTCGCGGTGCGACAACGCAAGCGTATTTACGTGAGCGCGGTCCCGTGCATTTGTTGCGTGCGTGCTCGTTTCGTGCACACGCCCACGACTCACCAGACCTGGATTCTGTTTCGCTTTTTTCTGTACACTTGCGTTGTTTCGCCCCTCTTCAACAGACCTGGAGGAGACCTGTGTTGATCCAGGCAACAACGCCTGCGTTCCTCACTTCACGTTTGCATCTTTTGGGTCAGCTGAAAAGGTTGGGAACCTCCCTGTTTTCTGTTGTGTGGGTGAGAGCTGATTCTTAGCAGTCACACACACCTGACCTGAGTCAGACTAATTGGACTAACGCACCTGTTTTCCATTGAGCTAAATGATGCATCACAGGATACATCAGCCATGCCACACACACTGACCCAGGAGAGTCTCTAGCAGGGGACAGTGCATTTCGGTTTGCTCTTGGCTTATACCATCTTGCCTTCTCTGCAATAGGCTTTATGCAGTGCAAAGCAGCAGCCATAATGGAAATACATTGGGAATAAGTGTCCATTTGGTTCCACTCTCTCAGAGTTACAAACCCATAAAGTGCCATTTGGAACTCCCTCAAGGATCCATTTTGAAATATATAATTATTTTTTCTTTTTTTCGACATTGTATTCACCACCTATTCAACAGACACTTTCCATTTCCAACACTTACCACCTGGACCCTAACCCCAAGCCTAATCCTAAACTGTGGGAACCCCAGTCCTAACCCCAAACCTAATCCTAAACTGTGGAAACTGTGTGCTAACGTCCGCCCAGAATATGGATGCTGGGGTTCAAGTGTTTTTTGCTTAACAATAAATTAAACAACATCCTTTATCAGCCGTGAAGACGCTATTTTCAGTTAATCTGAAGGCCAGTATTCCCCTAGACTGGAACCCACCTATGCTTTCTACGGCATAGGCAGCTCCTGGCAAGACCAGCCGGGAGGAACTACACGCAGCTGCGCGACATGAGACTTTAAGAGAATTAATTAGCGCGACAGAGAGAGAGAGAGGAGTGCATGTGTGTGTGTACGTGTGTGCGTCAATTTAACAAAGGTGCAGACGATCAGAAATAAGCAGAGAGATATGCCGTACTGAAGTGGACTCGGCCCCAGACTTTTTTTTTCTCCCTGGAGATAAAAATGTCTGGGTTTCCGAGGCTAGTATTCTCACAGCACAAAGACGTTTTTTATGGACGTAGTGGGCAGCTACTGCAGCAAGTTGCAGCCTTTGGTTTCCTGTTGGCACACACACACACACATGCGTGGGCGGGCACACACACACTGACACGCACGCATGCATGCACTCACGCGCGCACGCACGCACACACACAGACTGTGGCAGGAGAGGGTGGATGGGTGCAGTGCAGGTGAACAAATACGTAAATACTCAAGTAAAGGGTCGGGAGAGAGTACCCATTCATCAGCTTCAATTGTATAGTGTTCCAGTTCCAATTTTGTCTGCTCATTCCTCTGCGTCATCACTTCCAATTTCACTTCAAATCAAATGACATCAAATCCCGAGTACCATCAGAACGTGTTTTAACGAAGCAGTATCACCTTTACAAGTGCAGTACAATTAAGCAAATCTACTTAATTACTGTCCGCCTCTGCAGTTTGGCTGCAGAGTGAGTGTGGCAGGAGGAGGGTGGATGGGTGGATGACGGTGGAGACAGAGGGGTCTAGCAGCAGAGTATTATGCCAGGCAGTGCTAGGCACTGTGGGCGGCTGGGCGCGCGCCAGCCCAGCGCGCCAGCCAGCCAGCGATGCTAAATATGTCCATTCTGACCCAAAATAAATAGTGGCGGGGTCAGCCCAGGACACAGCTAGCGTGCTCATGATGCACACGTCCCTCTTTCTCCCTCCTGGATGCTTCTGGACGACGCGACGAGAGAGAGAGAGAGAGAGAGAGAGAGAGAGAGAGAGAGAGAGAGAGAGAGAGGCATGCAGATTTCAGATTTTTATTGAAGGGACAGCCCCTTGAGATGCAGCATCTCAAGAGGGACAAAATACAAAAAAGTATATTGTACAAAATGCACAAAACATATAGTATACACAGATACAAACGGATATACAAATACATACAATACATATATACACAAGTAGCTTGCTCACCCTCTTCCACCTACCCCACCAACCACCACATAATCAGCTGTTACAAAATGGAGATAAGGTCACAGTGCAAATACATCAGTGTCATTATTGGTTACAGTCAGGTTAGAAGCATAGACAAGTTGAGTCTAGATGTGAATATAAGGAAGCCCTGAAACTACTAAATAATGAGATGGATCTTAGAGATAGAGGGAGATTGTTCCAATCAAATGGGGCTTTGTAGCAGAAAGACCTCCACCCAACCACACTGGAGATTTTGGAGATTTTAAAGTAAGGGTATTGTAGATGTCAGACAGACAGACAGACAGACAGAGAGAGAGAGAGAGAGAGAGAGGCAAGTGGCGTGCAAGCAGTCTGGCCAGAGGCTGCATGGGGTCAGGAATCATGATGATGATGATGATGATATATAGTAGGCTATACGACACTATACTGGCCCGCCAGGAGTTGATGGAGGGATGACTGCTGCTGCTCCATTCATTTGGTTGGTTTGGGTGGATGGAAGTTGTAGGAATGGTAGGAACAGTCCGATTGGCGTAGAATACAATTACAATTACAATTTAGGCATTTAGCAGACGCTCTTAATCCAGAGCGACTTACAATAATCAGGAACAAAAGCATTTATCATAAAACATGCGTAAGCTAAGAAAGTAACAGTGGAATATCTATATTATGAGACTATACATATAAGCTATATACACTACTATGCTATACAGTACATATGTACTATGGCGTGCTATGACTATATACAATGCAATTATAGTGCCGTCTACATAACATGCTATAAGTCTGTATCAGATGCTATCTAAGTCTACAGAAATGCTATCTAAGGGGGTAGGGTAAGTGCTATGGGCCATGATGGAGTCTAAAAAGGTGGGTTTTCAGACTACGGCGGAGGATTGGGAGTGATGCTGCAGTTCTGACTGCAATGGGAAGTGCATTCCACAGTTTTGGAGCCAGAAGGGAGAAGAGTTTGGGACGTGTGGAGCGTTGTCCCGGCGTTTTTAGTGAGGGTACTTCCAGCTTCCCTGCGTTGGCTGATCTGAGTGCGCGGGAGGGTTTGTAGGGTTCAATCATACTTGCAAGATATGGGGGAGCCATACCTTTGGTTGCCTTGAATGCCAGCATCAGAGTTTTGTATTCTGTGCGGGCAGCGACCGGGAGCCAGTGGAGGGAGCGGAGCAGGGGGGAGACATGTGAGAATTTTGGCTGGTTGAAGACCAAGCGAGCTGCGGCATTTTGGATCAGCTGGAGAGGCTTAAGTGCACATGCACGGGCGAGTTAACGGCAGGCGGACGGGTCATGGTTTATATAGTGATGCACGGGCGAGTTAACGGCAGGCGGACGGGTCATGGTTTATATAGTGATGCACGGGCGAGTTAACGACAGGCGGACGGGTCATGGTTTATATAGTGATGCACGGGCGAGTTAACGACAGGCGGACGGGTCATGGTTTATATAGTGATGCACGGGCGGGTTAACGGCAGGCGGACGGGTCATGGTTTATATAGTGATGCACAGGCGAGTTAACGACAGGCGGACGGGTCATGGTTTATATAGTGATGCACAGGCGAGTTAACGGCAGGCGGACGGGTCATGGTTTATATAGTGATGCACAGGCGAGTTAACGACAGGCGGACGGGTCATGGTTTATATAGTGATGCACAGGCGACTTAACGGCAGGCGGACGGGTCATGGTTTATATAGTGATGAACGGGCGAGTTAACGGCAGGCGGACGGGTCATGGTTTATATAGTGATGCACGGGCGAGTTAACGGCAGGCGGACGGGTCATGGTTTATATAGTGATGCACGGGCCAGTTAACGGCAGGCGGACGGGTCATGGTTTATATAGTGATGCACGGGCGAGTTAACGGCAGGCGGACGGGTCATGGTTTATATAGTGATGCACGGGCCAGTTAACGGCAGGCGGACGGGTCATGGTTTATATAGTGATGCACGGGCGAGTTAACGGCAGGCGGACGGGTCATGGTTTATATAGTGATGCACGGGCGAGTTAACGGCAGGCGGACGGGTCATGGTTTATATAGTGATGCACGGGCGAGTTAACGGCAGGCGGACGGGTCATGGTTTATATAGTGATGCACGGGCCAGTTAACGGCAGGCGGACGGGTCATGGTTTTCAGCGCAATTATCACGGGGCGGGCACGGCGGGTCAACCCTATGTCAACCCCCCCCCCCCCCATCCCCCCCCCCAAAAAAGGAGAGGGAAAAAAATCCTGTAGCCTACCTTATTCTCTCCCTCCTATTCTGTCTCACTCTCTCCTGTCTCTACTCCTCCTGAAATCATCTAGCTTGTTCAATGTGTTGCTTATTTGATCAAGAAGCCTATGTTTACAAGTGTTCAAAATATCGTATCCGGGGGAAATACATATGACTGATGTTCCGGACCGACACTTCCGGCTATACCAGGTGTAGCGCCTAAACCCCATTATTAGGCGTTACTGTCTGGTTGCCAACAGCCAGGATTGATGTTATGACGTGTGCTCCAAAAAGTGATGTCCAAACATGTCCATTCAGTTGAAGTATTAGCTGCCAAAGCCCTATACTTTTACATATAAATAAACATATAAGAAGAATATACCAGTAGACAATGAGCCCTCCAAACACAGTCTAAAAACTGTTTGCATGTCAGCAACACCTGCACCTGATTAGGACCAGGGTTAAATATCCCTCCCTGTAACCATGGTAACCAATGCCTTGATTGACAAGTCCTCCAATGACAGCACAGAATAGATGCATGGCTCAAATGGCTCTTACACCAGGCCTTTCTCCTCGCAGATGAGTAAGCCTGGGACCGAGGCTATACTTCTGCTGCAATTATCAGCATTGCAATTCGTCACCATTGGCCGGAACTCTTGAACGTCAAAACTGTTCCTATATATTTTTTGTCTTTTTTCTAAAATAATTAAAATACAGTTTGATAGCTTTTTGGAATCCCATGTCGTTTTGTTTCATTCAAATATGCAGACAGAGACATAGACAGAGAGAGCGTACCCCGCAGCAGGCCCGTAGCCAGGGTTCTGAAAATACTGAGGTCGCATGTATGTATGTGTGGCCATAGCCGTCATGACAAATGTGATGAGGTCAGCACAAATGTGATGAGGTCAGCACAAATGTGATGAGGTCAGCACAAATGTGATGAGGTCGGCACATTTTGGGCACATTTGGGCAAGTGGCTATGGCTGTTTTTTATAGTCCAAGGAGTGTTTCTCGCGCAGGACTAATGGAAAGGATTCAGAATCAGAATCATGAAAACCCCCAGTTTGACCTGTCACATGCTACTTAAAGCATAAGGAAAAAGATTTAACATTTTTGTATAGGATGTTAATGGTAGGGTCACATATAAACCCCTATAAAAACATTGCTCACTACCGACAGCCGATCAGCAAGTGGATTCATGAATGTATGTATTATAGTCAATATTTTAGACAGGCAGTGGCACCAAACGGAGCGCGCTGCTGATTGACAGCCGTCTGCCTGCCGAGCGCTGCGCAATGGCCGTTGACAATGCATTGGGCGTTTAAAGTTAAATATTTATAAAACTTATTATTATTTCAAAGTAATAATCTCACGTGTGCATGTCCACAGTAAGTGGTGCTGTTTTTAAATTGTGAATGGAGTCTCCAGGTGAAATAATGAAGAAGTTACGAGGTACAAAATTCTCCATGGACTTCCATTACAATCTTTAAAGTATTATATCTCGAAATCTACTAAACATTTAAATTACCCAAGAGAGATACCGCACGATTCCAGAGTAAGCTGAACATGTTAAAGTTTTGAATGGAGTTTCTAAGTGATGGCGTGTATGGACTAGATAGGTGCCAAAACGTTTTTCTTGACGAGATTATGCTGGTGAGGCTGATGAAGCAGCGCCCACATGCACAACTATTTCTACATTTCTACAAGGCAAATGTCTTCAGCATGCACGCACGCACGCACGCACACACACGCACACACACGCAGTGTAAACACAAACGCTCTATTGTTACCGTCCAACAAAGAGGAGTTTCCTCTTTCTGTTTATCTTTGCCCTCCAGTGTTTCTTCTTTCCCGATTAGAATGCCGTTCGTTTGCCAAGTTCAAATTAGGTTAAAGGTTTGTGTTCCAGGCATCCGGCCCATATAATTCTACAGTCATCTGAGGTCAGAGTAAGAGTGGCCAGTAGCCATGCTGCCAGCCCAGTGTGACCGCTACACTACTGCAGATGGCCATGAGGGCCCGTTTCGACTAGCCTTGAGACGGCGGGGGATCATGCTGGCTGCCGGCGTGCACCGAGGAACACTGCCTAATGCAGCATGACATCTTTGGGTGAGGGGCTGTCGCTGTAGACAGGGCTTATTATGGGATTGCAGCAGAAGGGTCACAGAGGTAATAATAACAAAAGGGATATTTAACTTCCAAACATAATGTTTGGGGTCATTTTTAACGATCTACTCTGGCTTTTGTGTTTCGCCCCAGACAGTTTTCAAGATGCTTGATTCAGTATTTAGATATTGGATATTCATTTAATCAGACAATCAGACACGCCCCCCGCGTCCTTGGTTCTGGTGGTGACTGATATTGTCCTTGAGCTCGACAGAGACAAATGGAAATGCGTCCACGGTCGAAGTGTCGAACGCCCAGCCTCCCCCCGTAGGAAATTGCCTCTCTCTCTCTCTCTGTCTCTCTCTCTCTCTCTCTCTCTCTCTCTCTCTCTCTCTCTCTCTCCCCCTTAAACGAGGTTGAGAATTGTTGTTGTTTTTGTTAAGAGATAACCACTTGAGCCCCAGCATCCGATCGTAGATCGTCTGTTTTCAGCAAAAGATTTCCCCACAATAACAGAACACAGAAAGACACTATAGTATAGAGCCCTGAGGCACTCCGGTCAACCATACAGGGTTTAAGTTGTTCAAGGTCATGCAGCGCTCTGAGGCATCCTGTGATATTAAGCCCCTGCACGCGACATAGGAATGAGACTGAGCAATAATGTCTAGGGGGGGGCGACAATATATCGATATTGCGCGATATATCGCAATTAGGGCCGGGACTAATTGCGATTAATTTAGATTAATTAACTACAGAAAAATTAATCGCGATTAACTACAGATAAATTAATCGCACCTTTTTTTTCACCGCGGAACGTTTCTCACTGGGCGCTTTTCTATAGTACTGAAAACTGGAAATAATAAAAAGTCACCCCATTTTGTGTTGCCTAGAACTGGAGGTCTGACAAAAAACAGTAACAATATGAAGTAAGTACAGCTTTGTGATGTCACTGAGATGTACTTGTTACTGTTACTAATTTTATTTCAGACCTCCAGTTCTAGGCAACACAGAATGGGGTGACTTTTTATTATTATTTCCACAACAGGTATATTAATGACAGTAAAATGTTGAAAATGAGTGGTATCCTGTAGTCACTATTCGTTGATTCACTGGGATACCAAAAAACATAAAAAAAAAGGTTTCTCGCTGTTCTCGGGTTGAATATTGATATGCGATTAAAATGTGATTAATCTAGATTAATGAATCGCAAAGCCTCTGATTAATTAGATTAATTTTTTTAATCGAGTCCCAGCTCTAATCGCAATATATATCGGCACGCTAAATATATCCTACCGTCCTCCCAATATCGTGATACTGATGATGAGTTAGTACTAGGGGGTGCATACTTAGTTTAGACTAGTCATTGGTTAGACATGGGTTAAGGTTAGGTTTAGGTGTGCTGCCCCGTGGGAGGTTAGGTTTAGGGTGAGGGTTTGAGATAGGTTGTAGTTGTAGGACTAATGACTGGTCTAACCAATGACTTGTCTAAACCAAAAACTGTCTAAACTAAGTACTGCACGTAGTAGTAGGCTACCCATTGTTATGGACTGACAAGTTGTGGACTAGTATACAGTTGCAAAGTTGCAGTCAGTGTTTTACTGTTTGGAGGAGGCAAGATTCATGTACTTATTGGCCAGTTTGTGACACAAAAAGATTTTGAAATAACAAATAAATACATAATTCCAGATTTTTGCCTTTTATGGTTAAAAGTCTTCAAATTCATTAAAAACGAAAAGAGAACAGTATAGTATAAAGGCCAACAAATGCCAGCATATGCCATATAAATAAGTTTGAACGCTTCCTGTGGAGTCATGTATTTCTAAAGATAGAAAGCAGTGGATGTTCTGTCTCCGTTGGCATGGCCAGACTTATACGTAGAGCCTACTTGTCAAGATAGAGAGAATACAATATACCGGTAATAAACATCACACTTCCAAAGCCCCTCCCCCCACCCCTTACTTCTATTCCCCCCCACACACACATGCCAGGAGAAGTGATAAAAGCGAATAAAG
This sequence comes from Protomyctophum parallelum, assembly GCF_964188405.1. Lineage (NCBI taxonomy): Eukaryota > Metazoa > Chordata > Actinopteri > Myctophiformes > Myctophidae > Protomyctophum > Protomyctophum parallelum. The sequence goes on from NC_139700.1 coordinate 42,315,330, forward strand.
TGGCAGGTTTTAATGTTTAATGTCCACTTTTATTGCACCAAATGCGGCTAAAAATATCTCCGGCAAAATATTAAATTTGTATGAAACGGCTTCAATGTCAAGTTGACACTTGAGTTGTCTTTAGAGTGTGTGAGTCATGCAGCCCTGTTGTTTTTTTTTTAAAGTTGCTCGTAGGGAGATGCTGATCAAGGCTGGAGATGCGACTGGCGGGCATGAAGGGAGATGGCAAAACAAACTGTCACAACATGTTAGCGTAAGAAGAGCCACATCACCACTTCCTGCGCTTTGTCATTAACCACTTGAAACCCCCCCCCCCCCCCCCCAGGCATGCCTGCCTGGGGTTCTTCTGGGGGGATGGGGGGGGCCTAAAAGAGCGCATTCTCACTCCCAAGACCAAGACAGCAAACAGATGACATGTAAAGGTATAGCCTATACCTACAATTACTATTATTAAATCTGCATATCATCATGTAAGCAAAGGTCTGAGATGAGTGATTTTGTTAACATTTATTGGCCCTATAAAAATGAGATAAAAATAAAAATGCTGCCTATAGCGTGAGGCCCTGCAGGTGTGAGGCCCTGCATGCGACAGCGCTGTTCGCTCTATAGTGCCTACAGGCAGGCCAGGAACACTGCATGGCGGCTGCAGACAGAGGTCACAATGCATCATTCCTATTAAAAGAGACAGATCTGTTGGAACTGAGAGTGATGAGACAGTCACACCTCCTCCTTTACTCTTTCATTTTTGCTTTTGCTTGCATTTCTCTTTTATTGATGTGTTTGCTGTCAGTTTTGGGCTGCGTTTGATGTCATGAATGGTGCTATACAAATACAGTTCTAGGTCACTGGTTTGTGTAGTTCTCAATCTTCTTCATGTCAAGGACATGAAGAAGATTGAGATGCCTGAAGAAGGCCGAAAGGCCGAAACGTTGCTACGACTCTTAAAATAAACGTCTTGAACCAGCAAGTGGCGGTGTGCGGGTCTCTCCTCCTTCCTTAAAATGTCAAGGACCCCAAAATGAATATTGTCTCTGTGTCTCGGTGGAAACCGACATGTCTCGGTGGAAACCTCAATATGTCCAAAACTGTTATTTTTCAAGCTTCAAATATTATTATGTCTGTCTACAGAACAGTAGACAGAGTATAGGGTGGAGACTGAGTGTGGTGGGGGAGGGGTGTGTGTGGGTTAGATCGGCTTCCGCTCACGACACACACGGCCGTGCCGGATTGAGTCCATGTCCAAAAATAAATAAATGAACAGGACAATGAAAGCACCGTCCGTTCGCTGTGATCGTGATCTCTCTCTCTCTCTCTCTCTCTCTCTCTCTCTCTCTACTATGACAGTATGTCACCCTTCCGAAGCTGGCCCGGCTGTGGGTATTTGGGGGAGAGCGGGGGGGGGGGGGGGGGGGGGGGGGGGGCACACAACAGGAAGCACATGGGGGTGGGGTGGGGGTTGCATGACCACATTGTCAGTTGGGATTTTTCTGGCTGGGTCAGTGGGTTCACGGTGGCCTCTTTATACCCCCTCCTCCACTAGAACAATGTGTTTTGCAACATCCAGATACACACATTAAAAGCTGCTCCTTGGGATGCTTTTTGTGTTTTTGCATTTATATAGATCATGGGTCTTCAAAAAGGGGCTCTGGGAAATCTTTGTGTGATAGGAACTGTATCCGTTTTTACATTAAATAGTAAAAATGCATTTATATACAGTAGCACCTTTATCCTTGCACTTTACATAGATTGTGCATTACATTCACCCATTCACACACACATTCATACACTGTGCCGGTTATTGCTCCGGTTCAGTCTCTATCCTTTTAATAGTCTATGGTAGAGCCATGCATTATTGAGGGGTTTATAAGTGCATGGTTAAACTTAAATGTCTGAGAATACACATTGACATGATGAATCCAACATATTAACAGAAAATGGGGATCCCCCAGGCAGTTCAAATAGGATTATTTTGGGGAGTTTGTGCGGCTTGAAAAGGTTGAGAACCACTGGGCTAGGTCATGCTAAGTAAAGCCCCTATATGTTAACTAAACTGACGCATGCAGGGAAGGGATCACGCACGCAATCATGCAGTGATGTCATCACGGCTGGCCGAGGACCCTGTCAATGACCCCACGGTTACAGGACACCCCCCCCACACACACGCGCGCACACGCACGCGCACGCACGCACGCACACGCACACGCACACGCACACGCACACACACGCACACACACACACACACACACACACACACACACACACACACACACACACACACACACACACACACACACACACACCTTTCCATGACACCACTTGCCATTCAGTCAAGCTTGACCCTCTTGGTTGTGAACCTTGACCTTTAGGCTAAAGTCACCCACTAAAAAGGCACATTGATTCCATAGCTTTCCTTTTGTGTTCTTGAGTTTAGCACTTGATTGTGCCGTTTCAAACTGCTTACCGCATTGCGGTCTGTTCTCGTATCGCCGCCACGTGTCTTTGAGGATCGCAATCTCTTGTTATTCTGCATTGCTAATGGGATGTCATTATAAGCAAACATAATTCAAAGTCAAAGATGTTTATTTATTGTTTAATTTCGCCCGCCGCTTTAAGTGGTCAGATGGGTGGCCACCTGCTTCGACAGGAAAGTCCTTCCTGTGGGGGTAAAAAAAAAAAGAAAAGAAAGAAAAAGAATACGGATTTCCACTGCAGCTTCCTCAGAGGTGAGTCATTGTTGTGTTGGCTACTGACCTTTAGAGGAGGATGGTCATGGCCTGCCAATCTGGGAGGAAGTGTCTGTGTGTGTGTGTGTGTGTGTGTGTGTGTGTGTGTGTGTGTGTGTGTGTGTGTGTGTGTGTGTGTGTGTGTGTGTGTGTGTGTGTGTGTGTGTGTGTGTGTGTGTGTGTGTGTGTGTGTGTGTGTGTGTGTGTGTGTGTGTGTGTCTCTTTCATACCATATTAGGTAAGGCTTCCTCCACACATGTGACCCTGCCATGACCCACCCACCCAAAACACAAACCCCAAGACCCCTTGTGCCCAGTGCAGTGTTGCCAAGTCTGCTTATAAGTGACTGTGGGCTTGTTTTTCTGTCAAGTTGCTTGTGAATATTAAGAGACCCTTTTGGTTGTACAGTGTCTAGCAAAGATTATACGAGACCTTTTGGTTTTGTAGCCTACCGTTTGTGGCAAAAGCTTGTAAATATCTAAGAACCACAGAGAAGAAAACCCTTTACCGTTTGTGATTTAATACTTAATATACTTACTATTAGTAAAAACAGTAAAACATTGAAATGTCGACTAAAACTAAAACTTTTCAGATGACCAAAAGGAAATAATTTTTTATTCAAAAGACTGACAAAATGTAATCCAAATTAGCTGTCAAAATGAACACTGCGTTCTGTGAAGGTCTGTAACAACAGTTTGATAAGACACACTTTCAGGCGAAGTAATCAAATGAGAAAGAAATGCCCCCTGGTGTTTAGCGTATAAGCAGCCTATATTATTAGTAACAGTGTTGTGCACATTAATGTGTGTGAGCTATATGTAGGCTGACATCTTCAGAGCCTGTTGTTTACGTTCCTCATGTCTGTTTGATGTCCGTACGCCTCAATGCCCCAGTACTCGGGGTGCTACAGCTGTGAACATGAGAGAAACAAATTCAACCAGCTGTTTGTAACCTGGGTGACCCGTTACAATATTAGAGTGGTTGGTTATGGCTAATGGCATAACTATGAATACGCACAGTCTTTACTGATCCCACTGAGCATTCTTTTGTCTAATAGACATAGGCCTAAAAATGTAAGTTTTTTAGTGGTCTAGCTGGGCTTATATTAGCGGCAGAAGAGCTCACAGTCATAGCCAAGGAGGAGAGGCACGGGGAGCTCCAACACAGCCCCGGCCGTGATTCGAGCGTCACCCCGTGGCGTCTGTATCCGCACTTCAGCCACAGGATGGCGGACATCAGGTAACGGGCACGGTGGTGGAGGAGAGGGGCGGTCCGCTCCTCCTTTGCGAGCCGGGGGCGGGGGCTCCACCCTGGCCTGCTTCGGGGGTGGTCGCTTTCATAATTTCGCCGGATTTGCTGCACCATCTCATGCCTGCAGCTCGGCCTGGTTCTGGAGGAGGGCATCAATAGCGGTAGCCTGGTCCATAATGCGTGGGTTTCTGCGTGGACCAGGCTATGCCCGCATTCTCCACCAAATGTGGTGACTGGCAGACCCAGGACACAGGTGGTCAAGGTTAGTACAATTTATTGAGAATTGCGGTACAGAATTAAATGATAATGACTCTTTTCTTTTCAGGTGGTCAAAAACAGGTGGGTTAACTCAAAGTTAATTCTCTTTCTTTTCCCTTCTGTTCTTTTAGGTGCAGGAGGAGTCGTCGTCGCCACGGGACCTCGTCGCTGGACTTCAACGGTAGGTGAGTAGTTCTACTCAGATACTCCGGTAGGTGTGGAGCTGTGGGGGATTCTAACAGGTGAGTATAAGTAGATAGGGTTTCTCCTAGGTGCACGGCAGGTATACAACAGTCTTAACTTTCAAAGAGGAGGCTTGTGGAGCCGTAAGTATTTGTACTCAGCCCAGGGAGTGCGAGGCTCGTCACTACGGGCTGTGTACTAGCGGCCTAGGGCATTACCGGGTACTCCTTTTCCAAACAGGCGTACTCAGGTAGGTCTCCCTCCGTTTCTGTGCATGTTAATCATCATATGTCTCTCCTAGGTTGCATGTCCGCCCGCCCCAAACATGCCAGTTAATGTCTGCCCTGTGGAAGCCTGGGAGGAGAAGAGGACACAATGTGAGTATCTTTCTATTTCACCGCTATCGCATAGAATGTGATGTGAAATACAGTGGTGCTCGACTTACCGCCCAACTGCCCGTAAAGAGCGCTGCCTCGCCGCCCGGAGTGTATAGGACAAGAGTGAGACAGAGAGAGGGTTGTTTTATCCTGTCTGTTCCAGCTGGCACGTGAAGACAGGTGCGGCGCATCTCAGCTGATCAAGTAAGTAACGAGGTACGTACCTCCCCTCTAGTGCCACGCCCAGTGAGTGATGTGCTGTTCCTCTCTCTCTCTGTCTCTGTCCCACTCCGGGGGCGTTCTCATCTGTTCATGGCGCTCAACCATCGAGACACCACAGTGATTTAACTTAATTCAAATATCACTTATTTTTTACTACTACTCTAATCATGTACTGTAGATAACCAAGTATTCTAATTGTTGTTTTTATTTTTTTATTTTTTTATATACTGCAATCATGTATTCTGGATAAACTATATTTCTTGTACAATGTTTCATTGTGTTTTACATAGGTAGAGGCCTCGTATAAGCCCCTTGGGCTTTTCTGCCTCAGCCTAGCACTTTACCCTTCTTTATTTAGTAGGTTTAGTTTTTGGCTAGGTGGCTCAGCCTTCATCCAATCAGAATAGAGTGGGGGCGGCCCTTGGTGTGCGTGCTGTTGGCCTGACGTGTCCCCCCCCCCCCCCACTTTAGTGCGTGCATGTGCACATCTTGTTACCGGGGCAGGACGGCTTTCCCAGTTTTAATGCATGGGTTAACTGGCATTAACATTATTATTCTGAGATGCGGTCCTGCGGCCAAACAAAGATCATTTTGGGAAGTCCTTCACGTGAAAAAGTGTGAGAACCCCACAGTTCTAGGCAGCTTGGCTTTTGGCCACAAGAGACCTCAGCTATGATCACGCTCTATCAGTGAGTGTTACCTGGACAACCATCATAACACTGCACACATTTGACTGGAACCTCATCTCCCTTTTTTCCATTGTGTCATCATGTATCGACTTCTCGCTCAAACGGCTGGGTCAGGAGTCAGGACAGTGAGGACACACAGACCGTTGCAGCCGCCACTAATCCCTGTGTGCAGTCACAGTGTTTATCGGGGTGTAGCAGCACGTCATGTATTTATTTTATTATTATGTTAAAGAAGGATGATGACGTCCCTTTTGCAGAGCAGCGAGGGCGGACATCATGATCACAGGACAAAGAACATACCAGACAAACTAGTGAAATCAGAGACCTCAACAAACACAATGGAAAGCACTTAAACCCTCTAGTCTTAGAGCGAAGTGGACGTGAGTTAACTGTCTGTACTTTGATCATATTGTTTTTCTCGACACCAAATATCTTCGCCAAAAATAGCCACTCTAATCCCTCACGAACCCAAGCTCACGTTCTCGACACGTTGTGGGCTTGTAGATCTTACAAAAGGATAACACAAAAAGTCCCGGGGACTTGTTTCCATTGTGGTCCTATATCTATAAAATTCAATAAGGATATGAGCATTATTATTAACACGTTATGTCATCGACGAATACAAATAGCTATATTTACAGAGGAGGAAAAGGAAAAACGTAGTGGGCAGCGTATGACCCCTCATGTCTATGTCCATTTGTAGTTTTCTAGACTAGCCCTTCCCCTCCTGAAACATCTATGTATAGACTTGTATTTGCTTTCATATTAACAGTACGTCCAGTGGCTTGTGTGCGTGCGTGCGTGTGCGCGTGCGCCAAAGCGTCTTCTCTCTGCGCTGTGTAAGATTAACAGTACTTGCAGTGCGGTGCAGTCGGAGGCACAGTGACACGGTGAAAGTGACTAAGTGCTTTAAACCCTGTAAACTCTGTCTGTCTTTATTTCTGTCTGTTCCTGGTTCCAGCTCAGCCATTGATCTATATATTGTTTTGCTGTCGGATCGGAAAACGTCTTCCTTCCCCTGAACTCGGTCTGCTGTGACGTTCACTGCTATTGTGCAACACGCTCGTGTGATGAAGCAGGACATTTAATCTGCGGGGGAAATCTAATCTAGTGTTATGGCTGGCTCTGGGGCCATAACGAAAAAGGGGAAACGACACCGGAGGACAATCCAAAAATAAGTATTTAATTTTATACTTATAATAGTAATTAAATAATTGAAACAAAACAAACAACCAAAAGAACAAGGGTGCTCTCCTGCGGCCGCCCCTGCAGCCTGTGGAGAAAAGCAGATCTGTAGTGCTGTGAGAGCAGGTCTCTTATAGTGTTTGGGGAGGACACTGGCCAGGTGTCTCCCCTTCCACTCATCATCTCTGGCTCCGCCCTCCAACACTGCAATGGAACTGTTAAAGGTACAGCCACACATACACACACAGAATCCCATATAGCAGACTAAAGGCCACACTAGGTATGAAAGTGATGAAGTCACTGGGATCTTTTCTGTGCCATAGTTGACCACTGGAAGTTTGGCACACAGTCTTGGTGTGGTCTGCAAGCTGAGTTCAAGTCTCAGATATTTGAGGCCAGGTCTACGACCCGATCAATCCTCAATGGGGTTTTGTGTGTGTCTCGGAACATCGTCAATTAGATGACTAAACAGCATCTGAATTTAAGCCTCTCCTTTTTTGCGGGGGGACGACCATCTTGTCTCTGGTAGTTGGGTGGGTGTTGACACTAAAAGTCTCAAAGACAAAAACTGGTGTAATCTCTGGCTACTGTGTTAAAAAAAGGCAGCTAAAGCTATAATATATAGTGCCATCCCTTGTCTTAAGTTTGTTCAACTGTGCCTCATTCTTTATCCCCAGAGAAAGAAACGAGCGGAGACAGTGCTCAAGTGTTCCCTTCCCCTCTCTCTCTCTCTCTCTCTCTCTCTCTCTCTCTCACTCTCTTGCGTCTTTTCTCTTTCTTAAGGATGCAGCTGTGCGGTGCCACTCGGACCGCACCAGGCTGCGCCGATGAACTCAGAACCCCCCCCCCCCACACACACACACACACACACACACACACACACACACACACACACACACACACACTTCCCCTACTTAATCCAACCACCCCCCCATGTTTAACTCAAGTTACAGTAGCCACTTACGTACAATTTTACTCAAGCCAAATGTCATTGAATGCTGTCTGTTTTACTTGTAAACTCTATCTTAAGGTATTGCTGCAATTATACTTTAAATGACCACTTCACCTGTTTTCAAACCAGAGACTATAGAGTACTGAAGTCCTGACGTCACTTATTCATCCCCTATGTCACAGTTTTTCTCTATAGAAAATTACATTGGGTCATCTTCAAATCGTCTATAGGGGCAGGAGGTTATGGGGCTTCCCCGTGGTGTAAACATGCATTAAGGTTGGTGAACATGCGTTAAGGTTGGTGAACATGCATTAAGGTTTGTGAACATGCATCAAGGTTGGTGAACATGCATCAAGGTTGGTGAACATGCGTTAAGGTTGGTGAACATGCATTAAGGTTGGTGAACATGCATTAAGGTTGGTGAACATGCATTAAGGTTGGTGAACATGCATCAAGGTTGGTGAACATGCATCAAGGTTGGTGAACATGCGTTAAGGTTGGTGAACATGCATTAAGGTTGGCGAACATGCATTAAGGTTGGTGAACATGCATTAAGGTTGGTGAACATGCATTAAGGTTGGTGAACATGCATTAAGGTTGGTGAACATGCATTAAGGTTTGTGAACATGCATCAAGGTTGGTGAACATGCATCAAGGTTGGTGAACATGCGTTAAGGTTGGTGAACATGCATTAAGGTTTGTGAACATGCATCAAGGTTGGTGAACATGCATCAAGGTTGGTGAACATGCGTTAAGGTTGGTGAACATGCATTAAGGTTGGCGAACATGCATTAAGGTTGGTGAACATGCATTAAGGTTGGTGAACATGCATTAAGGTTGGTGAACATGCGTTAAGGTTGGTGAACATGCATTAAGGTTGGCGAACATGCATTAAGGTTGGTGAACATGCATTAAGGTTGGTGAACATGCATCAAGGTTGGTGAACATGCATTAAGGTTGGTGAACATGCATTAAGGTTTGTGAACATGCATTAAGGTTGGTGAACATGCATCAAGGTTGGTGAACATGCGTTAAGGTTGGTGAACATGCATCAAGGTTGGTGAACATGCATTAAGGTTGGTGAACATGCATTAAGGTTGGTGAACATGCGTTAAGGTTGGTGAACATGCATTAAGGTTGGTGAACATGCATTAAGGTTGGCGAACATGCATTAAGGTTGGTGAACATGCATTAAGGTTGGTGAACATGCGTTAAGGTTGGTGAACATGCATCAAGGTTGGTGAACATGCGTTAAGGTTGGTGAACATGCATCAAGGTTGGTGAACATGCATCAAGGTTGGTGAACATGCGTTAAGGTTGGTGAACATGCATTAAGGTTGGTGAACATGCGTTAAGGTTGGTGAACATTCGTTAAGGTTGGTGAACATGCATTAAGGTTGGTGAACATGCATCAAGGTTGGTGAACATGCGTTAAGGTTGGTGAACATGCATCAAGGTTGGTGAACATGCATTAAGGTTGGTGAACATGCATTAAGGTTGGTGAACATGCGTTAAGGTTGGTGAACATGCATTAAGGTTGGCAAACATGCGTTAAGGTTGGCGAACATGCGTTAAGGTTGGCAAACATGCGTTAAGGTTGGCGGACATGCATTAAGGTTGGCGAACATGCACTGCTCCTGTGCTTGCGGTTATGTTTAGGTTAGGGTTAGAGATAGGGTTAGTAAGGTTATAGTAATGGTCGAACTAACGGGTAGTCAAACCAATGCCACGCAGCCGGAGGTTATTACCTCTCCCCCGGTCCCACATTCATTCGCTAATAGTTAATTAATATATAATCGCACTAATCAGTCTGTTGGTCCTTGTAAGCAGTCACTACTCTGTGTTCACTCTACATGCTAGCTGACACAGTGGTCAGATGTCAGCATTGAAATTCCCTACACCTCCCCAGGCCTCCTCCCTGTGGCATTTAGTTATCATGGTGTGATTCTGTGATCATATAATACTATTCATGGATTGCAATAAATAATGTATTAATTAATGTAATTGTTGTTGTATTTATGGATTGTTGGATTGAATCCAAGCTAATAGAAACTGCAAGTTTTCTATTCCTAAAAAGTTGCAATGCGAAAATGGAAGCCATCATTATCACATATTATTTTTAATCGTGTTTAAAAAAAAACCTGCCAAACGATGATGTCACTGGTGGACTGTTTCTGAACTGCCCACAGCCCTCCTATGAGACAGACTGTGAGAACATGAAGTATGAAAAAAATCGTGTTAAAACCCTATTTAAAAAAGAGTGAAAATATCCATTGTGGTGTGATGCGCTGAGAGCTT